>NC_137790.1:57902686-58350186 GCF_963383645.1 Muscardinus avellanarius
TTAAAATATCAATGTCATTCTTCACAAAGATAGAAAAAGCAATCCTAAAATTCATATGGACAACAAAAGACCAAGAATAGCCAAAGCAATTCTCAGCAATACAAAACATGCTGGATGCATTAAAATACCTGATTTCAAATTATTACTGCAGAGCTATAGTAAAAGAAACAATAGCATGGTACTGGTACAAAAACAGACACATACACCGAAGGAAGAGAATAGACAAACAGAGACAAACACTCACATTTATATTTATAGCCAGATAATTTTTGACAAAGGAGCCAAAAACACGTATTGGAGAAAAGACAGCTTTTTCAATAAATGATGTTGGGAAAACTGGATACCTTTATGTAGAATAAAGAAATTAGATCCCTTTCTCTCACCTTACACAAGCTTCAACTCAAGACTGATCAGAGACCTAGAAATTAGACAAGAAACTTTGTAATTACTGGGGGAAAAGATAAAACCAACTCTATTGCATATAGGTTCTGGTAGAGACTTCCTCAATAAGACTCCCAAAGCTCAAAAAATAAAACTGAGAATCAATAAATGGAATCGCATCAAATAAAGCTTCTTCAGAGCAAAGAGAACTGTCGCATCCCTAAGGCTCTGTCCTGCAGAGCCCCAGGAAAGAAGACACAAACGCCGAGTCTGCTGATGATGCTTCCTCTTTAATGCTACTCCTTCAATGCGCACAGCAGGCAAATATATATCAGTCTCATAACCCCTCCCTCATCACTCCACCAACCCCAAGCTTCCCACAGCTAGGGCATGCACATTTCTAACCCTCTCATAGGCGGGCTGGTGGTAGCACGAGGCACTGCGTCACTGATCATCCTTAGGGCACCTGATAGGACTCACTGCACAGGCTCAGGGCACCGCCAGCCTCGTGAGCCTTGTGACTTGGCAACATGCCTAGGCGCCATCTTGAGCCACCGCCCCATCCCGGTCTAGCCGAGCGGGCCCCGACAGAGAACCATCAAGTATGAAAAGAGACCCTAAAGAATGGGAAAAAATCTTTGCCACTATTTCTCTGCCAAAAGACTAATATCTAAAATATATAAGAAACTCTAAAAACTAGAGAAAATAACAATAAGAAATGGGCAATTGAAGTGTAAAACAAGAAATACAAATACCCAGGTTTTTATTTTTTCTAACTTAATTGACCTTAGATTTGGCATATAGAAACAAAGGTGCCCAATGACAAGGTGTTAGTTAGCCCAAGTTTTGTCTTCATTCTGTGTATATAGTATGTGCCTCTGGATATCAATAATGTGCTATTTATTTTCATTGACCTAGGAATTCTATCTCTGGAAATATGTTACAAAAAATTGTGTGCGTGCGTGTGTGTGTGTGTGTGTGTGTGTGTGTGTGTGTGTGACTGAGGATTTAATTCAGAGACATTCTACCTCTGAGCTTCACCCCCAGCCCTACTTTTATTTTATTTTGAAACAGAGTCTCATTTGGTTGCTGAGAATCTCATTACTTACTGAGGCTGGCTGCCATTCTGTGATCCTCCTGTCTCAGCTTCCCAAGTACTGGGATTACAAGCATGTGCCACTATGCCTGGCTCAAAAAAAATTCTCATTACTGGCAAATATAAAGGCACATCTCCTTTGTAGCAGACAAATCAAATTATAGAGTAAAGGTAAGTAAACTATTGTCCATCTATTTGAAAGATGAGAAATAGGCATTACAAATGACTAAACATGCAAATATAGTAAAGCTCATGATAAATTGAAAAGTAAGTATAATATATTGGGGAAATATATCAATAGTTATTGACAATAAAGAATAAACATGGAACATTCTACTGTTTTTAACTTGCCAAAGGTATATAGAAAACCATTAAGTGCTGAGCAATGTTCTAGACGATGGTCATACCTCAGTGAGCCATACAAATAACCTTGTCCTCACAGAGTCTACATTCTAGCAGATACTTAATATGTCAACTTTTTTCTTTGTGCAAAGGTAACAAAAACTATGAAAAAAGAAACACATGGAGAAAAGGGGTTGACAGTATTCAATGCTACCTTCTCAAAAGACTTACTCTAACTTTTCCGATATCTACTTGATTAACCCTCACCTAGATAGGTAGGAGTGTCCCTGGTGTGTTCTGAACAGAGCAAAAAGGCCAATGTGATGAAGGCCAAACAAAAGAAGCATCAAATAGTAGGAGAGGTCAGAAAGATAGTGAGGGCCTGGTATAGTTAGGTATAGAGTGCCCCCTGAAGAGCTCATGTATTGAAGTAGAGCTCATGTAATTGATGGATTTATCTAGGTGGTAACCTAGGGTGGTGGGGTGAGACTGGAAAAGATGAGGGCCTGGGGTGTGGCCTTAGAAACTGTGTCCGTGTCTTTAAGCCCCCTTGCTTGCTGGCTTGCTCACTCTTTTGCTTACATCCTCCATAACATGAGAATGGAGCCTTACCCTCTCTTTCTCTCTGCTTTCCTGCTGCCATGCCTTGAGCTTCAGACTCCGGCCTCACATGGAATGAATCCAGAAACTCCAAAAAGACGGTGAGCAAATAAATCTTCCTTCCTTTAAGTTATATGATCAGGAATTTTGTACTGTAGCAATAAGAATGTTGATGAGACAGGGCCCAATTGTGTAGGCCCATATGGGCCATTGTAGATTATGGCTTTTATTGAGTATAAAGCTGATATAGGTTTATTAACAAAATTATAAAAAAGTGCCTATTCAATGAAGTAGAAATTGTAAGGAGAAAATAAAAATGTCCTGTCTAGCAGATGGTGTAGATAGCTCCTACTATCCTCTATTCTTTAGAGTTGCTTCTGCCAACTTTATACAGCTTTTCTTCTAGGCAGTACCTTCTAAAGCAGTGCAGGGTTACACTCCCAAACAGAAGCATGTCTTCAGACAAGAGTAATTCAGAGGCTACAAATCCTCTCCTAGAATCTTATCACCCAGTCTGTGGGGAGTTATCATCTCGGCTGTGCCTTCTGGGACTTAGGACTACTAACAAGTGTGGCAGCATATTTATGTACCCCTCTTCTCCTGTAGCTTTGTCTTCTGTGCTGTCAAATCATCTGTCAACAGAGTCACTTCCTTTAGATTTTCATTTGCCTCATTCAAACAACCTTTATACAGACTACAGAATTTCTCAGCATTGGCTTGTGGAGTTGCGAAAGAAGAGTTCATCATACTAAGTTAAATGCATAAGGAAGGTTGGAATGTGTGCTACTTGGACCTGTATGGCAGTAAAGGCCTTCTCTGCAATAAAGGCCTCCACCAGCATCAGGAAGCCACACATAATTTAAGAATGTACAGCAAATTCCATGATCTGGGCCCTAAGAGGTCTAAACGTCCTTAGATCACAGCTGTTGGTAAAAGTTAACTCCCAGGGTATGAGGATTCCTTGATCTTTGGACAAGAAAATAAGTCAAGTGCTAATGAGGTGTCAGACATGATCATTTGATGACATATATACCTGTCTTTTTTCCACTAGAAGTTTCATAGGATAGAGGTTCTGCTTGATCATAGATCCCCAGTGCCTAGAACAGTGCCTTTGACACACTAGAGGCTCAATAAACAAGAGGGGAAAAGTACAGTGAAGGGAAGAAGGAAGAAAACTTAGAGGGTTGGCTAAGCAGGCTAGGAAAAAGTAGATGGAGCTGAGCTGCAATAGCCTAGAAATATAAATTTAAGCTGTCAGAGCAACTTCACCCTTCTGATCACTAAAGCTGAAGGCTCAATATATCCCTCAGAGACTAATGCTTCAGTCTCAAACTTCAACTTCTCAGAATTTGTGTTTTATGTTTGGAGAAAACTATATGCCATTACCTTTTTCGTTTTTTGTTTTGTTTTTTTTTTTTACCAACCAAATAACTAGATTATTATTGCATTATGGAAACTCATGCAGATGATTTTGAGACCCAAGATCTTCAGATTGGACTAAGAACTGACAAATGTAAAGTATGTGGGGAGGTCCTTTTTTCTAGAAATTAACATTGGTTTGAGTTCTTATAATTCATATAATCAGAAATGGCAAAATGCCATTGGTGGAGTACCATGGTTCTATAAGTTTTATGTAGTTGTTTATGTGAAACTCATCAGCATATTATCCCCAATGCCATCCATCTGCCCCATGGTTGGTGATCATGGCAATACTAATAATGATAATAGCAGCAGAAGTTAACATTTATTGGTTGCTTATTACATATCCAGCTCTCTTCTAGACTTTTTAAATGTGATAAATTTCTATTCATACAGCAGATCTATCTTCACAAAATGATAATGCTAGTAAGAACACAAAGAAAAGATTGCAGCAGTACAATTAGAGAAAACTGTGAGCCCTGGAGAAAGAATGAAAGCTGATGGTGAGCCTACTGGTCCTAATGTTGACCTAATGGTTATGAAATAACAATGGCCCCAAACTGGGACATTGAAAATGTGATAACAGATTTAGTCCTCTGGGAAATTTCTGTGTCAGAAAAACTCTAACCGTGTCTAGTTGGAGCCTATGCTGTGTTGAAGATTGTTCTTTTTAAGGTTATACTAGTGGATATTCTAAACTCCACATGAAAGGGTACAAACTCACATGTTCTTATATATCTAATACAATGTTGGATGACAACATGCCTATATTAAATGCTCAGTGCACTCAAATTATTGAATATAATGAGATGTTGACCAACATGCCCACTGATTTCTACTGAGGTTCAATCTTTCCTCATTAATTCTAGCCTCTAAATTTGTATCTTAACTTAATCAGGATATTACTTATTAACCAGGAGCCAAAGAAGTAATTTGGGGACATGTCCATTTGTAGGCTGATGATGAATACCATGTAGTTCCAGGTTGTATATGTCCCACAGTGCACACAGGCTTGCTGGTGGTGGTGAACCCAAACCTGGCAGAGATTCAATGACCAGGCGTCTCATTCACCAGCATCACAGAGGTATGTGTGGAGGTCTCCTTTCCCTAGAAATTAACTGTAGTTTAAGTTCTTATGATCCAATGGTCAGACATGGCAAAATCCCACTGGTGGCTTTCCATGGTTCTATAGGTTTTATGTACTTGTTTATGTAAAACTCATCTATATAGTATCCCCAACTGGGATGATAATATTAAATGACAGTTGTACTCATTATCCACTCAACACTAGAAAAAGCAAAAACTACTCACAACTAGAAAAAGTAGTGATGAATGTAATAGTTTTTAGGTCATCCACAGTTTCTATTTATATGTTTAAGGCTTTCTCTCACTTTTGAAAGTGCCTTTAACAGTAAAAATTGGCACGATCACTTTCTCCCTCACAATATACCTCAAGAGTTCAAACTAGCTCTGTTTTATAAATGAGAAAACTGAACATCAGAGAGGCTAAATGCCTTGTCCAAATTCACACAGATAATAAGTGTCAGAGTTGGGATTTGAACTGAAATTGCCTATGCAGATATGAAAGAGGAAGGAAGGCAAAAAGGAAAACTGAAATGTTAAAAATTAATGGACTTAATGTACTATTGACATAAATCTTGGATTCCTCAGGCCACTGAATAAAAATGCAATGACTATCTGAACCATCTTTATTTTATGGTGTTTTCAGTAATAAATGACCCATTTATCCAACAAGGAAAAACATAACCTCATGAAAGAAGTGGGACTTCTGGTTTGGTCCTAAATATGCCGTTATATACCTAATTCCAAAGAGTAAAGCCACTTAGTCAATAGTGTTTGGGAATGAAAAAATGATCAAGACAGTCACCAGTTTCAGAGGTCCATGTGGTGATGGTGCACTGGCCTGTGCATGTCTGGGAGCAATCGAACCACCTTGGACAGACATAAAAGACTCTTGGCCTTCGGCATAGCTTTACCTGGTGGGAGACAGAATTTGCCCTTAGGCATACCTTTACATAGTGGGTAACCACAGGCACTGTTAACCACTGGCATGGTGTTTTCATTTTATAAAGTATTATCATAAGCAGAATTTGCAAAAGACAAGGTGAATATTTTTCTAAATGTGGCCTGTACAGGGATATAACAAACAAAGGAGTTTTACCTTCAAAAATATTTTAAATGTAAGCATAAAGATAAACAGTAAATTTTGATATCAGGGAACAGGAGGTTAATGGAATAATGCACATTCATCTTTAAGCTGCTTCTTAAAATGATGCATAAAAATGCTGCCTTCCAGAAATGTAGAAACCAATGGGAATTCAAAATAATCAAGATAATTTTGAGATTGCCTATCACTTCTAAATTGCCCTGGGCCTCTCTGTCAGCATAATATGAGTTTGAAAATGCTTTTGTTTTCACTGTACCACTGAGCATTAGCATTCTTGGCATTATAATTTGGAAAAAGATGAAGTAAACAATTCAAACAAAAGTTCAGCAATAACGTACAGGCCTTTGAGAGTGAATCGAATTGATTTATCCTACCAAAAGTATTTAAAGCAGTAGCAGAATATGGTAACCACAGATTTATGCAGAATTTGTAGTTGTGGCCCATCTCATTCATATAATTGTGTGTGTGACCTCAGACAATTCACTGAACTTATCTGTCCCTCACCCCCAGATACTTATGCAGACATTCAATGCTAGCAACTGAGTGCACTGACCATCCAAAGTACTCTAAGCATGAATGGAATGAGCCCTAGGGTCTGCCTTACGGAAACTTCCATTTATGGGAAGTTCAAAGACTATACAATATAGCAAGGCAAGAGGGACACCAAAAATGCTATAAGACTTCAGGGATAGGGACATTTTTAATATTAAAAGTTGAACTTGATTACTGCAGAGAGGACAATTAGTTTGGAAAGGACACATTAATGGGAAGTGGATATTTGGTGGAAGGCATGTACTTATCTAGGTTGAAATCAAGGTCCATGAATCAAAGTAATGAAACCTAAACCTGGCCCAAGTATAGGCAATATGATACTTGAAAGCAGAAGTTTATATTTTATTTTGAAGCAGGGGCATAATTCAGTAAAGTCATGCCTTATAAAAATTGATATATGACTACAATGCATCAATAAAAATTTTAAAAAATTGATCTGGATAGTATATAGGATGAATTGGAACAAAGAGAAGTGAGAAGCAAGAAAGATAATTTAGGTAACAGCTGCAATGCTCCAGTTAAAATGTAATAGAAGACCTGCATGGGAATGGAGGGAAATGAAGACAGTAAAGGACTGACCTGCTGCAATAATTGACCAAAGGCCAAGAACAAAAGAGGAAACAAGTAAAAGAGGCTTAGAGCCTGGGCAATGGGAAGAACTAGGTGCCCATGACAGAAACTTCCAGAAGAAAATGCCATCTTCAGGAGAAAGTCAGTCTGTTTGGTTTCTTACATGCTATTTTGGGGAAAGAAAGACATTACTGATTATTGCCAAATATCCCCACTCTCTGCTAGTCACACTCTGAATAGCATAATATGTGATAAAATTATCTTTCAGTGTTGGCTAGTTAAAAAAATACTAGAGGACACAAAGAAGAAAAACGTTCCCTCCTGTCAACAGGCTGTCATGGCCTCCATTCAGTTAGACAGGCTCTATTTGTATCTGGGCCACCCCTAAGAAGTGTTCATAGCACAAAGCCATTCTTCAAAAGAGACATATCTAGTGGATTCACTCTTCTAGACTGATTATTGGGGGGGAAAATTAAGAGACTACTCTCCAAAAGAGTGTGTAAAATAAAGAAAGATTACAGAGATTATTGAAGTAAACAAGTGGTGAGGTACGCACATATTTGTAGGACAGTCTTTAAAGACAGTCTGCCAAATATCCCTGTGTCTTGATACTGACAGGAATCACAGAGTCACTCTACAACATCATACATTTAATTCACAAGCACCGTTGCAACGTTGCCTTTGTACTTTGGGACACTTTCCCCTAGGACCCTGAATTACCATTTAGGAAGCCCAACTCCTCTGTGATGCTGTGCTATGAGAAAATCCATGATACCTGTGTGAGGAGATCTCCAAAGACCCAGCCAGACTCCAGCTTTCCATGTATACCAGCTTAAGAGCCGGATATGCAATGAAGTGTCTTTCAGATGATTCTAGTCTCAATTGCCATCTGACTATACCCCTACAAGCCGATACTGTCAACCTCCAGAACCAAGAGGAATAACAGTAAATTTTTATTTTAAGTGACAGGTGAATGGTTATACAGCATGAAATAAATAAAATAAATAAAACACTACACTTTTCTCAGAGAGACAGTTATAAGGCTAATATGAACACTTTGCTTTCCTCTCAAGACATCATCACTAGTTTCTGAGGAATGGTCTTTTATGTTAGCTTCTTTGTTTTGGAATAGATAAGTAATGGTTATGGGGGAAAATTTTCATTGGGACAGGAAAAAAAAAGAAAGGAATATGTGGAAGAAAAACCAAAATGTATACACTGAGAGAAAAGTTATACTTAGTGGTCTTGATCTTAATGTGTCTTATTTATTGAAAGAATATATTCAGAGAGGCAGGTCTAGAATTTGAGAAAATACTTTATATAAAAGAAAATAGAAGACAAAATAGGGAGATAAAGAATTTCTGAATAGCAATGAAAGCCTAAAAAATGTTAGAAAGTGAATTTCACACCTAATTGGCATGAATTTACAGTGAACCTGTCAAGAGTTTTAGAATTTTGTGACTTTCTACTACAGTGTACATACACAGAAGACATCCCAAAGATGAAGGAGAAGCATAGAGTAGGATGCTGCAAGGACAACTTCTAGGGCATCACTTGGGCAAAGATAGAATATAAATGAAGTCTACAGAGCAGGGAGCAAAAACATTTTTAGTGCATCCAGAAAGACAAAACCCATATAAAGTGCAAAATGTAGAAGAGATAGAAGAGAAAGAGAAGACCTAAGTCTTCCCTCACTAGATATAAACTGGCTAAGCATTCCTTACCCAAAATGCTTGAAAAAGGAGTGTTTCAGATTTCAAATTTTTGGAGGGTTTGGAGTATTTGCATATATTTAGAAAGATATCTTGGGGATAGGGCTCTAGTCTAAACATAAAATTCATTTTTATCACACATATACCTTGTGCTCATAATTTAAATGTAATTTTACATGGTATTTATATGGTATATTAAGCAATTTTGTGCATGAAACTAAGTTTACCATATAAAATTTTCTACTTGTAGCATCATATTGGTTCTCAAAAATTTTCCAATTTTGGAATTTTTCAGATTAGGGAAGCTCAATCTATATTCTAAGATACTGAGAGGGTGTTGAGTGCCAAAGTATTGTAGTCTAAATGTGTTTCTGAAAATACATATGCTGAAACTTATTTAACAATGTAATAGTATTAAGAGATAGAGATTTGGGAGGTATTTATATAATGTGTGAGTAAACCTCATTAATGAGGTTAGTTGCCTTATAAAGGAGGTACAATGGAATCTTTCTTCCTTTTTGTCTTTGGCCATGTGAGGATTCAGCAGGAGGTACCATCTTTAAAGTAATCAGCACTTGCCAGACAATGAATCTTCTGATTTCTTGGCCTTGGATTTCCCAGTCTTCAGTACTATGAGAAATAAATTTGTTACTTATAAATCACCCAGTCTCAGGTATTTGCTATTAAAGAACAATCAGGTTAAGGTAAAAATGGTACCGAGAAATGAATGTCTTGCTGTAGCAAATATCAATCATTGGGCTATAGTTTTCCCAAATGATTTTACAAATTCTGTTCACAAGAAGCAGAGGCTGCAACAGCTAGCAATTTGTTCTGCTTAACATAAAGTAAAACTACTTATCTAACCAAAAGCTAAGGTTGCTCTTAATCATGAAATGATAATAACCATTTGATATGAGAGCTTGAGATATTTAGGTTCACAGGCTCATCATAGAATGACTTGTGATAAATTATCTTTTAGTTTTGGCTAGTTAAAGAAATACTGGAAGACACAAGGAAGAAAAAGTTCCCTCCTGTCAGCAGGCTGTTGTATCCTCCATTCAGTTAGACAGGCTCTATTAGCATCTGGGCCACCCCTAAAAAGTACTCATAGCACAAAGCCATTCTTCAATAGAGACATATCTAGTGGCCTAGACGGCTTACATATATAGCACCTAGAAAAGGCTCTATAAGAAACATGGACTGGAATTCTGATAAAACCAGAAGCCAGAGTCAGGTCACATTCAGGTTATAGTCATGTGACCTTAATAATAATCATGAGGTCAGGTCTGATCTAGTCAGTCTCAAAAACTACAGACTTCTTTAGCTATACCTTGAGTTATCATCTGATTTTTTTTCTCTCCCCTCCCCTCTCCTATATACTTTCACATTCAAAAGTTCTCATGTAGGACCTAGGAATGTCTACTTTAGCTCTAATCATCTGCTCAACTTGGGTCAGAAGGTCACACACTTCTGGCTGCAAGTCACTCTTGTCTTTCTCAAGTTTCTGCTTGAACTATAGATTTTGTACATGGCCCTTCAGCTCAGAGTGACTGTCTACAAGCCTCTGCTTCAAAAAGGCAGAAGTTGACCCAAAATACAATGTTGTGCCATCTATGTCTTGGTGAAGCTACTGAAATCTTGCTTCACGTTTTATAGTTATTTGCAGCTGAGTCAAAACCAGCCCCCTCCTGCCTCCTCCCACCTCTCATTCAAGTCTTCCAAGTCCGAGGTGAGGTCATACCACGCTCTCTTTCCACTTTGGCTTAAGTGGTCCTCGCAACTTCCAGTTCTTTCAAATCCTGCTTCTGAGTCTGTATCTGTTACTAAACACTTTCAGCACAGTCTATATTAAGGAGCTGTATTCTATTGTTTCATTCTTCCTAACAAAAAAGCTCAAATGAGACTTTTGTTTCCCAATTTAGAATTAAAGAAAATAGAATATAAAGAAGTGATTTTCCCCAAAATCAGTACCAAGATCAGAATTAGAATTTTAAGGTTTTCCAGATTTCTCAGCCTTTAATGATGAGTAACATCATTAAATTATATAAAAAGCAGTCCTAAAAGGAAACCATCTTTTATATGAGAATAAAAACACATTAAAGGAGAAGTTTTTTACAAAGAAGAACACAGTAAGAATAGAAAGGAAGCACCAAGCACTGTGTGCATGTATGTTTGTATCACTTGGAACCTCCATATATTTTTTTAAAAAAAGAAAAATAATATAGCAGTGTGTTTGTTTGTTTGTTTGTTTGTTTTTGAAGTACTAGGAATCAAGTCTAGAGCCTAATGCATGCTAGGCAAGTGCTTTCCCATTGACCCATGTCCCCATCTCCTCACAATGAATTTGATATACAATACCTTACTCATCTGGAATTCACTTATCTGATAATCTCAGCTATCAGAACTTTAGGTGAGAGTCTGATCAATAGAATGAACATCAAATCCAAGCAACTTACTCTTAAGAAACAACATCAGTTTTATTTTACACAGATTTCTAACAAGCTCAGTTGCTTGATTTCATTATCTACAAGACATCTCAAGTACTAGGAGATATACAGTAACCAATTAGAATTGGTGGAGGAATAGGGGCTAATAAAGTGAATAGTCATCAGATTTCACTAGAGGCAGAGTTCTTATAAAAATAAATTAGTGATAAGAACTCTTAATTCTTTTAGTGTAGAGGCAAATAGCTCTACAAACCATGATAACATCAGTGTATTATAGCACTATGAAGCCACTGATGTTCATTAACATCAACTTAGTAGGGCATAATAGGTTAGGATGGGGGAGAAAAAAGATAAAGTCTAGTTTAGAATATTTTTCTTTTTGTTCAATAAAAATACCATGGCATAGGGAAAACTAATTTCAAGATCATACTAGATAAGTAGTCTACCAGTTCTGTAGATGAGGTGTGACAGAGAAGGTGCTAAAAAAAAGTATGATTTCCACCTTTAAGTAAATGTGATCTTCCAACTAGATATCACAGGAAACAGTACATTTATTCCAGTCATTAAATCAAACATTTCTAAAATATTTTTTAGAAATAATGTTTGAAGAACTTTTTGAAATCATTAAGACAGCAATATTTATTTTGGATATTTTGGATAAATTTAAAATTTTTAAATTTTTATTTATTTTTCTTTTGTAGTACTGGGGATTGGACCCAGGGACATTCTACCTCTGAACTACAACCCCACCCTATTTTTTTATTATTTATTTTGAAACAAGGTCTTATTGAGTTGCAGGGGGCTTCATTAAGTAGCTGAGGCTGGCCACAAACTGAGATCCTCCTGTCTCAGCCTTCTGAATGCTGGGATTACAAGCATGCACCACCATGCCCGGCTTGATTTTTTATTTTTGATAAAGCCAAGCATCATTTGAAGATATGGCCAGAGCAGGATAGATAATCACTTAGAAATTAATATTGTATCTGAAAGCAAATCATGAAGTAAGGGGACTGATTTTCTTATTTAGCTCAAAATGTCTCTGAAAATAAATATTAAAAAGGAATTCTAAAATATTCTTGAGAAATGGCTACATTTTTGAGATATTTAACTACAAAGGAAAATTATCAATCTTATGTGAGAAAGGGCAAGAGAAAGAGTTGAAACTACTTTATATTCTTTTAATTCCTTTCTAACATAATATAGTAAAAAACAGTCACATGGTATAAACTTTAAAATAATTATGTGTTACCAAATAATGTTTTGAGGCCACAAGTGCCTATGGAACTTACTAATTTTAAGCATAATTGCCTTCTAATCATAAAAATAGTAATCACAAAATTAAATCGCAAACACTGATTGCATACCATGGGTCATGCACTGTGCTTCCCACTTAAGTACACTTGCATTTAATAATATTAGCTCAAAGGTTGTCAGAAAGATTAATGAGTAAAAAATGCATGTCCAGGATTTTAGCTCAATGCCAAGGGTTGACAGTGAACACACAACAAATGAGATATTTATTTTTATTATCCTCATAAAGAGGTTTAAGTTTAAAAGGCAATTTTCCTCAGGGCACACATCTGTGGAACAGGTCACCTTCTTGGCCACTGCTTTTTTCTCCCTCTGGCTACAGTGGGCAAGGATATGGATACCTTGTCATTGAAGCAACAATCATTACACATGGACCTAAATACAGGTACACACAAGTATTTGACAAATAATTACTAGAGCTGTTTCCCCATCTTCTGAAGCTGAGCCACCAGGCATTTATCATTCTCCACTTTTGAATTCTTTTGACTCACTTCGAATTTTTTTCTTGTTTAGAAAAAAAGGTGAACATTAGAATTGTTCAGAATAGAAACATTTTGCTTAAATATTCCTTAAATTATAAAAAATAACACATGAATTTATTGTCATTTATAAAAATTTATTTACATCTGAAGTTTTCTTGGCTATTCAACCCCTGTTTTATTCCTAGAGGGAACTATTATTATAAATTTATTATGAATTCTTCTATACACTTTTCTAAGTACTAACATGTTATTGTTTATGAGTGTATACATAGCTGTAAAAGTTATTTCATTTTCTTTACTATGAAAGGCAAACTACTATCAATCTATCTATCATCTATCTATCTATCTATCTATCTATCTATCTATCTATATCCAGTAATACATTAGAGATTTTTCTGTGCTGGCCCACATAAAGATTATTTCATTTAAAACTTATGATATAGTCATTCCATATTTAGACATCCTGTAGTTTATTTATGCATTTTTGACTAATAAGCACTGAGGTTTTTTTTTTGTTGTTGTTTTTTTTGTTTTTTTGTTTTTGGTGGTACTGGGGTTGGGGTTCCTGGAAGCCCTTCTACCTCCAAGCTACACTCCCAGACCTATTTTTATATTTTTATTTGGAAACAGGGTCTCTTAAGCCAGCCCGCTGGCTCCGAACCAGCGCGATCCTCCTGTCTCCGCCTCCCAAATGCGGGGATTACAAGTGTGCGCCACCACACCCTGCGCTGCACTGAGGATTTTTTACAACATTTTGCTTTGACAAAAAACACTGTTCATATACAATCTCCTTTGGGATATTTCTCTAGACACTAGGCAAGTAATTTCTGGGTATAGACATCTGCTTCTTGCTCTATTAACAGTGTGAGATCATTCTTCCTTTACATTTAATCTTAGTTATCAGCATGCTTCTAAGATTTTCATAGAGCATGGATTAGTATTTTTATGTTTTATTCTGAATGCCCTTGTTCACTAGTGATGGCAGTACATTTTTTCAATTATTGGTATGTAGAAATGGCCAAAGAAACCAAATGAGCTGTCTGTTGTCCTTTGCCCATTTTTCTAACAGTTTTTTCATCTAGTTGTCCAGGTAAATATTTTATTTTAATATGCTTTATACTTATTTTATATATGTTTCAAATGTTTCTCTTCCTTTGTAAGTTGTCTCAACTTTATATTAAGAATTTGATGTAGTCTAATTACCAAACATTTTAGATTTTTTGTGTATGTTCAAGATAACTTTAACTGCCAATTTCTCAAGATTTATCATCTATATTTTCATCTAATTTTGTTTTTTAGTTGTTGTAAGAATATTTACTATGAGATGTACTCTTTTCATAAATTCTTTTTTTTCTTTTTCTTTTTTCTTTTGTAGTACTGGGGGTGGAAGTTAGGGTCTTTTCTACCTCCAGGCTATACTCCCAGACCTATTTTATACTTCATTTGGAAACAGGGTCTCACTAAGTTGCTGAGAGCGTCACTAAGCTGAGTCTAGCTTCGAACCTGTGCAATCCTCCTGTCTCAGCCTCTGGAGTGCTGGGATTACAAGCATGAGCCATGAGCCACCATGCCCGGCTCATAAATTCTTAAGTATATAATATAGTGCTATTAGCTATTATCACATCATTGAAAAATTGTCCTAGAATTTAACCATCTTGCATAACTAAAATTTTATACTTGTTAAATAGTAAGTCTCTATTTCTTCCTTCTCCCAGGACCTAAAAACCACCATTCTATAAATTTGTTTCTATGATTATTCTACATAAATCAGATCATGCAGTATTTTTTTTTTGAGTGGATTATCTCACTTAGAATAGTGTCCTCCATGTCAATTCATTACTGCCCTATAGTAAAAGAAAGCATTCCTTTCTCTTTAAGGATGAGTAATATTTCAGTGTGTGTGTGTGTGTGTGTGTGTGTGTGTGTGTGTGTGTGTATCCAACATATTCTTTGTTATTTAATATATAAATAGATATTTAGGTTGAATACACATTTTGGCTAAATAATGTCAATTTTTTTTTCATACTGAAGGTTGAACTTAGTAACATTCTACCTCTGAGTATACCACTAGCCCTTTTTGATTTTTTATTTTATTAGAGTCTCACTATGTTGCTGAGCATTTGTTACATTTCTTGTTAAGTTGCTGAAACTGGCCTCAAACATGCCATCCTCCTATCTCAGCCTCTGAGTACTACGATAACAGACATGTGCCCAGCCTGCACCACTCTGCCTGGCTATAATGCTAAATCTTCTAATGGTGGTATGGCTTTATTTTTTACATTAAATTCTTTAGTGCAACTGGATTTGAGGCATATAATAGCATGAGAAAGGAATTTAACCTTTACCTAAGATAAATGAATAGTTAATAATCGTCATATGACTTATTGGTATTCTATCCTGTCATTACTAATTTTAAATGCCACATTTATCAAGTATCAAGATTTAAATACACATAAGTTGTTTATGAAAAAATATTTTATGATAAAGTTACAACTTTTTGAAAATATATATATTTCTAAAGTTCTAAAATTCTCTGACCAATGGCCTATCAAGAGCATCATTTTCACTTTGCTGAGCTGAAACACAATCTTCAAAATTGAAAGCTAGGGGAACACTATCATCATTTTGCCTTGCACTGTTCCATTACATTCATTAGGTTACCTATCTCATTTTTTTCCAAACACCTATCAAGTTCAGTAACTCAAAAGTAGAATATTAGTCAAACCTCACCAAGAGCACGCATAATGGAAACACAGGCGCACAAGGGAAGCCAGAAACGCAAAGCTGCTCACTGGACACTCACTTTCTATCTCTCTCTCTCCTTCTCCCTCTCCCTCTCTTTCTCTTTACTGTGGACCCCAATTACTGATAAGCTCCCAACTTTAACTTGGCTTTATTTTATACTTGGATATCACTGGTCTTCCCTTTTATGGTCTAATCTAAATAAGGTCAAAAGCACCTAGTGTTTTTTTTTTTTTTTTCTAAGTTTAGTTAGAAGGAGACAGAAAGGGCAAGGCGAGGGAATCCATCTCACTGACTGTACAATTCAATGGTCTTCCATGAGTTCCTCCTGTTGCCAGAAACCTACATGGATGATGTTTCTCCAGCTTTGATTTTTAGCATGTTTTGCTATACGAGGTTTAACACTTATATAGTAAGTTATTTGATGAAAATACCTACATAAGTACTAATGAAGTTATACCTGGCAAACCAATATTATTTAAATGACCAGAAAGTATATTAGTCTTTATATCAAAGGTGTTGGTGCACTTTCATTGTGTAGGTAGGGAGATTTCCTGTATGATGTTTGCTAAAACCTGACAGTAGATAAACCCCAGGCCATTTATTTTATCATGAAGTATTTCTGAATGAGCATTTCTGAGTTTTGATTTGCAGCCTCAAATTCCCAATAATTCCCATCTCATATACCTAACACCTTTCATTCTCATCTGCTAGTCACATGCATACCAAGTCCTATCTTCTAGAGTATGCATTGGTTCTCTTTCTACAACTATATAGTAAAGAACAGCAGAGGAAAAAGATCCATTTCCTAAGCCTGTTGTCATTTCCTTGAGTCTCGAGATATCTGGCCTGGAGTCCTGAAGATAAGTGACATGAGAGAGCCCTTCCTTAATACAAGCTCTCCTTCCAGGTCCTCATGTCAACAGAAGGCGCTCTCTTCCTCAGCTGTTTTGATAGCTGCAGCTGGCTGTGCTCCAGGCTCTCCACACTCTCCTGCTTCCCCTTTAAATCACCTTCCAGTTTATGCTTTTCCCTTTCACAGCTCATTCTCACTTTCCTCTTCACTCAAGGGCAACCTCCACCAGCCAACAAAGGAATATTATTTAGTTAAATAAATAGGTGGGGTTTACACTTTACTAAATGTGTTCATTAACCACTTCCCTTCAGGAAAAAGGAAGAAAAAAACAAACACAGATTATGAAAATGATGCTCAGTTGTGTAGGAATTTCAAAATAAATATTAGATGCATTAATAGGTTAGCAAAATAATCTAGAAATCAGTGATGGGAGGAAGCTGCAGAGATTATGGATCAGGAGTTCTGTCCAAGGAAAACAACCAGCGTGTCCCTGTTTGATGACTTTCCAATAATGGGAAATTTACTTTTTCACATGACAGCTCATATCACTTACGGGTGACTCCATTTACTAAGGAATGTTTCTTCCTATGAAGTAAAAATTATTCTATGCTAATTCCATCTATGTGTCCTAGCTTTACTCCCTCAAGCAACAACTCAGAAAAGCCGAGTATTAGTCTGGCAGAAATCAATATGACTTTCTGTTTGTTGATAATTTTATTTTTTGGTAATGGGAGATATTTTCTATAACCAGGAAAAGATATGACATTCAAATTAGGTCAGGAGGGAGATTTAATGTATGATATGTGTAAAAACCTGATGGTAGATCCCAGGTCCTATATATTGGATAAATGTTTACATTCCCCCCAAGATTCATATTTTGAATTTCTAATCCCCAAAGCAATAAGGAAATATTAAGAGGTAGGTCCTCAGAGACAAATAGTTCGTCAAGACAGAGCCCTCACCAATGAAATTAGTACTGTTATGGGAGGGATCCCAAGGAGGTCCTTTGGCCCTTAAACCATGTGGCAAGGGCACAGCTACATTTGTATGAGGGTGCAGACTTTCAGGAGACACTAAAACTACCAATGCTTTCATCTGTGAGTTCTTAATATCCAAAACTGTGTGAAATACATTTTTGTTTCATATAAGCCTCAGTTTGTTATAGCAGCCTGAATGGATTAGGACACCAAAGAGACTGTGTGTGTGTGGGGGGGTCTGTGCAGGCACACATATATACACAGAGAGACACACACATACACACACATAATTCCATATATTGAGGTTTTGTGACATATGCAATTGTTGGAGATAAAAAGAAAAGTAAAACGACATATAACAGAGGAAATATATAAACATGAGGAAAAGTAAATAACAAAAAGCCCTATCTACACTTTTTGGCAATTTTATAAAAACTAAGCTTTGGAGACTGAGAAGCGAATAAATGCATATCCTCTGTCAGCAGGTGAGGGAGAAGGAGAAAAGAAAAATTATGAACCTGCACAATGAGACTGGTCTGAAACACTTTGATTTCACAGGGTGTTTAAAGGTATAACAGGGCATCACCTTTACAATCTCACAAGTATTTTTCAATAATGTAGGTAAAACACAGCTGTGACTTACATATCTTTCAATGAAAAATAAATCTCACCATACCACTGGAGAGGTGACACAGCCTTTAAACCATTCCCTCAACACCAGTGTCAAACAGAGTACCAGCATGTCTGTGGAGTAGAAAGTCTGGTTGTATGGGAGCGATGGGGAAAAGCCAGTCAGTCAGAGTCATAACCCTTTTTATTCATCTCTATTTGCCTCACAGTGCCCAGAGTTGTATAAAAGTTGTTTTTAAAAGCTGAAAGACCATGTGCTGGGCTTCAGTTATACCGTATTGGTTTAGCGTATGTTAAAAACAAACAAAAAACAAACAAAAAACAAACAAACAAAAAACAAACAAACAATAGCTCTTCTAAATAATGAATCAAACTATGCTGTTTTCTTGAAACTGTCAACATTGTTTAATTAATTAATTTAAAAACTGGACATAATAAGGTGGCTGAGAAAAGGTGCACTGTTACTCTGCCACAAAAAAAAAAGAATAAGGGCAGCAACAAAAATAACTGTATTTCAAGGACAGTAAGCAAGAGGGAACTCTAGAAATCAGCAGGAAGTGAAAGAAACCCTAAACAGCAGGAAAAGGCAAACTAGAGACAGGAGCATACACTTTGCAACTTGAACCCTGGCTTCCCAGGTGGTCGTGGAGATGGAGAGAAAACACTGCCAGGAAAAGGTAAGCAGGAAAGTACCATCCACCTTGATCCTAGCAGTAGTCATGACTGCAAGAGAATTCCACAGTCCTTAGAAGCTTCAGATACATCAGGGAACTGGCTGCTCTAAGAGTGAGTGTTCTGCTTCAAAGAAGAGATGCATGTTGGTCCTTCCCTAGCTTCCAGAACTGAAGTTAGTACAACATCCACTTCTGCACATGTCATCTTGGCATGAGGGAGGGGGTGGAGAAAAAGAGAAAGGGGCAAAGAAGGGATCTATGACAAGATATAGTCCCTAAGGACATTTCCCTAGCCACTACTTTTTCTGATCATGCCCCCTCTGACTACCATTTTGAACCCGACCCAGTAGTTCATTTTAATTATTCATCTATCAAATAAATTAAGCCACTGATGAGGGATGAGCCTTTATGATCCCTTTATGACCCCATAACTTTCCTTAAGCCCCACTCTGGACATAGTTGTACAGGGGAAGTTTTCAGCACATGAGCCTCTGGAGGATATTCCAGATCTAAACCATAGCATCAGCTCTAGTGAATCTAGAAGTTTGTTTTACTCATAGATATATAAAAAATAAAAGTGAAGAGTTTGAAAAAGACATATCACACAAATGGAAAGCAAAAGCAAGCAGGAGTAGTTACACTCATTTCACATAAAGCTGACTTTAAATCAAAATTATATCTATAAGGTCATTATGTATTGATAAATGGATTAAGTTAGCAAGAATATATAACAATAAATCACATGCACCCAACATAGGGCCACTCAAATATGTATATATTATTAGGACTAAATGAAGAGATAGACTTTAATAAAATAATAGAGATTTTACCACCCCACTATCCTCTATGAACAGTTTGCCTTGACAAAAAGTCAACAAATAAATATTTGCAGTGAATCATATGCAGAGATTCTCAAACTTTTTTTTGGCTTATCACACTGTTTTCAGAAAAAAAGAATTACTCAGTAATCTCCCACCTCTGGAAACCTCTTCTTTAAGAGAATAAAGAGATACAATGCCAAATTTGTGTTCTATTATGCATCTGTATTTCATCCCAGCACCTACAGGGGGCAGTATCACCAACTCAAGGAACCTTTGCAGAGCTAATGGGCCTATGAGAGATTTATACAACATTTCTTTTAACAGTAGCAGAATGCATATTAGTTTCATTAGCACATAGAATATTCTCCAAGATAAATAATGTCAGGCTGCAAATCAAATCTCAATAAATTTAAAAAATTGAAATCATACCATGTATCTTTTTAGACCACAACAGAGTAAAACTATACCTTTCATTGTCAACATGATTAACATTATGATGTAAGCCTATAATGCACCAATGAAAGCACGTAGAAACTACACCTGAATAAGAAGAAAAAAGAGCAGAAAAAATACAGGTACAAAGAATCCAAATAAGATATTCTTCCAGTGGATAATTGAATAAATTAAGAGAGAAAAATTTCCAGAAACAAATGAAAATGAGAACACAATATGTCAAAATCTGTGGGCGAAAACAAAAGCAGTACTGACAAGCAAGAGTGTAATAATAAATACAGACATCAAAAATAGAATGATCTCTAGTACACAACCTAACAATACACCTTAAACTTGGAAAAGAAAGAATAAATCAAACCCCAAATTAGTAGAAGAAAATAAATAGTAGAAAGACAACAGTGTAAATATGTAAAATCAAAACAAAAAATTCAAAGAAATTAAGAGTTAATATTCTATTTTACTTTATTTTTTGTGGTACTGGGAATGAAACCCAAGGGCTTTCTACCTCTGAGCTATACTCCCAGACTTGTTTTATATTTTATTTGGAAACAGGGTCTCACTAAGCTGCTGAGAACCTCACTAAGTAGTGGAGGCTGGCTTTGAATCTATGTGATTCTCCTGCCTCATCCTCCCAAGTATTGGGATTACAAACTTATGCCACCATGTCCAGCTAAAAGTTTATATTTTAAAAGGATAGAAAAATTACAAAACCTTTGACTAGATTAACTAGGGAAAAAGAAGACTCAAGTAAAATTAGAGTGGAAAGGAGACATTAAAATTGATGCCAAAGAAATACAAAGAATTACAAGAAGATACTATCAAAAATAATATGCTAGCTGGGCACAGTGGCCCACACTTGTAATCCCAGCACTTGCAAGGCTGAGACAGGAGGATTGCAGGTTTGTACCCAGCCTCAGCTACTTAGTGAGGCACTCCACAACTTTATGAGACTGTTTCAAAAATAAATAAAAGGCAAGGTTAGGGGTATATCTTGGAGGTAGAATGCCCCTGGATTCCATTCCCAGTAGAGCCCCCTCAAAAAAAGAAATTGCTAAAATCTAGATACCCTAGAAGAAATGAATAAATTCTTGAACACATACAAGAAGAAATAGAAAATCTAAACATACAAATAAGGACTATAGTGATTGAGACAGCAAATGAAATTCCTCTAAACTGGCTTTTCTATTGTATTCTACAAAATATTTAAGGAAGAAATAATCCCAATTCTTCTTAAACTATTCCAAAAGAAATTTAAAGGGAAGGAATTCTGACAAACTTATTTCAAGGCCAGCATTACTCTGATATCAAAACAAGGTAAAGATACAATAACAAAAAGAAAGAGAGAGAGAGAGAGAGAGAGAGAGAGAGAGAGAGAGAGAGAGAGAGAGCCAGGCAGAGTGGTGCACATTTGTAATCCTAGTACTTGGGAAGCTGACATAAAAGGATCCAGGTTTGTGGCCAAACTCAGCTACTTAGTGAGGACCTCTACAATTTAGTGAGAACCTGTTTTAAAATAAAGAATAAAAAATAGGGCTGAGCCAGGTGTGGTGGCATACGGTTGTAATCCCTGCGCTTAGGAGGCTGAGACTAGAAGATTGCACAGGTTTGAAGCCAGCCTCGGCTACTTAGTGAGTCTCTCAGCAACTTAGTGAGACCCTGTTTCCAAATAAAATATAAAATAGGTCTGGGAGTATAGCCCAGAAGTAGAAAATCCCTGGGTTCCACTCCCAGTACCAACAAAATAAATAAATAAAAATAAATAAACACATAACTTCTTTATGCCGAGCGTGGTGGTGCATGCTTGTAATTCCCTCGCTTGGGAGGCAGAGACAGGAGGATCACGCAGGTTCGAAGCCAGCCTCACTGGCTTAAGAAATCCTGTTTCCAAATAAAAATATAAAAATGGGTCTGGGAGTGTAGCCCAGGGGTAGAAGGGCTTCCAGGAATCCCAGTATCACAAAAAAAAAAAAAAAAAATTAGGGCTGAGGTGTAGCTCGGAAGTTGAATGCCCCTGGGTTCAATCCCTAGCAACACACACACACACACACACAGACACACACACAAATCCATAGATTCATATTCCTTAAAAGCATGGATGCAAAAATTCTCAATATAATGCTAGCAAACTGAATTCAACAGCTCATTGAAAAGATCATAGACCATGATCAAATGGGGTGTATCCCATGGATACAAGAATAATTTAACTTATGCAAACCAATAAATGTGCTAAAACACAATAACAGAAAGAAGTACCATGCTTATTTCAATAGAGGGAGAAAAATAGTTGATTAAGATTCAGCATCCCTTAAATGGATGGCACTGGAGGACATTATGCTAAGTGAGATTAGTCAGTCACAAAAAATAAGAAATTGGATGCTCTCCCTAATATGAGAAAGCTGGGAGAAATGGGTCATAGGAGGAACTCTAGACAAAGAAAAGGAGATTCTATAGATGAGCAAATAAGGCGACTTAACAGAGGGGATGGGAAGGGGGAAGAGGGAAATTCTCTAATGTTCATGATGTATTTTAACATACATATCAAAGTCAATCACTAAGCCAACAGGAGAAGAAGGGAGGGGGAAGGAATGGGGCAGGAATTAGGTAAAGGCTAATTGGGTGATGTGTGCATGTATGTCTCCACTGTCTTGTATTCCATTAATATTGGTGCATGACTACAATGCACCAATTGAAAATTTAAAAAGTTTCAACATCCCTTCATGATGAAAATTCTCAACAAATTACTCATAAAAGGGACATACATCAAAACAGAAGTAGGGGTGTAGCTTGAAAATAGAATGTTCCTGGGTTCCATTGCCAGTACCACAAAAAAAAAAAAAATTGGAAATGCAGATACATAAACAAATGGAACAGAACAGAGAACCCAGAAATCAATCCATGTTTATACAGATAAAAAAAAAAAGATTGGTGGTACTAAGAATACACAGTGGAGAAAAGATTTTATCTTCAGTAAATATTGCTGGCAAAATTAGAAGATACATAGCAGAAGAATAAAAGTAGATCCCTTCTTTTCTTCTTCTTCTTTTTAGCAATACCTGAGATGGAATCCAGGGGCATTCTACCTCCAAACTATACCCTCAGCCCTATTTTTATTCTTTATTTTGGAACAAGGTCTCACTGAGTTGCAAAGCACACGTTGCTGAGGTTGTCCACTAACCATGATCTTCCTGTTTCAGCCTCCCAAATGCTGGTATTATAAGTTGTGCCACCATGTCCTGCTAGATACCCTCTTTTCACTGTACATGAAAATCGATTCAAAGTGAATGAAAACCTCAATGTGAAGCCAGATATGATGAAATTATTATAAGAAAATATAGAGGAACCATTTTGAGACATTGGTGTAGGCAGTGTCCTTTCTTTTAGAGAGGATCCAAAAGCACAACCAGAAAAAGTAAGGATTATATTAAACTAAAAAGTTTCTGCACAGTAAACAAAATAATAAAAGGAATTAGGAGACAACCTACAGAATGGTAAAAATTATTTGCAATTATTCATCTTGCAAATGGTTAATATATATGATACGTAGGAGCTCAAAAAGCTAAACACCAAAAACTAAATGATTCAAATAAAAATGGTCTAAAGAACTAAGTAGCCATTTCTCATAAGATGTACAAATCACCAACAAACATGAGGAAAATGTTCGATCTCACTAATTTTTAGGGAAATGCAAATTAAAACCAGAAAGAGATATCTTCTCACCTCAGTGTGGCGGTCATCAAAAAAGACAAAGAATAGCATATTCTCACAAAGATATAAAGAAAGGAAAGCTCTTATAGTGGAAATATAAATTAATATAGCCACTATGGAAAACAGAGGAAGGTTTCTCAAAAAAACTTGAAATAGGACTGCCATGTAATCCAGCAATATATACTATATATATATTACAGTATATTTATGATACATACTACTGGATATATATATATATATATATATATATATATATATATATATATCCAGAGAAGATGAAGTCATACCAAAAAAACACTTGTACTCCCATTTAGTGTAGCACTATTCCCAACAGATATAATATGGAATCAACTTAGATGTCTTCAGTGAATGAACTGATAGAGAAAACATAGAATATAGACATAGGGAATATTATTCAGCAAGAGGAAAGAAAGAAATCATGTCATTGGCAACAATATGTTTGGAATTTTAGGTCACTGGGTCAAGTAAAAGAGCCAAAGAAAGACAAATGCCACAAATTGTCAATCTTTGTGGAAACCATAATACAAATTCATAGAAGAATGGAATGTATTAATGGTTCCTGGAGCCTGGGAAGTATATGGAACAGGGAAATGAAAAGATGTTCATGGGGACACCACACCACACAGTGGATTACTACTGGAGGAATTACTTCTGGGTTTTCTATAACAAGATAGGGTAACTGTTGGTTAAAACAACCTATCATAGATTTCAGTATGGCTACAGAAGAAGAGCACAAATATCCTACATATAAAAATGGTAAATGTTTGAAGAGCTGGAAATGCTTATTGTCCTCATTTGATCACTGCACAGTGTATACACGTACTGGTTCACCATCATGTGCCCTATACAGATGTAGAACTATTACATCTCAGCAATTTTGTTTTTAAGTTGGAGGTAGGTACGTAGGCAGATTCCTAACTGGCTCCATCTGTTGCTGCTTGCCTCATCAACACCCTGTCCCGTTTCAAATTTGCTTTGGTCAGGTTGCAGAGTTTCTCCTCCTCCATGTGCCGGTGGTCTTGGGTCTGCTGATGAGCGTCCTGCTCAACCTTGGCTGCTGTGTGAATTTTGCTGATTTCCTCATTTAGAGATTCCACCTCCTCAGTCAGGTTCTTGATCTGTGGGAAGAAGGCAAAGACAGCTTCATTAGCTCGTTAGCATCATTACTGGAAGGGTGGGCATAACACTAAGGGTCATCTCACTTTATTGTCCAATAAATCATGAGATGTCCAATGTCATCAAGAACTAAAGTTAGCCGAGTTCATGACACAGTTTTTTAAAGTGCAAGTTCACTTTTTTTTTCACACAAAGTGATTTATTATCTGGCATGGTCAGGAAATGAGGTATTCCAGCCAACCAGATATTATCAGTTTAGCTCACTGTACACACAGCATTCAGAGCAACACAGTGCTGTATAATGATAGCACCACCAAAGGCAATTGAACTTTTTTTGAGAATTCAGGGGACGTGTACTGATTTTGTTTTGCCTCAGTGTTTTAAGGAAATGGCAGTTAAAGAAGAGTTATAGGAGGTAGCACAGGTGAAGGTAGAAGCTGGCTTCATCAGGCCCATGCACTTTTTATGAAAGAGAAGCAAAAGGCACAAATACTGCTTTTTATTTGCCTGCCAAAATTTGTGTCATTGTAGAGATTCCCTGTTTATCAAAGGTTTAATAAAGACTCCTTACAAGTCTCAAACTGCAAGTAGATATGAAATTTAAAATCCAAAACTAAAAAAAAAATCACTAAAATATTTCCTTAATTGTAATTAAAGTGATGGCTTCAAGGTCAAACTCCAAGTCATTGGCAGAGCTGGGTATGCAGATACATCCCAAATCACCTTTTAGCAAAAAGCATCATCACGCTTGTTCTCCTTCCAAAAAGGATACTTAGGAGCCCAATGAAACCATTTTGCTGTTTCTATTAGATTTCAGATGCAATAAGACTGAAGCAAATGAAAACATTTCATTTGGTAGATCAAGTGGGGTTCCATAAACCTGAACTGGAAATCTGAGATGGGAAAACATGGCTCATCAGACCCTTTACTTGATGAGGCTCTAGCTCTTACCACCATATAGTTGCAGGCCACTCTATTAATTAATTTAAACACCACCTCTGGTACCAAAGTCTTATTTGGGAGCAGAATTCAGGCATCTAAGCCTTCCTCACATCATTTTCTGTAGCATGCTTCTCTTTCTCCGACTTCGCCAATATTGTTTCCAGGTCATCGATTTCTTTCTTCAACTCAGAACATTCATCTTTGAGTTTCCACCCCGTGGCAGTCAGCTCAGAATTTATCTCCTCTTCTTCCTCCACCCACTCAGACAGCTCCTTGACTCTGGCTTCCAGCTGGATCTTGGATTTAATCAGCGACTCACACTGCTCTTCAACATTTGCCAGGGTCTCTCGCGCCTGCCGTGATGAGGAGAAAATTGTTGCCAACAGCTGGAAGTAATCTATCAGTTAGGCGAAAATGCTGCTTAACACATAGCAGAGAGATAATTGCCTGCCCTCTGCCCAGCACTCTCACCCACCTTTCCCAGGCAGCTGAAATAATATTCCCAGGTCTTCGATCCTTTGTTGAGAAGCGGAGCAGTTGCTTGTGTTTGGAGGAGCTTCCCATCTCTCAGGCCCATTCAGTAGATTAGATGACCTCTTCTAAAGCACTTAATAGAATCCTGTGGCCTAAAGGAGTGAACGTGTCTCCAACAATCAGAGATGTGCTGCTTAAATCACAGTGTCTGAAAGAATCGATGTGGGCACATGGTTTGAGGTTCATACCTGCTCAGAATACAGCCTTTGAAAAAAACCGTTTTCTCTCAGACAATAGAGTATTAATAAAATTATTATAAGTGCACTGATACAACTATTTAATATATGTATTTCTAATAAATTGGGCTGAGCTCTATATTTTTATACACAGGAGGAATTTAGAATTCATGAGATTGCTTGCAAGTTACTAACTAGATTTTCTTATTTTTTCTAACTAAAATTTTTATCTCTAAGATTCCCACAGGTTATATACATGCAGCACAAAATACTCTTCTTTTATCCTTTCACATACAATCCAAATCTCACCGAATGACCTGTTGTCCCTGTGTTATGGATCACAGGAAAAATGAAGAGACTTTTTTGCTAGACAGTTTCTTTCATAACCTTGAACTCCTCTACTGTGTCTTTTTTTGAGGTCAGATGAAATCTCTTCTTTATGAGTAGGTTCCTTGTGAGTGAGGTCTCATTACAGTCTAAGTTCACACACATCTTTACCTATCTCTCCTTCTCATTCAACTCCCATTATGTGCCGGTTTGGGAAATTTATTAACTATTCATTTGCCTTGCTTAAGTTGCATCAACTGAATAAATCAAGAAAAAAAAAAAGGTAAAAGTCTAAGCTATTGGCCTCTAGACAACTCCTGGCAAGAGCATGGCTGCGGGCCAGCAAACAGAACTTAAGGAGACATAGATGTAGGGAGGGAGGAAATAGTAAACCTCCAACTCCACTGAAGACCCTGAAGAGGGGCTGAATTAAAAAGAAATGTCAAGGTAATCAGGAAGGAGTCAGGCAAACCAGAGAGCCTTCTAAGTAGGGAAGTAACAAGGATATGTGATTTTAGTTCACACCAGGTTTACATGCAGGACCAGCTACTGCTGCTATTTGCTGCTTCCTATTGGGCATTTGCAGGGCTCATCACCATCACCAAGTGAAGAAGAGAGCCCAGTGAGCTGTTACTGATACCATCACTAACATTACCACCAGTGAATCTGGGATCTGGGAGCCAGATGAATAGTGGTGTGGCAGGTCTTTTCCCAGTGTTCATCACCCTCTCCCATTATACAATGTTCATTAATATGAGTTCACACAGTGCTGCTGGTATTTTGCCTTGAAGGATTTTAGAAGATCTTTGATTCCTTGAGCTCCTTGGGAGTCTCTGTGCTTTAAAATAAACATTGAACTATTTCTCAGTTCTGTTAACATTTTACTCAGTTATAATTTGAACTCACCTCAGCTATGTGGATTTGTTCTGGAATTTGCTTCTCACATCCCCCATAGTGATTGATAACAAGTTTCCCAAGCTTTTACATACCATGCTTCTGCACACAATTTGAGTCCAGTTCTACCTCTCAAATCACCCCATTGCACAGGACATTCTTTGTCAATAGGAGGAGTGATGGGAAAAGGAGGCCACGTCTCATCCAAAGATACCTCTCCCCTAAGCCAAAATTTGTTGCAAACTGGTTATTTCATTACAGATCTTAAAGTAGATTTGGAAATGAGCCCAGTAATTTGTATTTTTAACAAGCATCTCAGGTAATGCTGGTATATATCGAAGTTCCAGAATCATTATTATGTTAAATATATAGCAGAAATGTGAATTTGACTGTAAACTTTTATATGAAATATATCCTGTTGGGAACACTGGCAAATAGCATAGCTCCAAATAAAAGTAATTTGGATCTATCTACAAGTACTAAATTTTCTTTGTTTTCAGTTTTCAGTAATATTTTTCTGTTTTGGGTAAGCTTTTTTTTTTTTTTTTGGTGGTACTGGGGTTCCTGGAAGCCCTTCTACCTCCGGGCTACACTCCCACGGGCTACACTCCCAGACCTATTCTTTTACTTTTTATGTGGAAACAGGGTCTCTTAAGCCAGTAATGCTGGCTCAGAACCAGCGTGATCCTCCTGTCTCCACCTCCCAAGCGCAGAGATTACAAGTGTGCACCACCACGCCCGGCAGTGTTTGGGGTAAGCTTAAAAGGAAAAAAAGTATTCAAATAATTCTATTTGAACCTAGCTCTTTTCAACTGAGCAGTGTGTTAAGTGGAATATAATAAAGAATATAATATAAATATATAAATATATAAAATATATAAATATAAATATAAAGAATATAATATAAAGAATATAAAATAATATATAATATAAAATACATATATAATAATATATAATATAAAAATATATAATATAATATAAAAATATATAATATAAAATATATAATATAATATAAAAATATATAATATAAAAATATATAATATAAAAAGAATATATAATATAAAAAGAATATAACATGTTTGTACACACAAGTTTTTTACCCCAATAAGTTGTATGAATATAATGCACCAATAAAAAAAATTAAAAATAAATAAAAAGAAAAGAAAAAGAAAATAAAGAATATAATAAAAGTAGATAAAATTTCATTCCTGCCTTGTGGAAGTTTGAAGATCATGGTAGCCCAGGTGCCTAGGGAGAAGGATATTAAAGAAAATAAATAATTCACAGTTATCAGATTGGAGGCAAAGTTTCAATTATAAGGACCCGGAGTTTGAAGACTAAATTGTACATATTTCAGGATCTGAAGGTGTCTTTTCTGAAAATAACATGATTTTTAAAGAAAATGGTTCTCAACACTGACCAGATATCAGAATCACCCACACATGTCCTTGGGACCACATAGGGCCTAGTTGATCAAAATATCTGCGAATGGGCCTAAGCACCATTCTTTTTTATTTTTTAATGCTTCAGAAATGAATTTTATACAAGGATAAGGTTGAGAATTTTTTATTTGAAGGAGACTCATTTGTAATGTCAATTTGGACTAAACAAGAAGAAACAGGAAGACAAAAATCTACAAATACGATTAGAAGCATACTGTAACAATCCCAAAGACATCAGGCAAGTCTTTTTCCAGAGAAACTAAAATCCTGCCTGCTGATTGCTGACAAGTCATAGCCTACATACAAATTTAAATTAAGATCCAGAACTTTCCAGCCTAATGGTAGATCAAGGAGAAATTGTGTAGTAGAAACTTGCTTGATGGTTTGTCCTTTTTAAAAAAGATACCCTGCCAATAAAATCACTTCACTAAAAACAGGGTGTCTCTCACATGTTTACATTGTCCGTGTTTGATGAAAATCTATGGTGTTTGAAAAGCACATGCTTCTATTTCTTTTTCCCTCATCAACATAGCCTGCAAAACAAAGGAGTCTAATTAAAAACTGGCTGTGAAGGACAAGTGGTGGGACCGCTCACCCTCACCGCCTGCAGCTGAAGAAGCAGGTCACTGTTTTCTGGATGAGGGAGACATCTTTTGCTTCCAGTTCCTCCCTCTGAGATTTCAGTTCCTCCAAGGCCTCCTCCAGTTAGTTACACATACTCTTCCTTTGGCCTGGCTGTCTCCTCTCCCACTCCTGCAGACTTAACAAGAGGCTCCATCTTCAAATATTGCCTCATCGAGACGTAGTTCTTTACAGCCAAGGAAGCTCTCATTTTATCCTGGATCAAAAGAAGTGCATCCCTAAATCAAGAAAAACAAACCAATCTAGATTCTAAGAGTTATTTACATAATAAAGATCCTTAATAATTTCACTTTTTTAGAAGTTATAACACAATTTAATTGGTTTTCAAAGTACTTTGGGGTTCTCTTGTGATTCTGACCAAAAAAACAAAAAAACTAACAGGTATTTCTGAGGCAGCAATATTGTGAGCTAGATATCCTTAAAATGCTTTACACTAGAAGAAACGATCCTGAAAGAGAATAAGAAACAGAGAGAGAGTGAAAACCTTTGGCATTCAGGGAATTCAATGTGTTGATTGGCTGTGTTCATGGAACCTGTCTTGTTATTAAAGAGTTTCTATTTTCATATCCACGTGGATAAAAAGGCAAGATAGAGATTTCAAAGATTTTTAACATTAAAGGAAAGAAGGACTAAAACTTCTACCCACCATCAGAGAAAGATGTCAAAAAGAAGTACATATGATTTGATATGTGTGAAAAAAAAATCCTACTCCAGGCATTTTCCTTTTTTTGTTTGTTTGACTTTGTTTTCCTTTTATCATGGTCCAGCATGACTAGAATTTTAAATTTTAGTTTCCAATTGATATAGAATCATCCAAAAGGTGAGCATAATTTTTTTTTAGTTCTGGAAATAAATATCCTTTGAAAAATTGGGATTAAAAAACATAAAGTTACTGAAGAACATAACTTAAATCTAAATACCAGAGATTCTCTTAGATAAATTTCCTCTGAATGTGACCTTCCAACCTAAAATTACAAAATACATATCGAAAAAATTCAGCCATCAGTGACAACTAGCATATACAATGATGAATTTGACTAAATCCCTGAGAATTTTAGGTCACTAAACAATCTGAAAGAGATACAAAACAGTTGTTAAAATGATTAAGTACATAAAGGAAAGAATTAAAAAACAACAAAATAAACCACCATGTTAAAATAACAGACATGTTTTCTTAATTATCATGGCCCCAACTTTATGATGGTTTGACCTAAGAATGTTTAACTTTAAAATGGCATGAAATTAATACACATTCAGTGGAAACTGTAGGTCAGTTTTTGAACTTTGATCTTTTCTTGGGTTAGTAATATACAGCCTGATATTTTAGGATGCTGGGCAGTCGTAACAAGTCACAGATCCCAGTAAGCTATGTAATCACAAGGGTAAATAACTGATAGTCCATAGTGTACTTTGTTGCTAACTATAATATTCATCAGGTTAAATGTATTTGATGCACATTTGACCCATTCTATTTTTAACTCATGATGGGTTTATCAGTACTTAATCCCATTAGAAGTAAAAGAGCAATTGTATTTAAAAATGAGACTAAGTAAAATGTCTAAAACTTAAAAGTACAGTAAGTTAAACACTCAATGAAATAGTTACCCCATTGATTGGACACCCTGAAAAGAACCTAGTGATTTAAGAAAAGAACCCCAGGTTGGTTCTGATGTCCTTAGGCTCAGAATGGACATCATAGTCCCAAGTTCTAGGTATGTCCCCGTGCCAGGCCAGACACAAAGCCTCATACTACAGGCCTATACCTATGAGTCTAGGCTGCAGGTCCATCTTGATGAAACCCCGTTCCAGGTCCACTACTTTGGACAAAGGTAACAAGGCCTACCCCTGCCAAAACAAGCTCTAGGCTTGTCCCAAAGAACCTAGGCATTGGACCTGATTGTGTATTAAAATTGTCACTAGGTCAGTATAGCCAAGGACTCAGCAGCAACAATACCTGGGGACTCTACCAACTGGGCTGCCCATAATCTCTGACTAGAATCACCAGTAAAGAATTTTCCCTGCTGAAGACAGCTGGTAAAGACTAGAAGAGTTACCTACTTGTTAATTTGTGCAAATACTAGGACAGGGCCTAAGGATCATTAATAATCAAGGAAACATGACAATAGCAAATGAATAAAGCATTACTAACTGACATAAATAATGGAGATCCATGAACAAAAATAATTTAAAAATTGAGAGACAAGATTATGAGATCTTAAAATAAAATTTAACAAAAATTAGGAGCTGAATATGGTGGTATATGCCTGTAATCCTAGTCCTTGGGAGGCTGAGACAGGAGGATCATTGAGTCAAAGCCAGCCTCAAAAATTTAGTGAGACTCTCAGCAAATTAGCAAGAATCTCTTTCAAAATAAAAAATAAAATAAAGTGTTGGGGTACAGCTTGTAGCTTGGAGGCAGAATGTCCCTTGGTTTGATTCCTAGAAAACACACACACACACACACACACACACACACACACACACACCTAAGGCAGCAAAGAAGAAAAAAGCTTTGGAGCCGGGAGTGATGGCACATGCTTGTAATCCCACCATTTGGGAGGCTGAGACCAGAGGACTGCGGTTTGTGGACAGCTTCAGCTACTTAGCGAGGCCCTCTGCAACTTAGTGAGACCCTGTTTCAACATAAAGAATAAAAAAAATAGGGCAGGAGATGTAGCTTGGAGGTCAAATGCCCCTGGGTTCCATCCCCAGACCCGCAAAAAAATAAAAGCTTTGGATTTCTAGGAAGGATGATGTTTTGTGAAGGTTTGTTCTAATCAAAACATAAATATAAGCAGGGCGACTGTTACTTCAAATGTGTAGACAATAATACAAAAAAATATGAAGACTCAAGAACATTCAACATACAACATGATAAAAGTAACAAAATGAATTCCAAAAACTTGTCCTAAAGAAACAGAGACTTGAGAAGTGCCAAACAATTGAAAATCATCTAAAGAATTTGGAAGAGAGCAATTAAGCCAAATTTAAAAAAATATATATGGCCGGGTGTGGTGGTGCATGCTTGTAATCCCGCGCTTGGGAGGCAGAGACAGGAGGATCGTGCTGGTTCGGAGCCAGCCTTGCTGGTTTAAGAGATCCTGTTTCTACATAAAGTTAAAAAATAGGTCTGGGAGTGTAGCCTGTGGGAGTGTAGCCCAGAGGTAGAAGGGCTTCCAGGAACCCCAGTACCACCAAAAAAAAAAAAAATTATATATATATATATATATATATATATATATATATATGTGTGTGTGTGTGTGTGTGTGTGTGTGTGTGTGTGTGTGTGTATGAAGAAAATGAGAAACAAAAACATAGAAACCATGAGACAGAACCAAATACAAATTATGGGCTGAAGAGCACAATGAATGAAATGAAAAGTCCCACAGAAAACTTTTCATAGCACATTCAGTCAAGCAGAAGAAAGAATCAGTGAATTAATTTTCTTATAGAGCAATCACCAGAAAAGATCAAGACTTAGTTTAAGTGAATAGAAAATTTTAATTCACCAGCCAGTGACTACACTTCAGGGTGTTTACTCCTGCGTGCAGCCCCAAGCCATTTCTCAGGGCTTCTTTTATATGAGAAAATCACAAGCTCGGGAGTGAAGAGTTTAGGTTCTCACAGTGTGGACAATCCCCCAACTGTTTTTTTCAGTGGGTGTGCAAGTCAAGCAGAAAGTACAGATACCCAAAACAGCATTGTGCAGGAGCTAAACAATCCATGTCAGTCCCTTCTATTACCTACGTCTTGATTGTTTTAAGGATGGAAAGTTCCTAATGGCCTTTGTTTCTCTGCAGTTACAAGCTAAGCAGGAGTTACAGAAGCCAAACAGGCAGCTATGCATGACTAGCAAAGTACCTGGTGAGCCTTTTCTCACGCTGATAATCATTAGTGCCTTGGGATCACCTAGGGTAACATCATGGAGTTACTGAAGCTAAAGCATAGGCTCACTTTATCACAATTTGAAATTATCCAGCTAGCAGAACAAAATAATTAAATGACAAAAGTAAAGGATATATACAGAATTTATAAAGAACATCATTGAGTATACCAGCACATATATTATGGAAGTCACAGGAGAAAAATAAGAATAAAGGGACTAAAACTTATTTTAAAAAATAATGATGAACATCCCTAATCTGGAGATAAAATGAACAACTGGATTCACAAATCACAGAGAAACTCAAATAGGCAGGTGTGGTGACACACACCTTTAACCTAGTACTTGGGAGGTTGAAACAGGAGGATCACATGTTTAATTCCAATCTCAGAAACTCAGTGACATCTTGTTTCAAATTAAAAATGGGGTTATGGTGGGGGTATAACTCAGTGATAGAATGCCCATGAGTTCAATCCCCAGTACAAAAAAAATCATCCATTCATCACCAAGGTGCATAATGAAATTTTCAATGGTGAAAACAAAAATAATTTTGAAAGTAGCAACCCAAAAGTAACTCATCTTATATGAAAATCAGTGGATTCTTTAAGAAAAATCTTGCATATTGAGAGAGAATTATATAAGACATCGAAAGTGCTAAAATAAACAAATAGAAACTGCCAACCAAAAATACTAAAGCTAGCAATGCAGTCATTTGAAAATGGAGAGATAAAGATTTTTCTAGGTAAATTAAAAGCTATAAGAGTTGATCCAGCTACCTGACTGATAAGAAATGCTAAGGGAGTTGTTTAGAACAAAAACAAAAAACAAAGAAAAAATTAAGACAAAGAGAAAACTCACACACAGTAACTAACCACATGCATACAAAAAACACACCCTAAACAGAAAAATACAGTCAAATTCAGAATACTCTAATATTAGTATGGTGATAAGTAAATGCCTTTTAACCCTGGTATGAAAGTTAAAAGACAATTCTGGATAAAATGGCAACTAGGAGAAGCAGCACATATCATTCTTGCCAAGACTTGGTCTCTATTGTAACAAAAACAGCATTCTGACAAAAGAAAGAAAGCAGCATAAATTTTAACAGAGCATTGGCAAGTGAAAGGTGGCAGAAAAAAAGCTAGAAGGCATATCAGAGTTAGAAGGCAGAAAAGTACCCCAACTGCCTCAATGGCTGCACCGGTGGGTGGTACAGTAGTGCCATCTTGACTCACCATGCCAGGACTGCCAGCATTGTGACTTGCAGAGACCCCCAGTAAACAAAAGCCAGTTACCTAAAAAATTTTAAGCCATCAGCTCCTCCTGCACACACACTGGCTACAACTTACAGAAGTGGCAGCTAAGCTCACTGCACCCTCCAGAGATCCCATCAACACTGTAAGTGAACCCACAGTCCCCAGGGAGACCTGTTTTGTCTTGTTTTATTGTTATTTTTGTGTGTATGATTTTTTTGCTCTTTCTCAACTCCTTTCTCAAGCCTCCTCCCTCATACATATCTACTTTCTTCTCTCCATCTCTTTTTTTCTCTTCTTTGTCTTGTATTAAATCCATTTCATATCACTCAGTTGGTTACTAGAATCCTACTACATATTCACTATATATAATCTCTACCATATACTACTTTAACAAATTTATACTCTATTTCTATTTGGTTATATCAGTGACTTTACCCTATTCTTGGATTTACCACTTCATTGCTTTCCTCCTCAATCAACTTTCACATTGAATACAACAAAACTTTCCCTTGTATATACAAGCTGACACAGACTGAGACAAATCTATCAAAAGCAAGAAAGATATAAACTTGTGAAATCATAAGAAGGAATAGCAAGGAAGAAATGGTCTCTCAAAACTTCACAAAAACAGAACCCAACAGCACAGAATTGCAGTGATTGCAGAAAGTCAAATCAGAAATTTAACAGTAGAAATGATACAGTATTTCCAAAAAGAATTTAAGAGAGTCTGAAGGAAATAAAGGATTATTGAAGTGAAGGCATCAATACAAACTATAAACAATAGATTATACCACATGGAGAACAGAATCTCACTCTTAGAAGATGATCAATCCAAAAATTAACACATAGTATGTAATTTAGAAAAATCAATTTGATATCATCAATTGGACACTGAAGAGATACGGGCCCCTCTTAAAAGAGCTAAGTTATGAATAATAGACATAGAAGAGGGAATAGATGCTGAAACCAAAGAGATCAATAATCTTTTCAAAGAAGTAATATGAGAAAATTTTTCAAAAATTAAGAGGATATTGATAAACAGATACAGAAAACTTATAAAACCTACTTTAGACAAGAAGTTTCACCATGCCACACAATAGTCAAACTGACCAACATATAAGCCAAGGAGAAAATCTTAAAGGCAACAAAAGCAAAATGCCAAGTGATATCAGAGGCAAAACAATTAGAATCACTCCAGACTTCCCAAACCAAGTCATGAAAGCCAGGAGGGCCTGGAACAACATATTTTAAACTCCTAAAGAAAATAACCTGAAGCCCCCAATTTTTTCCCACAAAAACTCTCTCTAAAATTCAGCAGGGAAATAAAAATCTTCCACAACAAACAGAAGCTGAAAGAATTTATGTATTACAAACAATCACTAGAGAAAATACTCAAAGAGATAAACTGAAAAGAAGAAATAATTAATAAACACCAGAATCAAAGAAGCAATAATTTCTATCAAGAAAAAAATAAGCAAAGAAGAATAAACACTACCTCAAAAGAAGTTAAAACAAAAAAAGTTAGGAATTAAAAATCATCTCTCAATAATCATGCTGAACATAAATGTTCTCAACTCCCCATTAAAAACATATTGTAGTCAAATGAATTAGAAACCATAAGCTATCTGTTGCAAAAATGTACCTTACAAGTAAAAATATTAACAAACTAAAGGTGAAGGTTTGAAGTAAGGTAATCCAAGCCAATGGAATACAAAGACAAGTAGGAGTAGCAAATATGATAAATTATACAAATTAGACTTCAAACCCAAGCTTATCAGAAGAGACAAAGCAGGTCATTTCTTATTGATACAAGGAACAATTCAGCAAGAGGAAATAATAATACAACATTTATGCCCCAAACTCAGGTGCAGCTACTTTAATAAAACAAACTTTTTGTGACATTAATTCACATATCGATCCCAATACAATAATACTGGGAGACTCCTCTCACACTGCTAGATCAATTTTCTAGGCAAAGATCAGTAAAGATATCACCGAAATAAAGAACAACATAAACCAAATGGACATATTGGACACATACAAAATATTCCACCCAACTACAGCAGAGCTCACATTTTTCTCAGCAACTCATGGAATCTTCTCTAAAATAGACAACTCCTGGGCCACAAAGTAAGCATTAGCAAACTCAAAAAATGTGACATACTCTCCCATGTCTTTTCAGACCAAAATAAAATAAAACTAGAAATCAACCAGAAAAAGACCCAGAATAACCACATAAACATGTGGAGACTGAACATATACTGCTGAATGAAGAATAGGTCATAGAAGTAAGGGGTGAAATTTAGTAGTTCCTAGAAAAAAAATGAAAACAAAAATACAACATATCAAAATCTCTGGGACACCTTGAAGAAAGTATTAAGAGAAAAATTCATAGCACTGAGTGCCCACATAATAACAGAAAATCACCAAAATCATAACCTAATGAAATACATCAAAACCCTTGAAAAATAGGAACAGTCTGACCCCAAAGCCAGTAGATGGTAGAAAATTTTTAAAATCTAAGAAGTACAGACTTTTAAAAATATGAAAAATCAACAAAATCAAAAGTTAGTTTTTTAAAAAAATTAACAAGGTAGATAAACCACTAGCCAACTTAACCAAATGAAAAAAATTAATCCAAATTACAAAATTAAGCAATAAAGAGGAAATATTACCACCTCCAGTGTGAAGTCCAGAGGATTAACAGAAACTACTTTGAACAACTATACTCCAACAAAATGGTAAATCTGGAAAAAATGGACAATTTTCTAGAAAAATACAACCTGCCCAAACTGAATAATGAAGATATAGAAAATTTAAACCAACCAATAGCAACCAGTGGGATTAAAGTAGCAATAAATAGCCTACCATCAAACAAAAGTCCAGGACTAGATGGTTTCCCAAGTGAATTTTATAAAACCTTTACAGAAAAGCTAATCCCAATTATCCTCAATATATTTCATGAAATAGAAAGTAATGAGACTCTACCAAATATATTCTATGAAGCCAACATCACATTAATACCAAGACCAAAAAAGACTGCTCAAGGAAAGAAAACTACAGGTCTATATCATGGATGAACTTGTACGCAAAACTACTAAACCAAATACGAGCAGCACACATTCAAACCAAATCAAAAAATTCATACACCATGACCAAGAAGGATTCATCTAAGGGATGCAAGGCTGGCCCAACATATAAAAACCAATCCATGTAATTCATCACATAAACAGAACCAAAGACAAAAATTTACATGATCATTTCAATAGACACTGAAAAAGCATTTGACAAAAATCCAACACCCATTTATGCTAAAAGCATTGCAGAGAATTGGAATAAAAGGAACATACCTCAACATTATAAAGCCAATCTACAATAGACCCACAGGCAACATTATAGTAAATGGGGGAAAAGTGCGATTATTCACCCTAAAATCAGAAACAAGACAAGGATGTCCATTACCACCACTTCTTTTTCATATAATACTTGAGACTTTAGCCAGAGAATGAGGCAAGAGAAAGAAATCAAAGAAGTATAAATAGGAAATGAAACACTAAAACTATCTCTTTTTACAGATGACATGATACTATATTGGAATACCCAACAGACTCAACCAAAAAATTTGTAGAACTGATCAACAAATTCAGCAAATGTTTGGATACAAAATCAATATTAAAAAATCAGAAGCTTTGCTGTATGCTAACCATAAATCCACTGAAAAAGAAACCCAGAAAACACTTCCACTCAGGATATCCCACAAAAAATAAAATACATAGGAATAAACCTAGCAAAGTGGTAAAAGACCCCTACAAAGAAAATTGTTAAGCATTAAAAAAAATCAAAGAAGACCTTAGAAGATGAAAAGATCTTCCATGTTCTTGGATAGGCAGAATAAATATTACCAAAATGATCATTCTTCCAAAAGTGATGTACAGATTCAATGCAGTATGCATTAAATTACCAAGGTCATTCCTCACAGACATAGAAAAATCAGTCCTTAAATTCATTTAGAACAACAACCAAAAAGAAACCAGAATAGCTAAAGTAGTTCTCAGCAACAAGAAACATTCAGGAAGCATTGCAATACTTAACTTCCAACTATACTACAAAGCCATAGTAATAAAAACAGCATGATACTGGCCCCAAAACAGACACATAAACCAATGGAGTAGAATAGAAAACTCAAGAAAAATCTGCACACTATGATGAATAGATTTTTGACAAAGGGGCCAAAGATATACACTGAAAAAAAGATAACCTCTTCAACAAATAGTACTGGCAACACTTGTTAACCATATGCAGAAAAATATAAATAAACCCCACTTTCTCATCCTGAACAAGGTCAAATTAACATGAATCAAAGACGTAGAAATCAGACCAGAGACCTTGCAGTTCCTTGAAGAGGGCATAGAGCAAACACTGCAACACATAGGCACAGGTTAAAAACTTTCTCAAGAAAATTCAAAGGCCAAGATATTAAAAGGCAGATCAATATGTGTATTGCATTAAACTGAAGATTTTTTTGTACAGCAAAGGATATTATCAAGAATCTCAACAGAGAGCCAACAGAATGGGAGAAAAATTTTGCCAGTTACTCTTCTGAGAGAGGGATAATATCTAGACTATACAGTGAACTCGAGAAATTCAGAGTTAAGAAAATAAATAACCCAATCAAAAATGGGGAAGTGAACTAAATAGACACTTCACAAAAGAAGAAATTCAAATGGCCAATAAAAGTATGAAAAATATTCAATGTCATTAGCAATCAGAGAAATGCAAATCAAAATTACCCTGCGATTTCACCTAACTTCACTTAGAATGGCAATCATTCAAAACCAAACAACAACAAATGCTGGCAGTAATGGAGAGAATTAGGAACTCGAATACACTGTTGGTGGAATTAAATGTAGTGCAAACACTTTGAAAAACAGTATGAAGAATCCTCAGAAAAATGAGATTGAACCTACAATATGATCTAGGAATACCACTTCTGAGTACCTATCCAAAAGAATTGAAACCCAAAACTACCAAACTAATGCATGTGTATCTCTATTCATAGTCACACAATTCACAATTGCCAAACTATGGAACCAGCCAAGATGTCCATCAATAGAAGAATGGATGCCAAAACGTTTTGATATGTTCACAATGGAATTTTACTCAGCCATAAAGAGGAACAAAATTACATTATTTGTGGCAAAATGGATGGACCTGGAGAACATTTGCTAAGGGGATTAGTCAGGCACAAAAAGTAAAAATAATGGGATGCTCTCCCTAATATGTGGAAGGTAGGAAGGAAAGGGTCATTGTAGGGACTCTAGGTGAAGAAGGAGAAATATAGATTAGCAAATAAGGCAACCTGAGGCAGTGGGGAGAGAAAGAGAAATTCCCTAATTTACATGATATACATTTACAAATAAATCAAAGTCAATCAAAGCCAAACGAGAGAGAGGAAATATGGAGGGACTGGGGTGGGAATTTGAGAAGGGCTAAATGAGTGATATGTGCATGTATGCCTCTGCCATCTTGTACCCCATTAAGATGTATGACAACAATGCACTAATAAATTTAAAAAGAAAGAAGAAAGAAAGGAAGACTGAAAAAATTAAGAAAAAAAAAATTTTTTTTTTTTTTTTGGCAGTACTGGGGTTCCTGGAAGCCCTTCTATCTCCGGGCTACACTCCCAGACCTATGTTATATTTTTTATTTGTATTTGGAAACAGGGTCTCTTAAACCAGCGCGGCTGGCTCCGAACCAGTGCGATCCTCCTGTTTCTGCCTCCCAAGCGCAGGAATTACAAGCGTGCACCACCACGACCGGCCGGGGAAAGAAATTTACTTGAGCTAATAAAAGAGAGTAAATTGTGATATATTCATGCAATGCAACACTATTCAGCAGTTAAAATCAATAATCAAGCCGGGCGTGGTGGCGCACGCTTGTAATCCCCGAGCTTGGGAGGCAGAGACAGGAGGATCGCACAAGTTTGAAGCCAGCCGCTCTGGTTTAAGAGACCCTGTTTACAGCCGGGCATGGTGGCACATGCTTGTAATCCCAGCATTCAGGGGCTGAGACTGGAGGATCGTGGCTCGCGGACAGCCTCAGCTACTTAGACCCTTCGCAACTCAATGAGACCCTGTTTCAAAAATAAAGAATACAAAATTGGGAAGGGGGTGTATGTAGCTCGGGGGTCAAATGCCTCTGGGTTACATCCCCAGACCCGAGAGAGAGAGAGAGAGAGAGAGAGAGAGAGAGAGAGAGAGAGAGAGAGAGAGAGAGAGAGAAATCGTTTCCAAATAAAAATATTTAAAAAAAATAGGTCTGGGGGTGTGGCCCGGAAGTAGAAGGGTTTCCAGGAACCCGAGTACCACCAAAATATAAAAACAAACAAAAAAAAAAATAATCAAGACCTAGACTTGTCAATATTGACAACATTTTTTGTGTGTGTGGTACTGGGGTGGAACCCAGGAACTTTCTACCTCTGGGCTATACTCTCAGACCTATTTTATATTTTATTTGCAAACAGGTCTTACTAAGTTTCTGAGAGCCTCACTAAGTAGCCGAGGCTGGTTTTGAACCTGTGCGATCCTGTCTCAGCCTCCCAAGTGCGGGGATTACAAGCGTGCGCCACCACACCTGGCTTTATTGATAACATTTTAAAAAATAGTACTGAATATAAAATATAAACTTTAAGATCATGCATACATACAGAACAGTATTTAAATAAACAATAAAATCACCACAAATCATGTCACTTTTAAATCTATCTGCATGTCTAGTAGTGGTTCAAAAGACACCTTTATATGACATATATAAAACATGAAATGATAAACAGAAACTCAGGGTCTGGAGATGGAAGGATAGAACTTGGAAGAATAAGAAATACACATATTTTTCAACAGAATTGGTTAAATTGTTTTAAAAAATTGTCAGCAAAGCCAGGTGTGGTGTTGCATGTTTATTATCCCACATTTTGGAGGCTGAGAGAAGGAGGATCACAGTTCTCAGATAGCCTCAGATACTTAGTGAGGCCCTTTACGACTCAGTGAGACCCTGTTTCAAAATAAAAAATAAAAAATAGGGCTAGGGGTATAGCTTGGAAGTAGAATGCTGCTGTGTTCTATTTCCAGGACCTTGCCAAAAAAAAAAAAAAGTTGTCAGCAATTATAGAAAAAAGTTATGACTTAATGTATTTTGATGATGACTTCATTATATTTTCTGTATTTTTATGTGTTTGAAATATTTCATATTTTTTTAGTTTAAGATTTAGAGTGGATAGATCACAAAGGCCTTATTTTAGAGATGAAGGAAGTAAACTGTGGAGAAATTAAGAGTTTTACCCAAGTGTCTCAGTGAGCATCCTTACTCACCTCAGTAAACCTGACCACGCGACTTAGAGGCAGGAAGATTTATTTGCTCACAGTTTTTTTGGTCTCACGTTCAGTCCATGTGAGGCCAGCCTTTTGGGATCTCAGGGAATAGCAGCAGGAAGCAGAAGTGGGAGAAAGCAACGGCCTTGCTCTCACATCATGGAGGTTGTGAAACAACAGAAAATAAGCAAGCAAGGGTTTCAGGGACCACATATAAGCCCCAAGAGCATACCACAGAGACCATCTCCAGACACACCCTACCTGCCTAGCTTACCACTCAGATAGTCCAATAGTGTATTTATTTATTGATGATACTATATTCCACATGACCACTATAGGAATTCCAAACTTTAATATATAAGCTTTTCAGGGGGCATTCTATATCCAACCATGACAGCAAGCTAACACAACTGATCCTACAAGACATGTTCCTTGGTCCCCAAACTCCCATACCATAATAACCCTTATATGAAAGTCACAGGAGACCTTTAGGCATTGTCTCACTATTATCTTTGACATGACAATGCAGTGATCTTTACCTTACTTGGGCAAACAGATGGAGTTAACAAGTTGTCAGGTAAGCAAACTGTACTAAACCTATGCACCTTCCTCCCAAATATAAACTACATTAAGGTAAAAGTAAACATAACCACTGCTGATCTATTGTTAACAGTCCCTTTGTTTGAAGATTTTGCTAGCTTCCTTCCCATGGTTTTATTAAAGAATAGACAAAACCTACAATGAAATATCCAAAGGTAGTGAAACATGCCCTCAGCAAACCTGTCTGAAACAAAGTAAGAAAGTTATGTTCCATGTCACCAAGAGCCACAGTTGCTGACCCAGGGGAGGTAATGAGGTGGTTAGAACACTTCCCATCCTGAAGCCAACTTTCCCCCAGAGTTGGTTGTGGGACATGTGTACAAGCCCTTGCAGGTGTGCTTCTGTGATAAATTATGAGTCGCATCACCTTTAGAGAGCCACACTTCTAGACTATAAACAATCCCTCCCAAAGGGAAGGCTAGAAGCAGTGGAAGAAATACCTGAATTATGATTATACTTGGTAGGATAAAACAATAAAGCCCACTGCACTTTTTTTTTTTTTTTTTGCAGTGGGGATGGAACTCAGAGGCATTCTACCTCTGAGCTACACCCTCAGCCCTATTTTTTATTTTTTATTTATTTTTTATTGTTGAAACAGGGTCTCACTGAGTTGCAAATGGCCTCGCTAAGTAGCTGAGGCCGTCTCCAAATTGCTATCCTCCAGTATCAGCCTCCGGCATGCTGGGATTACAAGTGTGCACCACCACACCCGGCTCACTGCACTCTTTTTGATGTACTCTGATTTGAAAAAAAAAAAAATAAGACTCAGCCTAAGCAGAGGAGTGAGCTCTTTACCACAGATTATCATAAAAAAGTGAGGTACCAACACACTGGTTAAGCAATGAGGGCACAGAGAAAAATCTTATCTTTCTTCCAGAATTGTCTGGAATTTTATTTACAGCAGTTTGACCTATCCTCTGGCTCAGAACAGTGTGAGGATTTTAGACAGTCTCTGGTCTTTCAGTTCTTTCAGCTGATCCATAAAGTCAGCTTTAAAAAGTACCTAAAAGAAATGTCAGATATTAGTTTTTTACTCATTGTAGGTGTTCACCAAATGTCTGTGAAATGACTCTGTGGAGTACTCTTAGAAAAACTTATCCATCTTATGTATTTTTAGGTTTTATTTAATGTACAAAATCCATACCCACATTATAAACACTAATTTATAAGCTCTTCAAGGGGCCATACTATATCTAATCCTAGAAAGTCTGGTTTTGAAAATCTAAAATTTGCAAAGGATAGTTTATTTACTCCTGTGGTTATATCAGTTACATTATAGATAATATTATTCTTCCATTATTTAATCATGTTATTTAAAATGTCAAAATAACATGATTTAAATTTTCAGATGGGCCTAAGCACACAATTTGTCAAAGTGCCTGACAGGCATCCATAAAATTTTCTTTATGGGGCCAGAGAATATTTCTAGGCATTGTAGCCACATACAATTCATGTAAAATATGTCTATAGAGTCCAAAGTGATTTGTTTTTAAAACAACTCTTTAAAATAGGAAACCAGCTGGGCATATTGGTGCATACATGTAATCTCAGTACTTTGAAGCCAGAGACAGAAGGAGCATAGGTTCAAAGCCAGCCTCAGCAACTTAATGAAGCACTTAACAACATGTTGCTTCCAAATACAAAATTAAATAGGGCTTGGGGTATAGCTCAAAGGTAGAATGTCTCTGGGTTCAATCTACAGCACCATAAAAATGCAGATAGATAGATGAGAGGGGGGGGGGAGGTAACAAAAAAAAACACTTTTAGCTAGTGGATCATATTTTAAGAGTAAGCTGTAATATAGCCTATGGTCCATAGTTTACCTCTATTCTAAATGAAGGCACTTTTGTTCAAGGCATCACTGACTCAAAAAATCTTTGAAGAATAATTAAAAACAAACAAAGTAAAATGAATGAGTTGCCAGAGACACACTGCTCAACTCAGTATTCTTGCAACCATAACTTAAAATATAAAAACATTTAATATTTAAAATAAATCTTAGAGAAAAGAAGAATTATTTTCTTACATGGTTTTTGGTTCAATTCATGTGAAGCTGGGGACTACAGATCTCAGGGCATGGTGGCAGGAGGAACAGAAGGGGAGGACACATGGGCTGAGCTCCTGCTCCTCACATCATGGAGACTGGAAGCAAGAGAGTGGACAGGGGGAGCAGGAACTGAATATAATCCTCAAGATGGCGCACCCAGACCCACCTCCAGCCAAGCCCTACCAGCCCAGGTTACCACCTAGATAAATACATTATAATAGATTTATCCCCTGCTGGGATTAAAGCCCTTATGACTCAGTAGTATCAACTCCGAACACAAACACTAACTTATAAGCTCTTCAAGAGGCCATACTATATTCAACCAAAACACACACATCTTATGGAAGCATTCACTTAGAGTGCCTCCTCAAGGCCACCTTACAGGATCCTGATAGTGGGTGCCTCCTTAAAACATGCATAGCCCAGAGGGGGAGGGGTACCTTCTTAAAATATGTGCTCTAGAAGCTTTACTTGTCTGATGTCTTGGCCCAGATGAGTGTTATACAGCAAAAACAGCTAGACACAAAGTAAACGAGGCACAGGAATAAAAATCACCAGAAACAACAAACAGCTAACAGTGATTTCCAGGCCCTTGGAATGTAAGTGTTAAGTAGCATCTTATAAACACAACCTACAGGGCTCTTTTTTGTGTATTATTTACCCTGAATCCTCTTGCTCTTTGAATAATTTGGTCATTAAGAACAACTTGATATTGACTATCAGATTAAAACCAAATCTAGCTGGGTGTGGTGGTGCACGCTTGTAATCCCTGCGCTTGGGAGGCTGAGACAGGAGGATTGCACAGGTTCGAAGCCAGCCTCAGCTACTTAGTGAGGCTCTCAGAAAGTTAGTGAGACCCTGTTTCCAAATGAAATATAAAATAGGTCTGGGAGTATAGCCCAGAGGTAGAAAGCCTCTGGGTTCCACCCCCAGTACCACCAAAAATAATAATAATAATAATAATAATTAAATTAATTAAATTAAATTAAACCAAATCACGAGCTTCCCAAAATATGTGGGTCTCTTAGGTGACAAAATTTAGAGAACCACGTAAGTCGGTTGCCTTGGGTTTGTTATCTATTTATTGAATAGTGGGATTGACATTAAAGTTGTTAAATAATGCTGTGACCTTCTGAAATTATAAAGTGATTTTCTAAAGTGATTTATTTATTTCCAAAAGAGTACAGTGGCTTAATCAGTTCACAGACAAGCAGATAACAAGCAGTTTATATGTGCTTTGATTTGCGCAAGGATTTTCTAGCACTGTGAGACTGATTCAATATTTTATATATCAGCACACATTTGCCTATATGATTGATTATAAAAATGAAAATATAGTCAAGACGGAAGTTTAAGAAGCATGGAAATTTCTTTCTAAGGAAGCACTGATGCTCCCTCTCTGAACTGATCTCTATTTGTGTTAGTTCTTGTCAAGAGAGCTAAAGGATGCTTTATATTATAATTTGATTTTGTGGATATTTTAAGATACCCACTGTTTCCTCCTACTCTTCTTCAAATGCGTTCTTTGCAATTTTCTGTTTACTTTAAAGATTCCAAATTGGTGCTGAGGATGGTCTATCTCCAAAGAATCACATAGATCTTCATTTGCTTTTCTATTGCTTACAAACTCACTCTCTGGAAGGGTCCTGGAGTTCAGAATACCTAATTCAGAACCTAATTTAAAATAGGGCAGGATTATCTTATCATTCTAATGAAGTTTTATCTGGAAAAATGAGGTGAATGGGGACACAGATCTGTCTTTCCTCCCAATATGTTAAATTTTCAAAAAAATGTCGATAATAATAATGAGGATACAAGCAATAATCCCTTCCATTGCTATAATAGCTTAAATAGTACTCTAAAGACGACCTCTTTTGATTGCATATTCAATGAGGGAAGGAAGGGTTGCAACGAAAAAGAGAGGGGGGATTCAAGCATAAGCATCTCTATCATGAAGATACAAAAACTGAACAGATACATTAAATATATTTTCCCAATTCTTTACCCTATTGGTGAGGTGGTAGAACATGAGAAATGTGTCACTTAATTCAGAGACAGATACTCTTTCTATTCTACCATGCTTGGCTCAAATTGGTTTGATGACTTATAATTGAAATTGTTAGAATTCGGGAAATAGAAAGCAAAGATGTCTTTGCTGTAAAGACCTGCTTGGATGGCAGCTGCCATTAAGTACATACACATCAGAGGCTCAATTCAGGCTCCATGTCTTTTTTCTGTATATATTTCTTCTGAATGTGGATCTATTATCTATTAATAGAGATTAAAGGATATTATAGCTGTACAGGTGCTGGATTTAAGGGGAAATAATAATGGAACTCTGTCATCATACATCTCAGCACCACCAAAACACATCGATTTGTAGTCTAGAGGACATCAACAAACGCACAATGGCCACCTAAGTAGTGCCTGGGAAATACGGGAAGACAGAATGGGCTGCCTCAGGCTTCTTGGAACTTAGAATATGTTTATCTTTATTTAGAATCATCACATAGCAGTAGGTTTGGAAAACTTTTACAGCATATCCTAATTCCTCTCAAAGTGCCATTATAATGTAGCTTTCTTAGAACCAAAAAAGTAACCATTACACATGAAAAAAAAAAAAAAAAAACCAGTCACATTGAGTCAATGCCTAAGAGATTTTATTACCCCAGTTTTTACCTTGGGTTACATAGTTTTAATTTGGTGTGCTCTATATAATAGTCCATAGGAGTCTACTTCCTCCCAGCCTGATAGTACTCACAGCCCCCATTCTATTATGGAGGAGTTTCTAAATAGGATTTACCTGAAATTCCTTTAACATGGAATAAGCCCCCGAGTTCACAGATATAATTTTAAAAGCAAATATTCTCCGAAAGGAGGGATATGACTAAACATATTTTTTGCTAAAATGTAAATGGCATCATATCCATTTGCCAACCAACAGCCAGCTAGAGAGGGCAGTAAGATCACAAGAGGGAACTGGCATCCCCAAGTAGGAGAGAGAGGAGACTACAAAAAGGGGGAAATAAAGAGAAAGGGGAAGATGGGACAGCCATAGAATTATTTTTGCAATTTCACTCAGAAAAAAAACTTGGCTACATCCTCTCCTTTTTTCTTCCCTTATTATGTTGACATTGCCTAAGTTTTATTCTATAGCACAATCATCTTTCTCACTTCTTTGTCCATCAAAAGAAGCCCTATTACAGCTGTCAGCTGCAATCTCTGATAGAAACCTTTGAAAAGCCATCCAAGGAGCCACTGTATCTGGCTTTCACCAAGTCTTCAGAAAGCGGGGCAGTACTCCTAACACAAAGGCCCAATATGACTCTGCCTGTGTCTAAGATCGCAGAAATAAACTTCAGCCATATACTTGTACTCCAATCCCTTTCATGACCAGAAACACACGATATATAATTATGGGGGAAGGGAAAGTCTCCAGAAAACTTAAGATGAAACACATTCATTTCCTTTAAGTACATAGGAAGAATTGTTTTGGTTGGATCATGAAGCTTTTCTTGAAAACCTGCTGGAACCAGAGCTGACTTGATGGAAGGCAATGCTAATAGGTAACAAAACTGCTTCAAATAGAAGCAGCTAATTAGATTCCTTGCTGGATGGAAGCAGTGTCCCTAGATGCATTCAGAAACGCAGCTGATAAGAAACAATGGGGTACAACACAAAGCCGTGAATGAACATGAAGTGTTTGCATTGCAAAAACTCCAACTGCAGCATCATTGTTTGGCATCCCACTTTCCCAAAATAGGCCACAGACTGTCAAAATTGGGGTTTTAATTACAGTAGGTTAATAAAAAATGCAAGATACTACCGAACCACTGAAACCAGAATCAGCAACATCTGGTCACATATGCCAAGAGTGGTTTCTGCTCTGAGGACCTGAGTACCTATCATGTTATGCTCCCTTGTGGCTGAAAGCCTCCCACCACAGCACCATAGAAGACTGCAATTCCAAAGAGAGGGCTGGGAATCTTCAAATCAATCCATTATGTAAGAAATCAGTCTATATTGTTAATAGCAGAAAAACTGTTGTAAAAATTAAAAACATTGAATTAAACACCACCAGCAGCCCATCCTATCATGCATCAGTGCATATGAAAGAGCTGGGTGTGGTAGTGAACTGCTATAATTCCAGTTCTTGGGACGCTGAGACAAAAGGATCACAGGTTCAAAGATAGCCTCAGCAAGTAGTGAGACACATCAAAGTAGTTAGACCCTGTTTCAAAGTAAAAATTTTTTAAAATAGGGCTGGGTGTGTAGCTTAGAGGATGAATGTTCCTAGGTTCAATTCCCAGTAACACATACACACACACACACACACACACACCAAGCACATATGAAAGAAATAGATATCATTCTAGAAAGAGACAATGTTTTTATTGAGAAAAAAGAAAAGGGAGCCGGGCGTGATGGTGCATGCTTATAATTCCAGTATTCCTGAGGCTGAGACTGGAGAATCAAGGTTCAGGGCCAGCCTCAGCTACTTAGTGAGGCCCTCCGCAACTTAGTGAGACCCTGTTTCAAAACAAAGAATTAAAAAAAAAATAGGGAAGGGGGTGTAGTTTGGAGGTCATATGCCCCATCCCCAGATCCGCAAAAAAAAGGAAGTTTGTAACAATTAAAAATGGATTTCGGAACTGTCTGAATTTACATAATTCAGACAAAGTGATAGCTTTTATTCTGAAAAGTCTGCCTTAATCCCCCCATTGATTATTCAATCCCTCTTTATTGTGCTTTGCCTTTCAATAAAATGGCTTCATCCACATTTTAACATGAAATTAAAGAAGAAATTTAAGTTGTAATATCAAGCAGTCTAACATTACCAAGTTGAGCCTCCTTTGTGAAATTCTTCTATAGGCATTCTTCTTCTCTCTCTCTTTTTTTTTTTTTTTTTTTGAAGGTCTAGGGATAGAACCCAGGGGCATTCAACCTCCAAGCTATACCCCCTGCCCTATTTTTTTATTCTTTATTTTGAAACCGGGTCTCATTGAGTTGCAGAGGGCCTCACTAAGTAGCTGAGGCTGTCTGCGAACCGTGATCCTCCGGTCTCAGCCTCCTGAATGCTGGGATTACAAGTGTGCACCACCATGCCCGGCTCTTCTATAGGCATTCTTGAAGAGGTTCCAAATACCTTACTTACTCTGAAGTTACTTTCATTTTTCTATCTGAAAATCTACCCTTATAAGACAAAAGAAAGGCCAGTAAGTAGTTCTTTAAAATACATTCACCATAGCTAAAATAAAATGTGTTTTCTAATATGGATTACAAAGAAGTCCAGTTATTCACTAATTTGATAACCTGGGGATTTATGAGTTTCACAAAATGAAGTGCTACTGACTTCAGGTTAGTCATCAATATATTTAGGTTTTCCTAAAATGGAGACCATAATAAACAGAAAATCACTTTCCAAGTCTTTAAAAACAGCAAAACAACAACCCACTTCACATATGTCTTCCTATCTATCAATTTAATTGTATGTCCAACAGTGAATAAATGAATAGGACATTATTCTACGTTTCTCCAATACAGTCTTTCTTTCTTATGGTAAGTCAATACTTATCTGATAGACACAGTTCAATTGTGACTCATTTCTACCTGTTTTGAAGTGGGTAGCAATAACTTATGACTGAGCAATAAAATGGTTTGAAAAAAGAAATCATTTCCCAAGTATTCTGTCCATAGAAATATTTACTCTAGGTCAGATTCTTTGAAAGTGGAATCTGAGATGAGGATTCTGGTTTGATAGATTATCTTGAGAGAGAAGGAAAGAGGGTAGAACGGGGAAATAAAAGCCAATCGTGCCAACTGATCCTCAGTCTGGGGTCTGTAAGACCTGAGACACAAATGCACCAACTGCACCACAGGTAGTCCATGTTGAGCAAGAGAGGACCAGAGCCTGCAAAGGGCAGGAGGCAGCTTACCTTCCCACTGGTCACAGGCAACTTTAGCAACTGAGACCTGTTAAGAGCCAATATTCACATCAGAGCGAGATGGGGGCAGGAATGACAAAGGTGACCAAAGTGAGGCACCACAGTGTCTTTGGTCTCATTTAAAGCCCTTAATAATATCCAGAGAAGCACCAACACCAACCTGTTTGAACTGGCTAAATTAAGATATTTTATAGATATGTGAAAATTCAAGTAAGTAATAATAAATGCAGATTGTGAGGCAGCTAATATATGAATAGACGAAATTAAATATTACTTGATTCAGAGATGCAACTTTTAGGAAGGAAGTTCCTTTCTGGCATCTTTTCTTCCTAAACTACATAGGAAAAGGAAACAGAGAAGAGGAAGATGGGTAGAAAGAGGAGGAAAATGAGGATTAAGAGGAAGAGGAGGAGTAGAAAGAGGAGGAGGGGGGAAGAGGGGGGAGGAGGAGGAGGAAGAGGAGGAGGAGGAGGAGGAGGAGGAGGAGGAGGAGGAGGAGGAAGAGGAGAAGGAGAAGGCAGGTGGTCGCACTTTTAAAGCTCTTTTTGTCACATTATCATACTCTGCTGATAGAAGCATAAATTCATCACAATTCTAGGGACAATAGTGCAATTTTCTCCAAAAGCTTCAAATATTCATATGTATGCCTCTTAACACAAAACAGCTATTTCTGGTGTATTTTCTTAAGGAAGTAATCAGACAACTGTGCAAAGATACTCACTGAATCATTAGTCATTTAAAAAATAAGCAAAAATAAAATTAACAAATGGTCATCAATAGAAGATTGATACAATTCTAAAGACTGATACAATGACAAACTATAATCTTTTAAACTGGTGACATGGAAGCATCTTACTAATGTGGAAAGATTGCTAGAACTTATGTTAAGTAAAAAATTATGTTATAATCTATATTTTGTATATTATGATCCTGACTGCATATTAGCATTTGTGTTTTAAATGAATCTAATAATGTTGGGAGGCTTATATGTGTTAACAATTTTTATCTCTCTTTGTGAGATTATAGATAATTTTTATTCCCTCTTTTTAGTTTTGCTATATTATCTGGTATTTGACAACACTCATGTATAACTTTTAATGATTTATGAAAAAAATCTATTTTTATTTTCTTGAACCTATGCTAAGCCAAACTCTTACAAACATCTATAGTAGTGCTAACTCGTTAAGACATGTAACAATAACAACAAAAGTCATAAAAAATCAGAAGAAAATGGGCCTGTGATAAACAAAGAAAAGTTAATATATATACTTGTATATATATATATATATATATATATATATATATATATATATATATATATATATTCTCCCTTCTGAGCCTGACTAGCAGCTGTATGGAGGCAGAAGTCATGAAGCTTAATCACTAATGTTCTTTCAAGAAGCCCCAAGTACTTTTAGTGAATCACTTGACCTCTTTGAACTTCGGTTTTCTCCATCCATGAAAGAGAAAATAATACTACCTTTCATTAATTTCCAGAAAAAAAATATAACTGGCTTAAAGTACTTGGATTCTCCAGGCAAAAGTGTAGTTATTATGAGCAATTTAATGTTTGGGTGAATAAAAACTTAGAGGCAAGTATTTTCAGTGAGTACTTAGAGAAATACAAGAAAAAAAATAAAAAAAGAAAAGAAACAGGACATTCTGGACAATCTCTTTTAAAGGTTTCAAAGAACACAGTACATACCCTGAAGAGTTAGAAGACAATTTCCTCTCTGATTCTCTGTCAAAACCACTCTCTGATGTTTTATGATCAAAAATTACTGAACTGGGAGCCATGAGCTTATTAAGACACCCCCTAGTGGACTTCTCAGAGGCACCTGAGATGCTATTAGAATCAGGAAAATTCACTGCCTGAACACTAGCAGACTCCAAAAAGAAGAGCTTCCATTTCTCAGCTACATCTTCAGGCAGGGCCAAAGGATTTCAGCCATGCTCCTGAATTATGGCATCAAGTGATGATGACTAGAAGAAGTCCTCTTATCATTCCTAACTACCTCAATCAGAAGACCCACATCAGCCTGATAGGAGCCAGGAGTTAATTTGAAGCTGGGTGTAAGATATAAGGAGGTCAGTGTTATAGTGAGCTATAAAATGTCCCCTCAAGAGGTCAGTTATTAATGTTTGGGGTTGATGTAACTGAGTCTTGAGGTCTGGAATCCCAGCAGTGGTGTCCTGGGCCAGTAGGGTATGACTGGAGTGGGGGAATCATGTGAGAGTGGCCGTGGGATTATATATGCTTTGGCCTCCCCCTGTGCACGCTTTCGCTCTCGCTCGCTCTCTTGCTTTCAGCCTCCATGGTGGGCTGAGCACAGCCCATCTTCTCTTTCTCTTTCTACTTCCTGAGGCCACACCTTGAGATCCACATTCCCACCTCATATGGACTTGACCCCAAACTAAGAAAATAAATCTTCCTTCCTCTATGCTATGTGTTCAGGTCTTTAGATTATGGCTGTACAGGTGAGAATGTCAGGAGGTTAGAGTACTTACCTTCTCTAAAGAACAACTGCCCTATTATTGCCCTCAGGAAATCTGAAACAGGCAGGCCACATTTTATATTTGCCCCAAATTTTCAGTTTTTTAAAGAAAAAGGGAAACTCACAGGTGCATGTGAATTCTTCTGATTTTTTTAACCTTTTCTTTTTTTTTAACAAAACCTGTTTGAAGGCCAGGTTCTGCTGGGAACCTGCCAGTTCATGACCTTTGCGGTGAGTGGTGGAGGGCTTCCCTCTGTGTTTAGCATTAGTTCAGCTGTGAGCTTGGGTTTAGCTTCTTGGGCTCAGAATCCTCACTTCCATTGTACAATGATATGGAAGTGTTCGCCAAATCATAGAGGCTGTGACCTTCCATCTCTCTGTTCCTGAGAGACAGTGAGTGTGGGACAGACACTAGATTAGTAAACAGAACTCTTGCTTGCTATCTAGACTTTGCTATTCAGTAGATTCTTAAAGTTGGAGCTGTTCCTCTGTTCCTTCACCCTTGTTCCTCTCAGATGGGGAAAGAGTTTTTTCTGTATATTTCTGAAAGCATCATTCACAGAGTAAGATTACCTAAATGTACATTACAAATGACAAACTACCAAATAAAATTAATTATTGGTGTGTCAATAACTGTTTACAGAATGCCTTCTGAACAAATATTTACTACTTGCTGGAGGCTACGATTGAACAAGTCAAACATCATCTCTGCACTCATAAAGCTTATCATAACCCCAAGGGCATAGAAAACTGTGAAAGAGAATTCCAAGACATTTGGAATCATTCAGTATATAAAGCCCTGATTCACCTATCAGTGTCAATCAGTGACTGTATATAGGATGGTGGTCCCATGAGATTCTAATAAAAATTTAAATATTACTATTGCCCAGTGACACTGTGGCCCTTGTATTGCTCTACTATAGCACATTGTTTGTGGCCAATACTATAATAGTGCAGTATGCTACACAGAGTTATGAACAGTACATATTACTTGATAATGATAATAAATGACTATCTTATTGGTTTATGTACTTACTATGCTACATATTTTTTTACTGTTCACTGAGTTTTTTGATTACTTCATGGAGCCATGTTGAGTTATTGACTTTTACCATCTAAGTGTACATAAGTGTGCTCTATGATGTTTGTACAAGGCTGAAATCACCTAATGATGTATTTCTCAAAACATATCTCCATCATAAAGCACTGTTTGACTGTATATTGGAGCTAGTGTTTGCCCCCAAATTATTAATCAAAACATGTTTTTTATTCTCTCTTTGTATCTAGGTCAAATAGAAAATGAAATCAGGACAGAAACAGACTTTGTGAAATATATCTCTTTTTGTACCTACATACTATCTCCCTGAAGAACCACCACCCTGAGATAGAAAGGCTAATAAGAAGGGATGATTCAGACTGCAGAGAGCACAAACAGCACAGGAAAGAAGCAAGGATTTAAATGTAAAGGCCGAGACACCCATGGGTTCCATCCTGAGGCTGAAAAATCAACAAAGACTGACTCACCACTGTCATTACAGATGTAATTTTCAAAAAGTCCTGCCAGGAGTCTGTAGGAAGACTTCTGAGACACAGCCACCATTGTTTCATTAAGAAAATCTTTGTTCTTTTCAAGCCAACCACTGATATTATATGGCACCTGTGGAAAGATATGCATTTCAGTAACAAAAAGGGAAAATAAAGAAACAAACACAGCGAATTGTACACTACTGGAAAAAAACATCACAAATTGTGTGGGTCCTTTAATTTTAAATTAGTTTGATGTCTCAGTGCTGAATAATACTCCAGAAGTCCATTGTGCAGTCCACAGAGATTTCCCAGCTTTCCCATTTAAATTGTCAAAAGAAAGGAAGAATAGGGAAGGGTCAAGAAAGAGGAGGAGAAAGATGGCCAAAGAAGAGAAAGGAGGGAAAGAGACAGGAAGCATTACATCATTTCCAGTATAAACAATTCACAGCAGCAGTCCTTCACAGGCAAGACTAGATAAAATCACCCAACTGCCACAGACCCGCAGTGAGCACTCAGGAAAAGTTAGCAAATAGACTGGGATTTACTGAAAACATTATAAGTAATATTTCAGAACGCTAAAGAAGAGTGCTGTAAGCCTATCTGGGGACAGTTAGCAGACCATTTTTAGGCTGAAGTAATATTTTATTCTTTATCTGTTCCCTTTCTGTTCCACTCAGAGTCACTTTCCAGAAGAGGACAGAAGGGAACACTAGAATGGGGACGAGAGGAGTCAGTGAGGGTCATTAGAAAGCTTCACTGGCCACCGACTGGAGACCATGACTCCACACTGACTCTTTATGAGAGAGCAACAACCAAAAGTCTTCAGGAAAAAGATCAATTGAAATCACTCATTCACACTCTGTTGAGTTTATTTAAAAAAAAAAAGGATAAATAAAGAAAAGTCTTTGATGGTGCACATGCCTTTTTGCCGCAGTCTGGCTTTGAGCTGGGGTGACAGAGTCCATTTTGAGATTTCTGACCTCTGTGCACATGGGATGCTATTGTAGTATGAGTGTTTCATTTCCTCAGTGCTAAAAAGATACTCTACCTTTCCTCTGGGATTGAGGTACATTTTGTTCATTTCTTCATTTAACCTGAACCTTACTTAAATATCATCTGAGGACTTGGGCTGAGTGCATTTGACAAGAGAGTCAGGAGAATTCAGGGTTAGGAGTCTGGAGGTAACTTACCACTCCTGCGTAATGGACAAGTTCAAAGCTTCATATTTCTCCCTCTTATCAGGCTTGTGCTTCTGGAAATAAACGGACTCTCCAGAATGGTTATCAAAGAGTTTGGTTTGGAAAGTTAGGTCTGTAGCCTTAGGACACCTATGTTTCTCTTCAAGGATGGAAAGGAGGCCAGTGGGACGTTGGGGCGACATGACAGCAGCAGGTATTTAAAATCACCTGAAAACAGTGTTCTAGATAAGGAGTTGGTATACATTCTTTCCCTGATTAAGGGAAGAATATTCATTGAATATAATGAGCCAATCCTCCATTCAATAAATATTGATTAAATACCTACAATTTAATACTGATACCAGCAGCAGCTGCTGATGCTGTACTCAGGCACATACTCTCCACAGAGTGCTTACATTTTTGTGGACCAGATAGAAAGTAGGCAAGCAAACAAATAATGAGCTAGAACAGCAAATACCCAGGATTGGTGGTACATACCTATAATCCTAGTAGTTAGAAGGCTGAGACAGGAAGATCATAGGTTTGAGGCCAGCCTCAGCAACTGTTTCAAAATTTGAAAATTAAAGTAAAATAGAGCTGTGGGTAGAGTTTAGAAGTAGAATGTTCCTGGGTTGAATCCTCAATGACACAGAGAAAGAGAAATAAAGAGAGAAAGAACAAGAGAGGCAGAATTGAAATCCTTTCACAATCTGTTTTTCTTCTAGGTCCTTCCTTACGCATGCATAGTCTATGATCCAACTACACTACCTGACACTTCAGAATACACCCTTTTATTTCCTGCCTCCATACCTTTGGCCTTGCCTGCCCCCCCCCCAACCAGCCTTCTCTTCTGCTGAAATTACATCTATTTCTTAAGATATATTCTAAAATTGTGTGCCTTTCTCTATCAGACCTTTATAGATCCCTACAGGCAGAGATGAACTCTGTTCTTCTGGATTTGGGAGGCTTTAATTGTGACTTTAATTGAAATCATATTGTATATAATACCTTAAAATGCATTTATATACTTATTAGGTTTACAAATCCTTTACTTGACTGCATAACTCCTAAAGGCAAGAACTAATTTATAAAAAATACCACATTTTATAGCATTTAATTCAAAGTCTTTTACACAGTAGTGGACTAAAATTAAGGCCCAACATTATGTGTGCTTTGACACCTGAAGAAAATCAGAATGAGCTCCTGCAACTAAATCACAAATTCCCTTCTCATCATGCTCCCCTACATTAGGTCCCCTAGCAAATAGCCTTCCCTATGGCAGGGACCAGGCCCAGTGCCTGCTGAGTATTCCTGAGTAAAGGGCTTTCAATCCCTTCTTGTCCTGTGGAATTATTCAAACAACCCAACCACATCCTCCTATGGGATCTAAGGGTCACCTACTCTACTATTATTACAAAGTCACAGCCTCTGTTTATTTATTCTCTTCTGAGTATAACCCCATGTGGCTCTGCATGGTATGGGTGTCTGTGTTCCTTGGGATGTGAGCATTTGGGCTAATAAGATGTTGATCTCATCCATCCAGTGGTGAATGTCAACTGTTCAGTCATCGCTATAACCCTAGACCGGGAATTCCTCCAGTGGGGCAAAGAGGAAGCAATCAAGACAAGTAGTTGCTAAACAGATTTTAACAACTTTTATCACAACTAAAAAGTAGTAATAGAAGTCATGGCTTTTAAGGCATCATTCCAATTATACCAGAAGTTACTCAAGTGCCAGGATGATGATTTCTGGGGTTTGCATTCTTCATAGTTCTTAACACAATGGCCCTGAGGTGACTAAAGTGTAGGTTCTCAACAAGTTTCTGCTAAATAATTAATTGACAGGTGAATACTGAGACAAACAGGTTCCGGCTGCTTTGCGGTGATCAAAAGTCAGACAAAAATCAGAGTTGCCAGCATGAACAACAAAACCACATAGAGTTAAATATTTACAGAAAAATACTTACACATATACATGATATAACTAGATGTTAATATGATTTATGTTAAAACACTTGCAGTAGCACATTCAAAGAGCTCCCTTGGGAGCAACATTTATTTAATGCCAAGATTCTATACCAGGATTTAAAATATTTTAAAACCTTATTTCAAATATTTTACTTCATTGACTATTGACACATAAAAAATTCCTGCTCTCTGATGTTATATCATTGTGTAGAAACAATCAAGTTATTCAGGCCACAATGAGCAAATAAGGCAAATAATGTGTCAATCAAGAATTACAATTTGGACTCAAAGTCCAGTAAAGTCATAAATATTAGAGCAAATTTTCTCTTGAGGTTGGTAAAGTTCTAAAACATTATTCTAATCCTCATCCTTTGAGAGTTACCAAAAAAACTGAATTATTGATGAGGTTGCTTTTCAAGGTTAATACTCTGAAAGAGTAACAAGTTTCTAAATAGGTAACTCTGAGTGTATTTGTTAAGAAATTATAAGGATGATCTCTTTACCAATGCCTTATGGATAATCATAAATATGTAATCATATATTGATGTTTTCCAATGTAAATTATTGATGTTTAAGTTCTAAACAAACTATAACATGTCAAATAAAAAATAAGCATGAACTGCTCAATATAGAAAAAATTGCAGTAGATTTGTTTAATATATATATGGAATAAGGTTATGATAATCTAGATAACCAAATTAACTTTTTTTGGAAGTAAATATTGAAACCAGGATCATTCTACTATTAAGTGATATACCTGGCCTGTCTTATTTATTTATTTGCTTATTTATTTATTTATTTATTTATTTTTATTTATGTGGCACTGGGAATGGAACTCAGGGACATTCTACCTCTGAACTACATCCCCAGTCCTATTTTTTATTCTTTATTTTGAAACAGAGTCTCACTGGGTTGCAAAGGGCCTTACTAAGTAGCTGAGGCTGTCTGTGAACTGTAATCCTCCTGTCTCAGCCTCCCCAATGCTGGGATTACAAGCATGCACCTCCACACCCTGCATATATTTATTTTAAAACTGGATTTTTCTAAGTTGCTGAGGCTGGACTTAAACCTTCAATCCTCCTTTCTCAGCCTCCCAAGTATTGAGATGATAGAAGTGTATTACTTTACCTAGCTCAAATTAACAAAGTTAAAGTTAAAATATATATTTTTTATTTTAGATATATTTTTATTTTAGTTTTATATAATAAATAATTTTACATAATAATAAATAGTAAATAAAATAATTAGTATTTGAAAAAAATTTATTGGTGCATTGTATTCATACATCTTAATGGGATGCAAGATGGTGGAGACATGCACACTTCACCCAAGCTCCCATCCCATATCCTACCTCTCCCTCCTTCTCATGTTTGGTTTAGTGATTGACATTGATATGTTTGTTAAAGTACATCATGTGCATTAGAGAATCTCCCTCTTTCCCTCTCCCATCCCCTTAGTTAGGTCGCCTTATTTGCTCATCTATAGAATCTCCTTTGTCTAGAGTTCCTCCTATGACTCATTTTCTCCCTAGTTTTTGCATATTTGGAAGAGCATCTGATTTCTTATTTTTTGTGACTGGCTAATCTCACTTAGAATAATGTCCTCCAGTTCCATCCATTTCCCTGTAAATGACTTTGTTTTTTTTCTTTATGGCTGTGTAAAATTCCATTGTTTACATATCCCATAGCTTTGTAATCCATTCATCTGTTGATGGACATCTTGGCTGGTTCCATAGTTTGGCAATGATGAATTGTGCAGCTATGAACATAGATATGCATGCATTCGTTTGGCAGTTTGATTTCCTTTTTTTTTTTTTTGGGGGGGGGTATATATCCAGGAGTGGTATTGCTGGATTACATGGTAAATTTTTTCCCATTCTTCTGAGGATCCTCCATACTGTTTTCCAAATTTGCACTAATTTTCAATACCACCAACAATGTAGTAGAGTTCATACTTCTCCACATGCTCAATGGCATTTGATGTTGTTTGTGTTTTGAATGATTGCCATTCTAGTTGGAGTTAGGTGAAATCTCAGAGTAGTTTTGATATGCATTTTTGTGATTGTTAATGATGCTGAGCATTTTTTCATGCATTTATTGGCCATTTGAATTTCTTCTTTCATAAAGTGTCTATTTAGTACCCTTGCCAATTTTTTGATTGGGTTATTTGTTTTCTTAGTGCTGAGTTTCTTGAGTTCTCTGCATATTCTACATATTAGTCCTCTATTAGAGTAGTTTTCAAAAATCTTCTCCCATTCTGTTGGCTCTCGGTTGAGGTTCATGTTAGTTTCCTTTGCTGTACAGAAACTATTCAGTTTAATGTAATCCCATGTATTGATATGCCTTTTAGTTTCTTGTGCCTTTGGGGTCTTGTTGAGAAAGTTTTTATCTGTGCCTATGTGTTGCAGTGTTCTCTGGTCTAATTTCTAAATCTTTAATCCATCTTGAATTGACTCTTGTGCATGGTGAGAAAGTGGGATTTATTTCCATATTTCAGCATATGGTTAACCAGTTTTGCCAACACCATTTGTTGAACAGGCTTTTTTCCAGTTATGTTTTTGGCCCCTTTGTCAAAAATTAATTGGCTGTAAGTGAGTGGATTTGTGTCTGAGTCTTCTATTCTGCTCCATCTATCTATGTATCTATTTTTGTGCCAGTGCCATGCTGTTTTTATTACTATGGCTTGTAGTACAGTTTAAATTCAGGTATTGTAATTCTTCCTGCATTTGTTGCTGAGAACTACTTTGACTATTGTGGGTTTTTTGTTGTTCCAAACAAAATTAAGAACTGATTTTTCTATGTCTGTGAGGAATGATCTTGGTAATTTAATGTGTATTGCATTGAATCTGTACATCACTTTTGGAAGTATGGCCATTTCTTTGATATTTATTCTGCTTATCCATGAACATGGCAGATCTTTCCATCTTCTAAGATCTTCTTCATTTATTTTCAATGTTTTTAAATTTTCTTTGTAGAGGTATTTTACCTCCTTGGTTAAGTTTATTCCTAAGTATTTCTTTTTTTTTTGGGGGGGGAAATCCTAAGTGGAAGTCTTTTCTGATTTTCCTTTTCAGTGCATTTATGGTTAGTGTACAAAAAAGTTTCTGATTTTTTAAGATTGATTTTGTACCCAGACATTTGCTGAATTTGTTGATCAGTTTTATAAGCCTTTTGGTTGAGTGTGTTGAATCTTCTTAGTATCTTGTTATCTGAAAATAGTGGAAGCTTTAGTTCTTCTTTTCCTATCTGTACTTATTGATTTTCTTTACTTGCTAATTGTTCTGGCTAGAGTCTCAATTACTATATTGAAAAAAAGTGGTGATAATGGACATTCTTGTCTTGTTCCTGCTTTTAGGGGGAATTTTCAGTTTTTCCCCATTTAATATGATATTGGCTATGAGCCTACTGTAGATTACTTTTATGATGCTGAGATATGTTCCTTCTAATCTGATTCTCTGCAGTGCTTTTATCATAAATGGATGTTGGATTCTGTCAAATGATTTCTCAGCATCTATTGAAATTATCATGTAATTTTTATCTTTGATTCTGTTTCTATGATAAATTACTTGGATTGATTTTTGTCTGTTGAAGCAGCCTTGCATCCCTGGGATGAACCCTTCCTGGTTATGGTGTATGATTTTCTTGATGTGGTTTTGAATGTGTGTTGCTCTTATTTTGTTTTGTAATTTTGCATCCAAGTTTGTCAAGACATAGGTCTGTAGTTTTTCTTCCTTGAGCTGTCTTTATTTGGTTTGGGTATTAATGTGATGTTGGCTTCATAGAATGTATTTGGGAGAGTCCTGTTTATTCTATTTCACAAAATATATTGAGGAGTATTGGGATTAGCTTTTCTATAAAGGTTTTATTGGGAAACCATCTGGCCCTGGGCTTTATTTTTTCTTTCTTTCCTTTTCTTTTTTCTTTCTTTTTCTTTTTTTTTTTTTCAGCACTGGGGATGGAACTCACAGGCTTTCTATCTCTGAGCTACACTCCCAGCCCCATTTTTTTATTCTTTATTTTGAAACAGGGTTTCTGAGTTGCAAAGGGCCTCACTAAATAGCTGAGGCTGTCTGAGGCTGTTCTCAAACCATGATCCTCCTATCTCAGTCTCCCAAATGCTGGGATTACAAGCATATGCCAACACACTTGGCCTGAGCTTTTCTTTAATGGTAGTCTCTTTATTGATGTTTCAATCTCTTTGCTATTGGTTGGTTTAAATTTTCTATATCATCTTTATTCTATATTTTCTTTATTAGGAAGGTTGTATTTATCTAGAAAGTTGTCAATTTATTCCAGATTTTTCATTTTGTTGGAGTATAGTTTTTCAAAGTAGTTTCTAATAATCCTCTGGATTTCTACACTGTAAGTATTATCTTCTTTTTCATCTCTAACTTTTATAATTTGTGTTGATTCTCATTCTCTCTCTCTCTCTATCTCTATCTCTATCTCTCTCTCTGTTAGGTTGGCTAGTGGCTTATCTATCTTGTTAGTTTCTTTGACAAACCAGCTTTTGGTTTTGTTGATTTTCTGTATTTTTTTAATTCTCTATTTCATTGATTTCTGCCCTGATTTTAATAATTTCCTTTATTCTACTGGCTTTGGAGTTAGATTGTTCCTGTTTTTCAAGGGTTTTGAGGTGTGTCATTAGGTTATTTATTTGGTGATTTTCTATTCTTCTTATGTGAGTATTCAGTGCTATGAATTTTCCTCTTAGTACTGCCTTCAAAGTGTCCCAGATGTTTTGATATGTTGTATCTCTATTTTCATTTGTTTTAAGAAATTTCTTGATTTTACCTCTTCTTCTATGACCCATTCTTCATTCAGCAGTGTGGTGTTCTGTCTTCACATGTTTATGTGGTTTCTCTGGGTCTTCTTATATTTGATTTTTAGTTTTACTCCTTTATGGTCTGAAAAGACACAGGTAAGTATGTCATATTTTTTTAAATTTGCTACTGCTCACTTTGTGGTCCAGGAGGTGATATATTTTGGAGAAGGTTCCATCAGTAGCTGAGAAAAATGGGAACTCTGCTGTACTTGGGTGGAATATTCTATATGTGTCTAATTGGTCCATTTGGTTGATGGTGTTCTTTAGATCTGAGGCATCTTTGTTGACATTTGTCTAGAAGATAGGACTAATGGTGTGATAAGAGTGTTGAAGTCTCCAAGTATTATTGTATTGGGGTTTTATTCAGTTTATTTATTTTTCTTAATTTTAAAACTTTTTATTTAATTTATTATTTATTTAATTTTTATGTGGAACATACTTAAAATGGCATACATTCAGACTGTGCTTGATACCCTCTCCCACCCTCTTTTCTTTCCCCTCTCCCCAAAATGAGTGTAAAGGTCAATCATGCTCTATATTTTTACAGAAATTTGGATGTAGTTCCTTCATTAATCAATCTCAGCTTTCTTCCTCTCCCATCCTTCAATTCTAGTTTTGGTGAGGTTTCTCCTCCATTGTCTGGAGTCCCTCTGGTATCCCTAATACTCCCTAGTTTGGGCATATTAGAGGAAACATAAGTCCCTTCTCTTTCTGTGCTTGGCTGGTCTCACTAACATAATGTTTTCCAGGTCTTTCCATCTTCTTGAAAATAACATGATTTTGTTCTTTTTAGCTGAGTAGAATTCTATTGTGCATATTTCCCATAATTTTGCAATCCATTCATCTGTTGATGGAGAGCTAGGTTGGTTCCATATTTTGACTATTACAAATGTGCTGCTATGAACATGGGTAAGCATATGTTACTGTAGTTATCTGATTTCAACACCTTTGGACAAATATCCAGGAGAAGTATAGCCAGATCATACGGTGGATCTATTCCAAGTTTTCTAAGGAATCTCTACACTGATCTTCACAGCAGCTGAACTAGTTTGTACTCCCACCAACAGTGTAAAAGAGTTTCTCTTTCCCCACATCCTCACGAGAATTTGTTGCTCTTTGATTTCTTTATGCTTGCCACTCTGATTGGGGTTAGATGGAATCTCAGTGCATTTTGATTTGCATCTCCCTGATGGCTAATGATGTTGAACATTTTTTAATGTATCTATTGGTTATTTGTAGCTCTTCTTTTGTGAAGTGTATATTCAGTTCAGTTGCCCATTTCTTGATGGGTTAATTTTTTCTAGTGTAGAGTATTTTAAGCTCTTTGTATATTCTTAATATTTGCCCTCTATCAGAGTGGTGGCTGGAAAAGATCTTCTCCCATTCTATAGGCTTTCTTTTTAGGTTCTTGATGGTTTCCTTTGATGAGAAGAAACATTTTAGTTTGATGCCATCCCATTTGTTAATTATTGTTTTAATTTCCTGCACTTTGTGGGTCTTGTTGAGAAAGTTACTACCTGTGCCTATATGTTGGAGTGTTGAGCCTATGCCCTCTTCTAATAACTTCACAGTCTCTGGTATAATTTCTAAGTCTTTGATCCATCTTGGGTTGATTCCTGTGTATAGTGAGAGGTAAAAATTTAGTTCCATATTTTTACAAATGGATAGCCAGTTCTCCCAGCGCCATTTGTTGAAAAGGTGTACAAGTTTGGCCCCTTTGTCAAAGATCTATGGACTGTAGATGTGTGGGTTTGTTTCAGTATCTTCTATTCTGTTCCACTGCCTTGTGTGCATGTTGTGCCAATACCATGCTGTTTTTACTACTATTGCTTATTAGTATAATTTTAAGTCAGGGATTATGATGCCTCCTGCATGGTTTTTATTGCTAAAGATTGCTTTGGCTATTCTGGGTGGTTTATTTCTGTATATAAAATTCATGACTGATTTTTCTAGGTCTACGAAGAATGTTGTTGATATTTTGATAGAAATTGCATTGAATCTGTAGATTACTTTTGGCAGAATGACCATTTTGATGATATGTATTCTGTCTATCCATGAGCAAGGGAGATCTTTCCATCTTCCTAGGTCTTCTTCAATTTCTTTCTTTAATGTTTTATAGTTTTCATTGTAGAGGTCTTTTACATCTTTGGTTAGGTTTATTCCTAGGTATTTTATTAGTTTTGAGGTTATAGTGAATGGAATTTTCTTTATCTCTTTCATTGTGGATTTATTGTTGGCATAAAGAAAAGCAACTGAATTTTTTACATTGATTTTGTATCCTGCAACTTTGCTGAATTGGTTAATCAGCTCCAGTGGTCTTTTGATTGAGTTTGGTGGGTCTTCTAGATAAAGGATGATGTCATCTGCAAATAAAGATAGTTTTAATTCTTCTCTTCCTATTTGAATTCCTTTGATTTTATTCTCTTTTTTTATTCCTTTGGCAAGAGTCTTGAGGACTATAAGCAAAGGAGTGGTGATGGTGGGCATCCTTGTCTTGTTCCTGATTTTAGAGAAATTCTTACAGTTTTTCCCCATTCAAAATGATGTTGGCTTTGGGCTTATTGTATATTGCCTTAATGATATTGAAATACATTCCTTCTATTACAATTTCCTGCAGTGTTTTTAACATAAATAGGTGTCGGATATTGTCAAATGCTTTTTCTGCATATATTGATAATGATCATGTGGTTTTTGTTGTCAGTTATATTTATGTAGTGAATAACATTTATTTATTTGAGTGTGTTGAACTAGCCTTGCTTTTCTGGGATGAAACTGAGTTGGTTGTGGTGCACAGTTCTTTTGACATGGTTTTGAATGTGTTTAGCTAGAATTCTGTTTAGGATTTTTGCATTTATGTTCATCAAGGATATTGCTCTGTAATTTTCATTTCTTGAAGTATCTTTATTTGGTTTGGGAATTAATGTGATAATGAGCTCATAGAAGGAATTTGGGATAATTCCATCTCTTTCAATTTCCTGGAACAATTTGGAAGTACTGGAATTAGTTCTTCACTGAAGGTTTTGTAGAATTCAGCTGGAAACCTATCAGGGCATGGGCTTTTCTTTGATGGCAGAATTTTTATTGCTGTTTCTATTTTGTGCTTGCTATTGGTTGGTTTAGGCTTCTTATGTCCTCTTGGTTCAGTGTAGGGAGGATATATGTGCTTAGAAATCTATCAGTTTCTTTCATGTTTTCCAGTATATTGGAGTATAAATTTTCAAAATAGTTTCTGATAATCCTTTGAATTTCCTCTCTTTCTGTGTTGATACCTCCTTTTTCATTTCTGATTTTAATAATTTGAGTTCATTCTCTCTTTCTTGTGGTTAGGTTGGCCAAAAGTTTGTCAACCTTATTAATCTTTTCAAAGAATTAGGTTTTTGTTTTGTTGATTCTTTGATTTGTGTTTTGTTCTCTATTGCATTTAGTTCTGCTCCGATTTTAATAATGTCCTGCCTTCTGCTAGCTTGGCAACTCTCTGTTCTTCTTATGTGGGTACTCAATGCTATAAACTTTTCTCTTCATACTGCCTTCAAAGTATCCCATAAATTTTAATGATAAGTTGTTTCTTTATTTTAATTTAATTCCAGAAATTTCTTTATTTCTCTCCTTATTTCTGATCTTATCTCCTCATCCTTCAATAGTGTATCATTCAATCTCCATGTATTTATATAGTTTCTTTTGGGTTTCATGTTGTTGATTTCTACTTTCATTCCATTATGGTCTGAAAAGATGCAGGGAATTATATTACATCTTTTGAATTTGCTGGTGCTTCATTTGTGGCCCATGATGGAATTTATTTTGGAGAAGGTGCCATGGGCTGCTAAGATGGATGTGTATTCTGTTGTTCTAGTTGAAATATTATGTATATGTCTATTAGATCCATTTGGTTCACAGTTTTCTTTAATTCTGAAGAGTCTTTACTCATCTTTTGCCTTGAAGATCGACCCAGTGGTGTGAGAGGTGTCTTGAAGTCTCCCAATATTATTGTATTTGGGTATATTTGAGATCTGATGTCCAGGAGGGTGTTTTTTTTTTTCCACAAATGTGGCTGCACCCATATTTGGGGCATAAACATTTACTATCATTATGTCTTCTTGCTGGGTTGTTCTTTTTAACAAAAGGAAGTGTCCTGCTTTGTCTCTTCTGATGTGTTTTAGCTTAAGTCTGTTTTGTTGGATATCAGCATTACTACCATTGCCCATTTTTGGTCTCCATTAGCATGATATATCTTTTTACATCCTTTCACTTTCAGTCTGCAAATGTCTTTGGCCATAAGGTGAGTTTCTTGAAAGCAGTATATATTTGGATTATGTTTTTTAACCACATTGCCAATCTATGTCTTTTGATTGGTGAGTCAAGTCCTTTGGCCTTCAGAGATATTATTGAAATATGATATTTTTTCCTATCATTTTGTGTTCTGTCTTCTGTTTGGTATTCTGTTATTTCTCCTTTACTTAGATGCCCAATTGATCAACTTCATCTCTACTCTCATTCTGAAAATTGCTTCTTTTTTCTTCTTTATGGTTTATTTCTTTAAACATTTTCTCTAGTGTTAGCTTTGAATTCATGAATTTTTTAGGAGTCTGTTTATCTTGAAATACTTTTGTTTCTCCATCGATTTTGAATAATAATTTTGCTGGATATAGCAGTTTTATTTGGAAGTTATTTTCTTCCAGGGTCTGGATCACATCATACCAGTCTCACCTGGCATTCAGGATTTGTTTTTTATAGTCTGGGGTGATTTTTATTGTTTCTCCCCATATGTCACCTGTTCTTTTGTACTCATTGCTTTTAAGATTCTTTCCTTCTTGCATTTCCTGTAGGTCATTATTCGTGATTTCTGTTATCTCTTCACTATTTCTAATTCTGGTATTTTCAAGGATCTCAGGCTTGTTTTTCTGATGTCTTTGCATCTTTTGTGGGTATTATGTTTAATTCAATCTTAATAATAGAAATTTGGAGGTGTCAGCAGGTAAGCAGTGCTTTTTCCATTGGTGAGGGTTGGGTAATGGGGGAGGAGCTGGGTTATAGGTACAGAATTTGCATAAGGTAGTGAATATGATTAGGTTGAGTAAGAATTTAAGTATATTAAGGTAGCGTGTGCTTGAGAATGAGAGAAGGTTAGATAGTAGGACTCTTATAGTTAGTATTTAACTGTAGAGATATGAAATACCTTGAATGTTAAACATGGAGATACAATAAAGGAAAATAAATTTTGAGAGAAGAGAGTAGATAGGCTAGAGTGAAGAAGCTTGTAAAAGGAATGGGGAAAGGAGCAAACAAACATGAATAAAGTAACCAAAAAGATACAAAAGCTAACAATTATACATTAAAGACAAAAAACAAAAGCAAAAAAAGAAAGAAGAGAGAGAAGAAAAATCAATAAAAATTAAAATTAAGGACAAAAATAGAATAAATATAACTTGCAACAGTGTGAGACAACAAAGCAAAACAACCAAAACACTAAGAAAACAAATAAAGGAAAGAAAAGAAAAAAACAAAATGAAACAAAAATAAGCTCTACTAATTTATAAATATGGGCTTGGGTACATATAATATCTGTATGTCTAAATACTGTGGTAGATTCTGGAATATTTCCGATGTCTTGTATTTGCTCTGCACCCTATTCTCAGCTTTTAAACCCAGTCTCTGCTTAAACCCCTCTCTTGGCTCTGCCAGCTTTGTGCGAAGGGTATCTAATATAGATTTGTCCTGACTCCCTGTGACTCTGTGCAGGTACTGCACCTTGAGCACCCTTCCTGTGTCTCTGGAGATTCTAACTGGGCTAACCCACTGGGTCCTGCGGCAGGTCCTGCACGGCTTCTCTGGGCACACACGATTACCTGGCTAGGTCTCTGAAGGGCTTGCTGTCCTGCTGGGACCAACAGTTTCTCTGGTTGCACAAGGTTGTCTGGTCCTGCTCTGGGTCGCTGGAGGGCTCTCTGTGCTGTTGGATCCTGTGGCTTTTCTGGGCACACATGATTTCCTGGTCCTGCTCTGGGCTCCAGAAAGCCCACTGTGCCATTGCAGGTTCTGCCTTTGGTTTGCACAAGGGCTTTTGGTTCTGGCACTGCTCACCCCTTAAGATATTGGAGGTCTGTGGCTGCTTTCAAGCACTTGGATTACTTTCTTGGAGTTCTTGGGGCTGCCGCACCAGTGTTGGCCAGAGCCAGGATTCATGGTTTGGGCCCTGCAGTGATGCCAGTGGCTGATCAGGGACTAGCTGGCAGCAAGTCCATCATGCGCCCAGGCTTTTTGCAGTGGATCTTGCAGTTCAGAGTTATTGGATTCCTTTCACTGTGGTTCCTGGTTCTGTTTTGGTTCATAAGCAGTATTTTTTTTTTTCTTGCTCAGACACTGCCTTCTCAGTAGTTAAACTTTCTTTGTTTCAGCTACTGAGATGCACTGTGTCCAACAGTCACCATTTTGAATCCTTTCCCTCTATTGGAATTTATGTGTGACTTAATGTCACAAAGAGTTTGTTTGATGAATGTATCTGCACCTATGTTTGGGGCATAAATGTTGACTATTGTTATTTTCTCTTGTTGTATCTTTATTCAGAAATAAGTGACATTCTTTCTCTCTTCTAATAAGCTTGGGCTTGAAGTCTAACTTTTCTAATATCACAGGTGCTACTACTGGTTGTTTTCAAGTTCCTGGATTGGCATGGATTACTTTGCTCCAGCCCTTTACCTTAAGTTTGTTACTATCTCTACTTGTAAGGTGTGTTTCTGCAGGTAGCACATAGATGGGTTATGGTTTTTAATCCATTGCTATTTTATGTCTTTTTATTGAGGAGTTGAGGCCATTTACATTCAGTGTTATTATTGAGCGATGATATTTAAAACTTAACATATTGAGATTTAACTTCTGTTTGAGGTAGTGTTTGTTTTTCTTTCCTTAGTTATTTACTGAATAAAAATTCTTGTTTCTCTGGTTTTGGTATGTATTACTTATTTCTTTTTTTGCAGTTAATCTCGTTGAGTATTTTCTCTAGTGCTGGTTTTGAAGACATAAATTTCTTCAGCTTCTGTTGGTCATGGAAGATTTTTATTTACCCATCTATTTAGAGAGAAAGTATTACTGGGTAGGAAATTTTTGGCTGCAAGTTGTTTTCTTTCAGAGTTTGGAATATGCTACTCCAGGTTTTTCTGGCTTTCATGACTTAATTTGGGAAGTCTGGAGTAATTATGATTGGTTTGCCTCTGAATATCACTTGGTATTTTGTTTGGTTGCCTTTAAGATTTTTTCCTTTTCTTCTACATTGGTCAGCTTGACTATTATGTAGAATGGGAACCTTTTCTCATATCTGTCTAGAGGGGCTTCTATAAGCTTCCTGTACCTGTATATCAACCTCTTGCTCTATGTTTGAAAATTTTTCTGATATTATTTCTTTGAAAATATTGTTGATCCCTTTTGTTTCACATTCTTTTTCCTCCTCTAGGTCAATTATGCTTATGTTAGCCCTTTTAAAAGGGGCCCATATTTCTTTGATGTCCAATTCATGCTGTCTAATTTTTTTCTAAGTTATATTCTATGCATTTATTTTTTGGAGTGATCATCTTCTAGGAATGGAATTCTATTCTTGATGTGGTCTAATTGTTTATAGTTTGAATTGATGCCTTTGTTTCAATGATTGAATCCTTTATTTCTTTCAGAATATCTCTAAATTGTCTTTCAGAAATCCTGTATTATCTCTACAGTTACATTCCTGATTTGATCTTCTGGACATCCTTGAAATTCTGTTTTCAGGTTCTGTTATTGTGGTGTTGTGGGAGCTCATTGCTTCCTTGTTATTCCTCCTTCTCATGAATTCAGAGATAGATTTTCTCAGTTTCTAGGTGTCAGCTGGTATATCCAAGGCCAGTTGTGTTGTATTCATTAGTGAAGGTGGAGTGAGTAGGGAAATGAACTTGTAAATGCAAGAATAGGGTAAAGTCACAAGTAGGATCAAATAGAATGAGAGAATGGATTTGGTAAGGTAGTATAGAGTAGAAATTAGAGAGAATGAATATGTAGTGGTAGTCTAGTAAAAAATGTAGGGTTTTTAGTGCAGTAATATGAAGTGGAATTAATACAAGACACAGATGAGAAGAAAGAAAAAAAAGAAAAGTGATGGAGAGAAGAGAGTAGATATATACAAGTGAAAAATATTGGTAGAGGGTTTGAGGACAGGGTAAAAAAAAAACTGGCATGCTCACTCACATACACAGTAAATAATAATAAAAAAACCCAACACCAATAACAAATTATTTCAACTCTACAAATATATACTTAGCAGACTGGGCCTCTGTAGTCTCTTTCTGTGCAGACACCAAGTGCCACTGGCACCTTTCCTGCTGCAAATCTGGTTCTCTGTGTCTTTCTCAGTCTATGCAGATGGCCAGTATCATTGGGACTGGATCTAATGTTAAGTACATGTCACCCTCCATTTTTCCTACATGTGAAGTATCAGTCTCTCCCTGCCTTTGTAGGTGGTGGACGCCTCTGACACCAAACTCAATGTAAAATTCTCTGTTCTCCATAGCTATGGCTGATCTGGTCTGACTTCTCCCCACTCACCATGATTGAGAGGTCTCTGTGGATCCTAGAGATCCTACTAGTTCAGTTTAGTGTTAAGCTCAGGTCTCCCTCCACACATTCCCCTGATGCAGAGCCTGAGTTTATATGAGCTTCTGCAATGACCAACAGCAGACTCCAACCCCACCTTCTTCAGGTTGAACCACAGAGTCTCCGACACAGGGGCAGCACAATGAGTGTTCTCCTGTGGGGATGGTTGTTTCACTTAAGGTGTTGCTATGCACTGGTCTGATCTCTGACAGGCATTGTAAGCTTAGCCTCCACTGCTATAAGTTGTAGAAAATAAAATATATTATTTATTTATTTATTTATTTATTTGTGGTACCGGGGTTCCTGGAAACCCTTCTACCTCTGGACTACACTCTCAGACCTATTTTATTTTATTGTTTTTAATGTGGAAACAGGATCTCTTAAGCCAGCGAGGCTGGCTTCGAACCTACGCGATCCTCCTGTCTCCACCTCCCAAGCATGGGATAAAGAAGACTAGAAGAACAACCAGCTAAAATATATTTTAAATTTAACTATTAAAGCCAGGAGTGGTGGTTCATGCTTGTAATCACAGCACTTAGGAGGCTGAGACAGGAGGATCACACATGTTTGAAGCCAGCCTCAGCTACTTAATGAGGCTCTCAGCAACTTAGTGAGACCCTGTTTCCAAATAAAATATAAAATAAATCTGGGAGTATAGCCTGGTAGTAGAAAAGCCACTGGGTTACACCCCCAAGTGCCACAAAAAATTTAACAATTAAAGTTAAAGTTAAAATATATTTTGGACATCCGGGAAGATGGAGGCCCAGAAAAGCAGTGTTTATGAGTCCTGCTAACACTCTATCTCTATTGACAAAAAATCAGCACTTTTCATAGCCAGAAAACACTATCAGCAGAGAAATAAAAAATGTAAACACAAGGGACAGAGAAAAAGAAGACTAGAAGAACAACCAGAGACCACAAAAGAAACCAGCCCACATTGAGGCAGCGGAGCCACACCTGTGGCATCTTGCCTCACAAAACCAGGCTCCAGAGAGGAAAGGTAAACAAGGAGCTGAAGTGAGAAGCTGAGGATCATTCGAGTGTAATTCAGCAGTTCTTCCAGCACAAAGAACATCTAAAACTCTCAGTGGCCAAGCTTATCATGCCCTCTAGGGACTCAGAATGGAGCTAAAAACCAGAAAGGAAATACACCAGCCTCACAGCTGAGGGTGTGGCATCGATGCCATATTGCCAGCAGCTGTGGTGAGTTCACCAAGCCCAGGACAGCTCCAGATCAGCACGCACAACAACCGTAAGTGAAATTGGATCCCTAAAGGAGAAATCCCAGTACTGCACACCCAGGGAGTTGCGCAGCTTTGGTAATCTCCCTGGGTCTGAGATTTTGCAGTCCAACCCAGTGAAGGAGTACCAGCAGTAGAGATACAACACGCTAGTCACAGCTTCCTGTGGGAAAATGCACAGCCCAGCAATCCCACGCTCTCTCACCACCTTGATTAACTCCCTGGGTCTGAGGCTTTACGATACAACCCAGTAAAGGAGTAGTGACGGCTGAGATTACCACAAACTCCAGATTCAGAGCACCCTAAGTGACCTGAGAAAGAACCCAGAGAAGGAAGGCAAAAATTTCTAAAATCATGGGAAAGAGGAACAACAATAGAGCAATGAATGCTTACAACCCCACAATATCAGAACCTGATAACACAGAAATTCAGAGATCTCCAAAAGATCGAATCAGGAATATAACTGTAGAAATAATTCAGGACTTCTGAAAAAAATTTAGAGAGAGTCTTAAAGAAAAAAAGGATGCAATCATTGAAGTAACAGCATCAATTCAAACTATAAACAATAGATTAGACCACATGGAGGATAAAATCTTGCTCCTAGAAGATGATCGCTCCAAAAATGAACGCATAATTTATAATTTAGAAAAAAAATCAGACAGCAGGAATCTGACATTGAAGGAATATGGGCCCATTTTAAGAGAGCTAACCTAAGATTAATCAGAATAGAGGAGGGAAAAGAAGGTAAAACCAAAGGGATCAATAATCTCCTCAAAGAAGTAATAGCAGAAAATTTTCCAAATATAGAGCAAGAGGTCGATACAAAGGTCCAGAAAACTTATAGAACTCCCTTTAGACAGGATCAGAGAAAAGGTTCCCCATGCCACATAATTGTCAAAATGACCAATGTGGAAGCCAAGAGAGAATCTTAAAGGCAAAAAGAACAAAAGGCCAAGTGACCCAAACCAAGTCATGAAAGCCAGAAGGGCTTGGAGTAACATATTCCAAACTCTGAAAGAAAACAACTTCCAGCCAAAAATTTCCTGCCCAGCAAAACTATATATCAAATTAGATGGGGAAATAAGAAGCTTCCATGACAAACAGAAACTGAAGGAATTTTTGTCTTCAAAACCAGTGAATGGTTTTTTTCCAAAATGGCGACTGAGGGACACAGCACTTCTCAGTAGCTGAAGCAAATAAAGTTCAAATACTTAGAAAGCAGTGTCTTAATCAACAAAATAAATACATACCAGGAACCAAAACAGATCCAGGTACCTCGGCAGAACCCTGAACTTGAAGAAGATGAACAAAGATTGGACACGGGACCTGCTGCAGATACAATCGGAACGCCGATTGGAACGCCGATTGGCGGGCTGCTTTCGAGGCTGCCCGCGGAGCTGCCTGCCCCATATTACCTCGGCAAGATAATCCAGGACTGAAAACGGACTTAGGACCTCATCTTAAGCAGCGAGCAGCACCCACGTCAGAATTCTGTGTGCTCACCAGCGACTGGATCACAACTGCATAGAGACTCCCACGGAATCCTGAACCAAGTCAGGTACCTGAGGGCACCCAGGGAAGTGGGGGTCCTAGCATGTGCACAGCCCCAACCCCCCAGCATGGGCCCAAGCCTCAGTACCGAGCACTTTCCTCGCGCACCTTGTCTGCGCCATGGTCCCCTGCTAGTAGTCAGTGCCTGTGCCACTGCCACCCCTAAATAGCAGTCGGCTTGTGTGTCTAGCCCCTGCCACCTTGCTAGAGCCTGCCTTCCAGGCTGCTAAAGCCCTGTGTGACCCGGAAATCTCCTTGGGGCACCCCCAGCTTCTACATCCCATGGGAGGCAGAGACCATTGCTGGACACCGCGCACTAGATCCTTGAGCACCTACCCTACACCCCTGGCCCACCGTTGGGTGTTCCCACCCTCCTGGTATCCAGATGCTTAGTTCTAAGCGAGAACACAGCTCAATACACCTTGGAAGAGCATACCAGCAGCAATAGACAGCTGCATCCACTCACACTTGGGTCCAGTATTAGCAGCGCACCCAGCCTGCACTCTCGGAATAGGCAGAGCTCTGGCAGTAAGTGTGGGCATCCAGGAACCAGCATCCATTTGCCCAGGGTACATCTTGGGACCACACCGGCTAGCCCAGCTGGAATTTCCAGAGACACAGGAAAATCCATTGGGCCACAATATCTGCATAGGACCTCAGGGTGAGGTTCCAATTATACTTTGGTCATTCTCCACCCCTGCTGTAGGGAAGCACAGGCTGGAGTCTAGGATGGTGAGTGCAGAGGTGCTGACCACAGGTTAGAATTTCACAGAACCTGTGAATTGTACAGAATCAATTAACAGTGAAACCAGACATCCGGAAACATAAACCTAAAGCAGCTAAAGGAGAGAAAGGTGTCCAAACACCCAGAGTGACCTAAGAAGATAAAAATAGAGTACAAAGAAAACTAAGAGACATTGGATGGTATTCTGAAAGCTACCAAAGCAATCAGATACACACATATTATATGGACCTGACCCCATATGCGTAAATAAGGAGGACTGTTTGTTTTACTTTTTATGTGAATGTTTTGTTTTATTTTGCTTTTACAGTGCTTTTGTTTTGGTATGGTTATTGCTGTTTTTATTTTTTTTTCTTTTAACTCACACTTCTTTTACTTTAACTTGTTGATATATATATATATATATATATATATATATATATATATAAAATTGGATAGTTTGCCTTATTTTTTTATTTCACACAGCTGCTAGTTCCTTTTATTTTATTCTTGTTCTTTTTTCCTCTTTCTTCCTCTTTCCTTCCTTTTTTTCATTCTCCTCCTTTGATTGGTTTTCCTTCCTTTTTCTTGGATTACATAATAGTCTTGGTATCTTGTGTGGATTCTTTTTTTTATGTCTGTCTGCTCCTTCCATCACCCCTATTTACAAACCTTTCCACACTAATATACATACTTTTCTCCCCCAAAACTTTTCCCATAATATACTTCCTGGTTTAATACTCAAAGTATTTCTTATATCCATAATTACTCTACTAACAACAAGAGTCCTAGTAGTTAACTCTCTCTCATTCCTAGCAAGATATTACCTTATCATACTTAAAGTCTTTCTCAACCTAAACATATCCTCTACCTAATCCGACTCCTTTACCAACCACCCCAGCTCCTCACACATCACCCGCCCTCAACACTGGAAAGGCTCTGCTGACTAGCCGATACCCCTAAACTCCTAATATTAAAATTTGACTAAGCACAATACTCATGAACGATGGGTAGAAATCAGAAAAACAGGACAGAGAATGCTATAAATATGAGAACCAGGAATTATGAAGAGACAGCAGAAATCATGAATACTGACCTACTAGAAATGCAAGAAGGGGAGTTCAGAATCTTGATGTTCAATATGATGAAAGGATTTAAAACAAGTATAGAGGAGGTTAAAGGTGAATTAGAAACACTAAAAAAGAATCAGAAAGAGGTCTGGAATGAAATGAAAGAGGCAATAAGTGAAATGAAGACAGCAATAGAAATAAATTCTGGAAGATTAGATGAAATGGAAAACAATATCAATATTAGAAGACAGTACATCCCAAACCGAAAACACAGTCAGCAATATACAGAAATCTTTACAGCAACAAAACCTAAACATCCAGCAATTATGGGATAATATGAAGCGCCCTAATTTACGGATAATAGGCATTGAGGAAGGGATAGAGGTACAGACCAAGGGCATCTGTAATATCTTCAAGGAAATAATCTCAGAGAATTTTACAAATATGGAAAGAGACTTGAATCTTCAAGTCCAGAAGGCATACAGAACTCCACTGAGACAGGACCAAAGAAAAACCACTCCACGCCACATAATAACCAAATTGACCAACATAGAGGCCAAGGAAGGAATCTTAAAAGCAGTGAGAACAAAAGGATGGGTGACATATAGAGGCAAAACAATAAGAATCACCCCAGACTATACAACCCAGGTCAGGAATGCTAGGAGAGACTGGTACGACGTGATTCAGACCCTGGAAGAAAATAACTTCCAACCAAGACGCATCTATCCAGCAAAACTACTATTCAAGATCAATGGGGAAACCAAAGTCTTTCAGGATAAACAGAATCTCAAAAAATTCATGAATTCAAAGCCAACACTAGAGAAAATTCTTAAAGAAATAAACTATAAGGAAGAAAAAAGAAGCAGACTTCAGAATCAGAGAAGAGAGGAAGTTAATAAGTGGGCCATTTAAGTAAAGAAGAAAGATCACACCACCCAAGAGTAGACAGAACACAAAATTGTAGAAAAAAAAATTATATTTCAATAATATCTCTTAATGTCAAAGGACTTAACTCACCAATCAAAAGACATAGACTGGCAATGTGGATTAGGAAACATAATCCAAATATATGCTGTCTGCAAGAAACTCACCTCACAGCCAAAGACATTCTCAGGCTGAAGGTGAAAGGATGGAAAAAGATATACCATGCCACCAGTGACCAAAAAAGAGCAGGGGTAGCAACCCTGATATCCAACAAAACAGACTTTAAACTAAAACACATCAAAAGAGACAAATCAGGGCACTTCCTTTTATTAAAAGGAACAATACACCAAGAAGATATAATGATAGTCAATATTTATGCCCCAAATATGGGTGCAACCACATTTGTAAAACAAACCCTTCTGGACATAAGATTCCAAGTAGACCCAAATACAATAATTCTGGGAGACTTTAATATGCCTCTCACACCACTGGATCGATCTTCAAGGCAAAAGATGAGTAAAGACGCTTTAGAACTAAAGGAAACCATAAACCAAATGGACCTAATAGACATTTTCAGAGTATTTCAACCAGGAACTACAGAATACACTTTCTTCTCAGCAGCCCATGGAACCTTCTCCAAAATAGATCACATCCTGGGACACAAAGAAAATACCAGCAAATTAAAAAAATGTAATATAATTCCATGCATCTTTTCAGACCACAACAGAATAAAAGGAGAAATCAACAACAGGAAACTCGAAAGAAAGTATTCAAATTCATGGAGAATGAATGATACACTATTGAATGACGAATGGGTAATAGCAGAAATTAGGGAAGAAATAAAGAAATTTATGGAAACAAACGAAAACAGAGACACAACCTACCAAAACCTATGGGACACCATGAAGGCAGTACTAAGAGGAAAGTTTATTGCATTGAGTACCCACATAAAAAGGACGGAGAACCACCAAGTAAAGAACCTAATGACACAACTCAAGGATCTAGAAATTATGCAACAGTCTAATCCCAAAGCCAGCAGAAGACAAGAAATCATCAAAATTAGAGTAGAAATAAATGAAATAGAGAACAAAAAAACAATTCAAAGAATCAATAAAACAAAAAGTTGGTTCTTTAAAAAGATTACTAGAATTGATAAACCCCTGGCCAACCTAACCAAAAGAAAAAGAGAATCAACTCAAATTATCAAAATTAGAAATGAAAAAGGAGATATCACCACAGATAGTGAAGAAATTCAAAATATTATCAGAAACTACTTTAAAAATTTATACTCCAATAGACTTGAAAACCTGGAAGAAATTGATAGATTTCTAAGCACAGTTAACATTCCTACACTCAACCAAGAGTACATAGCAAGCCTAAACCAACCAATAACAACCAAAGAAATAGAAATGGCAATAAAAATTCTTCCACCAAAGAAAAGCACAGGCCCAGATGGGTTCCCAGCTGAATTCTACAAAACCTTCAGTGAACAACTAATACCAATACTTCATAACATGTTCCGGGAAATTGAAAGAGATGGAACTCTTCCAAATTCCTTCTACGAGGCCAGTATCACATTAATCCCCAAACCAAATAAAGATATCTCAAGAAAGGAAAACTACAGAACAATATCCTTAGTGAACATAGATGCAAAAATTCTAAACAAAATACTAGCTATACGCATTCAAAACTATATCAAGAGAATAATACATCATGACCAAATCTGTTTCATCCCAGAAAAACAAGGCTGGTTCAACATACGCAAATCAATACATGTTATTCACCACATAAATAGAACCAAGAACAAAAACCACATCATCATAGCAATAGATGCTGAAAAAGCATTCGACAAAATCCAACACCCATTTATGTTAAAAAACACTGCAAAAAATTGGGATAGAAGGAAAGTACTTCAACATCATCAAGGCAATATACTGCAAACCCAAAGCCAACATTATATTGAATGGAGAAAAACTGCAAGAATTTCCGCTACAGTCAGGAACAAGACAAGGATGCCCACTATCACCACTCCTTTTCAATATAGTCCTTGAGACTCTTGCTGCAGCAATCAGACAAGAGAAGGAAATCAAAGGAATCCACATAGGAAGAGAGGAATTAAAATTATCCTTATTCGCAGATGACATGATCCTTTATCTGGAAGACCCAAAGAACTCAACCAAAAGACTTCTGGAGCTGATTGACAAATTCAGCAAAGTCGCAGGTTACAAAATCAACCTAAAGAAATCAGTGGCCTTTCTTTATGCTAACAACGAATCCACAATGAAAGAAACAAAAACAACAATTCCATTCACTATAACCTCAAAACCAATAAAATACCTAGGAATAAACCTAACCCAAGATGTAAAAGACCTCTACAACAAAAACTATAAAACATTAAAGAAAGAAATTGAAGAAGACCTTGGAAGATGGAAAGATCTCCCGTGCTCATGGATAGGCAGAATAAATATCATCAAAATGGCCATTCTGCCAAAACTGATCTATAGGTTCAATGCAATTCCCATTAAAATACCAGTGACATTTTTCAGAGACCTAGAAAAATCAATCATGAACTTCATATGGAGAAAGAAAAGACCTAGAATAGCCAAAGCAATTCTCAATAACAAGAAACACGCAGGAGGCATTACAATCCCAGACTTCAAACTATACTATAGAGCAATAGTAGTAAAAACTGCATGGTACTGGCACAAAAACAGATATACTGACCAGTGGATTAGAATAGAAGATACAGAAACAAACCCACACATCTTTAGTCAATTAATCTTTGACAAAGGGGCCAAACACATACTCTGGAGAAAAGACAGCCTTTTCAACAAGTGGTGCTGGGAGAACTGGCTAACCATTTGTAAAAAGATGAATCTAAACCCCTATATCTCACCAAACACAGGAATCAACTCAAGATGGATCAAAGACTTAGAAATTAGACCTGAGACTGTGAAGTTAGTAGAGGAGAGCATAGGTTCAACACTACAACATATTGGCACAGGCAGTAACTTTCTCAACAAAACATCCAAAGCTCAGGAAATTAAAGCAAGAATAAACAAGTGGGATAACATCAAACTAAAAAGTTTCTTCTCATCAAAGGAAACTATCAATAACCTAAAGAGGAAGCCTACAGAATGGGAAAGGATCTTTACCAGCCACCATTCTGATAGGGGGCTAATATCCAGAGTATACAAAGAGCTCAAAAGACTCTACACTAGCAAAACAAACAACCCAATCAAGAAATGGGCAAATGAACTAAATAGACACTTCACAAAAGAAGAGATACAAAGGGCTAATAGATACATGAAAAGATGTTCTTCATCACTGGCCATCAGGGAGATGCAAATCAAAACTACACTGAGATTCCATCTAACCCCAGTCAGAGTAGCATAGAGAAATCAAACAACAACAAATCCTGGAATGCTGGCAAGGATGTTGGGAAAGAGGAACTCTTTTACACTGTTGGTGGGAATGCAAACTAGTTCAACCACTATGGAGATCTGTGTGGAGATTCCTAAGAAAGGTGGGAATAGATCCACCATATGATCCAGCTATATCACTCCTGGATATCTTTCCAAAGGGGTTGAATTCAGAGAAATACAGCAACATATGCATACCTATGTTCATAGCAGCACAATTTGTAATAGCCAAAATATGGAACCAACCCAGATCACCATCAACAGATGAATGGATAGCAAAACTGTGGGAAATACACACAATGGAATTCTATTCAGCCATAAAGAAGAACAAAATTATATCATTTGCAAGAAGATGAAAAGCCCTGGAGAACATTATGTTAAGTGAGATCAGCCAAGCACAGAAGGAGAAGATACATATGTTTCCTCTATTATGCTCAAACTAGGAAACACAAAGGATACCAGTGGGACTCCAGATATTGAAGGGGAAATACTAGCTAAGTTTGGATGGTAAGATAGGAGAGGAGGAAGGCCGATCTTGATTAATGAGGGTCTACACCTGAACATGTGTAAAATTATGAATAAGACATGGTTAACCTGGACAACCATTGGTGGGAGGGGGGGAAGGGAAAATGGGGGTGGGGGGAGGGCACCAAATATAGTGTAAATGTATACTATTTATGTTCAATAAAAAAATTGTTTAAAAAAAAACCCAGTGAATGCTCTCAAAGAGATTAATTACAAAGAAGAAATAGGTAATACACAGCAGAACCAGAGAAACAAGATTTTTCATCCAGCAGACAACTAAGCAAAGAAGAACAAACAGTATTTCAAACAGAAATAAAGTCTTAACATGTTAGGAATTAAAAGTTATCTCTCAATAATCACACTGAATGTAAGTGGCCTCAATTCCCCAATAAAAAGACACAAAGTGGCAAAATGGATTAAAAACCAGAATCCATCCATCTGCTGCTTACAAGAAACACACTTTATAAGTAAATATAATAACAATCTCAAGGCAAAGGGCTGGAGCAGGTAATTCATGTTATGTAGCCATCCTAACAAATGTGAAGTAGTATTTAACTATAGTTTTTATTGGTATTTCCATAATGATTAATTATATTATGACAATGATGAGTGCTATGCATGTGTTCTCTCTTCATATAAAAATATTTGGGGATTCATTATCTATTTTAGTCTTGTGCCTATTTCTAAATTGTATTGTTTGCTTTTATTGTTGCTAACTTTTAGGATTTCTATTTGGAATATTAATATACCTTCAGATATAGCATTTGGAAATATTTTATTCCAAACCTATCAATAACTTTTAATTCTCTTTACATTGTCTTTGGATGTGCAATTTTTTTTTATTTTTTATGAAGTTTGTTTATTCTTTTGTTGCCTGTGTCTTTGGAATCATATTCAAGAACTCACTGCCAATTAAATACATATATTTTTAATTTTAATTTTAGATATATTTTTATTTTAATTTTAGATAATAAAATTCTTTTAAATAATAATAAATAAAAAGTAGTCTTATATTATTAAAATTTATATATGAAAGTTCCTTTTCCTTATAGATACACAGAGATGGAGACTATATGACATTTTTCACATATTGATATATTTTTGTTCTTTTGAATATTATCATTTCTCATGATTCATTCCATTTTGAGAAGTGTTATTGATCATTAAGATTTGCTATGAAATTTTTTCAGATAGCTTGAATAGACATAATGGTCTTTTCAAAATACAGAATTTTTCAAGAAAAGTTTTGCATTCTTCATTTGCCTGATCTGAATTTCTTTGAAATCATTCATAGAATAACCAAAGACTTATCACTGCCTTCTTTTGTCTGTTGAGTTTTTTTTTCTTCTCATTTTATCATATCAGTTGAAAATACAACAGGAAATTACAACCATGTTGCTGGGATAACTGAGGCTAACACAAATGAGATCCGTAATAAATCAGTAACATTCACAGAGGTATCAGCATCTAAACAATGTCTATGGCCCACTTTCCTGCCTGGAAACAATATCTTGTCATCATCAAAGCAAGCATATATTATAGGTGATGATGGTCAGAATCTAAATCTGTCCCTTCAAGGACCTCCAGCTCTGTTGTTTCATTTCTAATCATAAACTATAGCTTTTATAATTCCACAAAGCATTTATCAGATAATGGATAGCTCACTGTGATTATTATTTTAAATCACTTCATGGTTGATTCATTATCTTTTTTAAAAAATCAACTTGTTCTCACGTGGCAGGAAGTTCACTGTTTATAAAAGGAATAAAATCATTGTGATATCCATTTCTGTTAGGTATAACAGGTATTTTAAAGGGAGATTTAATTTCATATATATCATAATAAATAGAAATTATAGGATAGTGAGACTGATAAATCTGGGTCCTGCAAATGATGCTGAGAGGTCAGTCATCCTAGCTCCTTCCAGGAGGGATTGCTGATAATCAAATATGAAAGTGAAGCTAGAGAACTTTCAGAAAATTAAGTGTATTGGCCTGCCCAGACCTGCCTCCAGTATTTACTGCAGTGCATATACTGCAAGATGCAGTAGGGCTTATAGCTACTAACATGCTACCATCCTTACCCATGTGGACAAAGCCACAGAAAAGACTAGGCAGTGTTCCCCCAGCAAACTCTGCTGATCTTTTCCAAAGCACAGGGGAAGATTTCAGACCACAGAGCCATCACCTAATGCAGAAACCATCCACTGAAGCTAATTTACTAATAAGCCATGAAGTACTTGTCCAATTAAATGAACAAACTACACCCTGCAAGGTAGTGGCCTTGAGAATTTATAGCAGTAGTTTGTTTGCATGCTAATTTGCCAAATTTTGTTAAGCCTTTCTGGGTCTACTCATTCACCTTATATTAATCAGCTAGGCTCTACCGTGCTCAGATTTTCAGCTCTGTATTTTTCCAGTCAAGAGCATAGTCATTTTTAATCTCGACAAGTCTCTTTGTGCATTAATGGTGGAAGTCATGCACAAGCTGACAAATGCGTAGCCACCGTCTGCTTTAGAGATGATGGAGTAGGGCAAATGACATGAGAGTTTAGCTAGGATGCCACGGGTGCTGCACACAAAGGCCATTAAGAGAAAATGTGTGGGACTTCCCTGCCCCATTTCCCATCCCGTGACAGAGGCTGTTTCCTGACATGGATAAACATGGCAAACAGGAACAACTTTTCTTAAATGAAAATGGACAAAGAAAAAACTGTGCATTCTTTTCTCAATGAGATCTATGTAGGCTTGCAAATCCAAACCAAAGTTTATGGACACCCAGTTAATACCTTCTTTCCTGTGTTCCTCTTGCTTTAGAACAAACACGTGCTGATCAAAGAATCACTGTTGATTATTTTGTTGGTAAAATTAATGCAAAGTTGCTCAAGGCTATTATACTTCAAAAATAAAAATAGTTGGAAGAATATGTTTTTAAAAAGTCTACTTGTAAGTATACGCATTGAAAAGAAAAGCATATCCACTATCCTTTAACAGCAAATAGAGCCAACAAGTCACGAATACTCACTTAAATTCTTGTCTCCTTCAGATATACCTATCAACTCATAATTAGTACAACAAAATAATTGTGCCCCACTTAATGGTATTGTTCTTTAAAATAATAAATTTATTTACATTTAAAACTGAAATAAAAAAGAAAAATTACTAATACTGTTTTAATAATAATTACTAACTCTTGATTTTTTCCAACCAAGGTAGAAATTAAAGTTTATAGAGGATGACTTCCATCGATCTTTGACTATACTTTTTCATGTTCAAGTCACATTTTCTAATATGCTCATAAATACAGACTAAATTCATTTTAGCAAATATATTTGCATCAAGGATTTTAATACATATATTTACATCAAGGATTTCAAGACCAGTGATCTAAAAAATGGCAGTAAGAAGTACCTTGATAGCTGAGAATCCAGGACCCCACTAATACATACGGCCAGTCACTTAAACATCCTTTCAAGCTGGAAGATGTGGAGCAGTCGTAACCCCAGTATTTGGGAGGCTGAGCAAAGAGGATCACAGGTTCAGGTCAGTTTCAGCAACTTGATGAGGTCTTCAGCAACTCGGGTGAGACCCTCTTTCTTTTATTTTAAAATAAATTTTTATCAGTGCATTGGAGTCATACATCTTAATGGGATATAAAACTTGTGGAGATATACATGCACACATCACCCAATCAATCAGTCCCTACCCAATCCCCAACCCTTCCCTCCCCCTTCCTCCTTCGCATGCTTGGTTTCCTGATTAACTTTGATATGTTTGGGGTTTTTTTTTCCTTACATATATGGTCAAGTTATTTTTGACAAGGTTTCCAAGAACATTTGGTGAAGGAAATAATAATCTTTTCACAAAATATTGTTGAAAAACCATAACTACATGAAAAAAATAAAATTAGACCCTTACCTAACACCATATACAAATATTAACTCAACATAGATAAAAGATCTAAATGTAAATTTTAAGAGTATAAACTTTTAGAAGAAAACCGGGGTTATAAAACTTCACAACACTGAAATTGGCAGTGATTTCTTGGATATGACTCCAAAGGCACAGGCAAGAAAACAATAAACAAACAAACTTCATAAAAAATAGAAAAATATTGTACATCCAAAGACAATGTCTTCAAAACCAGTGCTAGAGAAAATACTCCAAGAGATTATCTATAAAGAAGAAATAGGTAATACACAGCAGAACCAGAGAAATAAGATTTTTCATCCAGCAGACAACTAAGCAAAGAAGCACAAACAGTATTTCAAACAGAAATAAAATCTTAACATGTTAGGAATTAAAAGTTATCTCTCAATAATCACACTGAATGTAAGTGGCCTCAATTCCCCAATAAAAAGACATAAAGTGGCAAAATGGATTAAAAACCAAAATCCATCCATCTGCTGCTTACAAGAAACACACTTTACAAGTAAAGATAGTAACAAACTCAAGGTAAAGGGCTGGAACAAGGAAATTCATGATAAGTCACCATCCTAACAAATGTGAAGTAGTATTTCACTATAGTTTTTATTTGTATTTCCTTAATATTAGTTATATTATGATAATAATGAGTGATATTCATGTGTTTATTAGTCATATAAAAATCTTTGGAGATTCATTATCTATTTTAGTCTTTTACCTATTTCTAAATTGTATTGTTTGCTTTTATTGTTGCTAATTTTTAGGATTTATATTTGGAATATTAATATACCTTCAGATACCCTCTTTCAGAATAACAAATAAGCTAGGCGTGGTGGCACATGCTTGTAATCCCTGCACTTGGGAGGCAAGACAGGAATATTGCGCTGGTTCGAAGACAGCCTCACTGGCTTAAGAGACTCTGTTTCCAAAATAAAAATATAAAATAGGTCTGGTGTAGCCTGGAGGTAGAAGGGTTTTCAGGAACCCCAGTACCACCAAAAAAAAATAATAATAAATAACAAATAAAATAAGGCTGGAGGTATAGCTCAGAGGTAGAATGTCCCTAGGTTCAATCCCTAGTACCAAAAACAAAACAAAACAAAAACATCCTTTAATATACTGAAGGTATACCAAAGGAAAAAATACCTAGAAATCACATTGAAAACACTCTGTCATCTGAGAGCAGTGTTCATTTTAGTTCTGGTCTTTATCAACAAACATCTTGTAGTCAACTCAGAATGTATTTGGTAGCCTGTGGTTTTAGCATTCTGTTGAACACACTGATAGAAAAAAGATAAAAAAAGGAAAGAAAATAGGAAAAGAAAAAAGAAAAGAAAAAGGCAAGTGAGGAGAAGAAAGAAGAGAAAAAGAAAAGGATAAAAGAAGTAGTGAGCTGCTTACTGCCTCTCCACCAGAAGTCAGAAGTATAGATGAGAGGAATAGTATTTCTATTAATAAAAGACTAAATACTTGGGGGGAAGGGGTCTCAATGTGCTCTAAATTCTTGCTGTTTATAGTGTGGTCCTAAGAGCAGCAAAATCACCACTGCTGGGAGCCTGAGAATGATGCAAACGCTCAGGCTTAGGCTTAGGCCCAGACCCACTGAATCAGACTCTAATACTGTCCCCAGCTACTTCCTATGGACAGAAACTTTTCTTGAGCAAACATTAGTCCATCTCTTCTGAACTTAACCTATCCCATCTTTCAACTTACTGGGCCAGTTGTAGCAATAATTTTGCTAAGTCACTTCAGGGAGATCTTGCCATCTTTGAGAATTGACTCTATTCCCCATTGGACACATTACATATTAAATGAATTTATCACTCAACCTGTTAGAAAAGTTCAGGAAAAATCCCCCTACTCTGATGTTTTCTCTTAGTAATTTTCCATCCACTGATGCTTGTCGCCTCCCCTTTCCTCACCCCCCAACAATGAGTGTCCAGGTTAACCATTCTACATTTACATAGACATATTCGAATGTAGCTCCTCCACTAATTAACCTCAGCATTCTTCCTCTCCTACCCTTCCTTTCTAGCTTTGCTGTGGTTTCCCCACCATTATCTGGAGTCCCTCTGGTATCTATCCCTAATAATTCCTAGTTGGGCATGTTAGAGAAAACAGATATATCCCTTATATGTTCTTGGTTTTTTGCAGCCCCTGTTTCTAACTATTCCCTATTCCCCTGAAGGATAAATGGCCTTTGGAGCATCATTCTGGTTCATATTCCCCTGGAGGACTGTGGCAAAGGCTCGCAAGCAACCTATAGGGGACAGATTTGGGTCTCTGTGCCTGGACGATGCTATACAAATGCAGGTCCTGCTTCCTCAACACCAAAGTGTGCTGCCTGCTGTAATAGCAGGCTTCTGACAGACTCCAAATAGGAGTCAATTTCAGCAGGACACTCTCCAAGACCGGAAACAAAATGTACTCCAAGGGATAACAGCAAAACAGGCCTATCACTTCTACTCAGGAGAGAGCACGCAGCAGACCAATTGGCATCTGGTAGAGATTTAGTTGCTCTCTGATTAGTTGAGTCATTTCCGCAGGAATCCCTCAGTTAGGTGGCATTGTTTTTTTTATTTTGAGCATCAAGAGCACACTATACAAATAAAGCATCAGGGAGAATTTCATCCTCTGTTAATACCAAGAAAAATACTCTGTCCACAGCAATCAATTTGAAACTTTCAAAAAAACACAACTAATTTGATCACCCCCTTTAATTCCCTATACTTGAATGGCTGCTTGGTCAGGCTGGGGAGTGATGGAGAAATATAAAATAAAGTAGGCAGAGGGAAACTTAGATGGTAAGGCGTCTGCTGAGAGAATTAACAAAACCCATGAACCATGTAATCAGTCTAATTCTTTTCACCATCTTCTGCCCAGTAAAGGGAAGGAGAGGCTAAGCCTATACTTCTACTTTTCAGATTTCTTAACTCTTTTAACATATCTGCACAGAACACTTTGATATCTGTAGCTCAGTAGTGCATGAAAGAAAACAGCAAGAGCAGAAAAAACAGAGAAACAAGCAAAGAAGAAACGGAGTCAAATGGTCAAAGTCTTAGGTTGATTCCTGCCTTTCTCATCTGTATAATAACAATAGTGAAATCTGCATATCTCACCGTTTTTGTGAGAGATCAGACAAATCAAAGGATGTAAGCCACACGACACAACACTAACCTTTAGCGTTCAGTGACTGTTAGTTCTCCCTTTCCCATCCCAGGTTACCTATATCACTTCTTATTCTCACACCAGTATTCACCAGCAGTGTCACCTCGAGAAATAGTCTCTATAAGAGTCATTGTCTTTAGCTCTAAAATGAAAATGCTAATAAGAGCTGTTCTGTATCCTTACTATTTGTTTGGATAAGATAATTCATACAGATCACTTACCATTGTACCTATACTCGTGGCTACTGATCACTAGTATTATTCTTTTATCATAATTATTAACCTTTTTAAAATTCAAATAACTCATTTCTAATAGACATAGTTAGAACCACTATGGAATCATAAACCACCTGACAATCCTACAGTGGTTCTCCACATTGGGGGAGTGCATTTGGAAACATGGAGGGCATCTTCTGGTTGTCACAATGACTGAGGATGCTATTGGCACATAATACCTAGAGGCCAGGAATGTTAAACATCTACAAAATGCAGGACTCTCTCATCCTTGACAATTGTTCCATCTTAGGTGCCAAATGATTCTCTATTGAGAAAAAATGACATTTGACCTCTTTACTGTGGTGCTCAGAGAAATGAAGATAATTAACCAACTATTAGAGTGAGGCAGCAGTAAAGCCAGAACTAAGCTTTATGTAGAGTGTTAGAACTGCAGGAATTTTCCCCGTATTTTGTAATTGTCATCAGCAAAGCATACATGTCTCTATTCTTAGTGGTAGCAATTGTCTATATAAGTTAAAGTTCCTACAAAAAGAAAAGCTTTAGAATATTCTTTCTTACTACATCTCCAGGAGAAAGAGAGAAAGAGAGGAGAAAAGGTATTGTTCTTTTATAAGGTTGAATAATAATATACTAGCTTACTTCACTTGTTCTGTTATAGTAAAGGATGAAGTGCAACTCAGTTCCCTAGAATGCAATATTAAAGAGATGAAGGTTGATTTCAGTCCTCCTATGGGCTCATTAGTTTTATAAAGAGAACAACCCTGTTTCATAATCATAGCGTGTCATGCATGCATGTTACAGTGAATTCTAAGAAAGCATGAAACTGCCAAACACCACTATCCCAATACCAAGCAATAGCTCAATTACTTGTTCTGTTAAAATGATTCCAGTTCCACTCAGTTTAGTCTATTTTAACAATTGTGAAACACCTACTGGTGGCAGGGCACTGTGCTATGTACTGAGGTTCTAAGATGAATTAGATGCATTCGTAGCCTCAAAGTGCTTAGGTCACAAGAAATAAAGAAAATGTAGGTAGATTATTTCAAAATATTTCAATTAGTATTATGTTAAAATAGAATTATTGGTTTAGGCAAATAAGTTGATTTTGCTTATATGTATAAGTATTTTAAATAACATGGAAATATTAGATACTTTAATATAACAAAGGAAAGAGGATTTCTTATAGTCAAAATAAGTATATTTAACCACAAATGTATGCCTTTGTCTATTTATTTTTATTATTTAATATATATTCAAAATAAGATAATGAGTGTAAGCTGAATACTAGCTGTGTGTCCTTTGGAATGTTACCTAGGTTTTTTAATCCTTAAATTTCACAATTGGACACACATAAGTCTCCTGACCTACTTCCTTCTGAGTATAAGAATGAAAGAATACAAACTTATGAATTCTTTATAAATACTGTGTCAAAAAGAAGGCTTCCCTTTTATCCCTTCCCCATACCATTCCCTCTTTCCAGGAAGACTACGTGTCTTAGCTCCTGTGGCTAAGGAGATAATTTGAATCTCACCAACAAATTGGTTGAGGTAGTTGCACTTTATCCACAAATGGCCTTTTTCACTGGTGCAGCAGCTTTGTGGGGCAAGTGTTCCAGAAGGCATAGCTATAAAATGGGGAAAGGGCTGTACAAACTGTATGAAACATGGTATAAGAAATATTTTGTCAGCACAAAATTTAGTGTGTCACAAGGTTTTAGAGTGTGTTACTAGAACATGGCCTATATCATACTGAATAATATATATGGCAGTTATAAACTATTATTTTGAAATTTACCAGCTTACTTAAATAGTCTCACTATCTAGTAGGCCTGAGAATATGACTGCAGTCAAGCAAAGCGTCAAGACAGCAATCCTCAAAATTTTTTCTATTCTATCATTACAACCCATTCCTGGCTGCTGAGCAAAACTTATGTGACCATCTAGCTCTAACTTCTGTTCCTAATCCCCCTTACCTTCAAATACTAACTTCAGCATATATTCTGAACAACTTTCTCAACTCTCATGACACCGTATGCCTGTTGCAGTAATGCCTACTAACTAATAGGCTGGGCATGATGGCACACACTTTTAATCCCAGTACTTGGGTGTTTGAGACAGGAGGATCACAGGTTTGTGGCCAGCCTCACCTACTTAGTGAGATTCCACCACAACTTAGACCTTATTTCAAAATAAAGAACAAAAAATAGATCTGGGGGTATATCTAGCTCAGAGTTAGAATCCTCTGGGTTCAATCCCCAGTACCACAAAAGAAAAAAAAAGTTAATAGGCCAAATAGTTGAGGGATGCCATTTTACCAATTTTATCTCTATCAGGAGCCAGCATCTTTGAAAGTTCTTTGGCTGGACAGTCAAGATGCTTATTACAATAAGTGAAATGTTTACCTACATCTACCTGTAAAGAGAGTTGTTGCCTAAAGTTAGACTGTCAAAATATATATTTCAGACTGGAGACTCTTGGCACAAGATCATTTATCATCCTATGTCTTGTAACAAAAAAATTGAAATATTCATCACAATAGTTACTTTCTGCTTTTTAACATAAGTTCATATTATAGACATTCTCAATAGATGAAAATGTACAAGTACAATATTCATACAATTATTATAAGATGACAGACTCATGCTATTCTTGGAACATTGCCTTACCTGTTCTACATTTTGACTTTGGGACATATTCATTACCAACTTTGATTCTAAGATGGACTAAGGCCTTCAGCAACTCAGAGAACTCAATGCCCATGAAGAAAGCAGCTTTGTCAGCACCTGTCTTAAGAAAGAAAGTGAAGGAGGGAAAAATGGAAAGAGTAAGCAAGGAAGGAAAAATTCATTCCATTATAGCCAAGCATACTACACAGAGGACAGAGGATATTGTTTTTATTTTTATTTTTATTTTTATTTTTGAAGTACTGGGGATAAAACCCAGGAACATTCTAACTCTGAGTGACACTCCCAGCACTATTATTTATACTTTACTTTGAAACAGGGTCTCACTGAGTTACAAAGGGCCTTAGTAAGTAGCCAAAGTTGTCTGTGAACTGCAGTCCTCCTGTCTCAACCTCTCAAATGCTGGAATTACAAGTATGTGCCACCACACCTGGCCGAGGATATTGTTTTTTTTTTTTTATCAGTGTAGTAAGATAAATTTTAACTTTGAAATCAAAGTCTGAATTGTAATCTTTAAAGGATTCTATTTCTTAGAGAAGCAAACCCAAATCATACTGCAATGCTACTTTGTACCCACTTGTATGGTTATAATCAAAAAGAATAGACAATAACAAGCATTTTTGAGGATAAAGAGAAATTGGAAGCCTCATATATGTTAGGTAGGAATGCAAAATGTTGCATCCACTATGGAAAACAGGCAATCACAAGCTAAACATAGACTTACTATAGGACCCAGTAATTCTTCTCAGGTGTATACCCAGAAGAAATAAAATAAAATTTTACATAAAAATTGTATACAAGCCAGGTGTAGTAACACACACTTGTAATCCCAGCATTTGGGAGGCTGAGACTGGAGTATCGTGGTTGACGGACAGATTCAGCTACTCAGTGAGGCCCTCTGCAACTTAGTGAGACCCTGTTTCAAATAAAGAATAAAATAGGGCAGGGAGTGTCACTCTAGGATCAAATGCTTCTGGGTTCCATCCTCAGACACACACACACACATACACACACACACACACACACACACACACACACACGAAAAAAAAATTGTATACAATGTTTCTACCAGCATCATTAGGAATGATCAAAGAGTAGAAAAAATGTTCATAAAGTGTTTAATAAACAAAATGTGGTATATTTATATAATAAGATATCATTTAGTCATTAGAAGAAATGAGTAATGATATATGCTAAGACACGACTGAAACTTTAAAACATTATTCTAAGTAAAATAAAAAATGAAGGCCCCATGTTTTAGAATTCCATTTACTGAACTCTCCATAAAGCAAAATCACAGAAACAGAAAAGTTTCATGGCTGTGAAGGGAGGGCAGGTAGTAACCACTAATGAGTATAGAATTTGTTTGGGCGAAGATAAGGCATTCTGAAAATAGATGGCAGTGATGGTTTCCCAATCTTGTAAATATGCTAAAACCCACTTAACTATACACTTTAAAAGGATGAATTTTATGGTATGTAAATTATTTATTAAATTTTTTCTTAAGATTTAAAAAAATTATTGGTGTATTGTAGTTGTAAATCTTAATGGAGTGCAAGATGGTGGAGGCATACTTACCATCACTCATTTAGCCCTTCCCCAATTTCCCCCTTTCCCTTTCCCCTCCCTCCTTGTCATGTTTGTCTTAGTGATTGACTGATATGTTTGTGAGTGCACATCATGCCCATTAGGGAATTTTCTTCTTCTCCCCTCCCAACACCCAAATGAGGCTTCCTCATTTGTTCATTTATGGTTTCTCCTGCTTCGTCTAGAGTTCTTCCTATGACCCTTTTTCTCCCTAGCTTCTGCATATTAGGGAGAACATTTGATTTCTTTTTGTGACTGACTAATCTCACTTAGCATAATGTCCTCCAGTTCCATCCATTTCCCTGTAAATTAAATGAAATAATTTTGTTCTTATTTATGGCTGAGTAAAATTCCATTGTATACATATCTCATAGTTTTGTAATCCATTCATCTGTTGATGGGCATCTTGGCTGATTCCATAGTTTGGCAACTGTGAATTGTGAAACTATGAACATAGATATGCATACATTAGTTTGGTAGTTTGGTTTCCATTCCTCTGTTTTTGTGGGAGGTTTTGGTACTGGGTATTGAACCCAGGGGCATTCTACCTTTGAGCTAAACCCCTTAGACCTATTTTTTCAATTCTTTATTTTGAAACAGGATTTCACTAAGTTGCAAAGGGCCTCACTTAGTAGCTGAAGGTGGCCAAGAACCTGTGATCATACTGTCTCAGCTTCCCAAGTACTGGGATTACAAGTGTGTACAACCATGCTCAGCTATTTCATGATTTTAAAGAACTTATTTCTTGATATTGGCCCTTTTCTAAAAATAACTATTCCTACATATATAACTGTGGATTTTTTCAGTGAAACAAGCAATTGGGACATTGAATTTGATCATTCCTGACAACCACCAATCAATAGCAGTCAGAGTATTTGCCTAGCATCTATCAAAGGCACTTCCTTTTCCAGAGAACTGTTTACTCCATAGTGCCCTCTGCTGCCTAATGAGAATATATACACCCCACAAAACTAGTTCTATAAACCCAAACCTTCATTTTCTAAGGAAAGATACAGATAAGAGTAAGTGTTGTCAAAAATAAATAGGCACCAATAACATCAGGTGTTAAATAAAACAGAACATAAAAATCATAAGCATATTTCAAATTGTATATTATTTGGGTTTTTGAATGAAATATTGCACTCATCTGAATCCTCTCTGATATGTTTTCTATTTTCAATTATTTTTTAGATACACTAGTGTATCTTACATAGTACATAATCACTCAGTGAAATTCCTGAAATAGAAAGTGATGCAGTCTTTTTTAACTAAAAGGTGAGGGAGCTGGGAAAGGTTGATCAATGGGTACTAAGTTGCAGTTGGATGGGAATAGGAGTTATGATGTGCTATGGCACAGTAGGTCTCCAGACACAACAATTATGTGCTGTATGTTTCAAAAATCTAAAAGAAAGAATTTTGAATATTTTTACCATAAGAAAATGATAGCTGTTTGAAGTGATAGATATGCTCAACCTGATCAAAACATTACATGATATATCAAAACATCACATGGTACTCCATTAATAATATACTATTGTTATTGTTATATCTGCTAAAAACAAAAGTTAAAACAGAAGGATGTAAAGATAGAAGTAACAGCACACACAATATCCTGGAAAGATGAAATAACAAAGCATTCTGGCACTATGTTGCCTATCAGCTTTTCCTTTCTAAAAATTAGAGCTAGCATAATTGTTTTTGTTTAATTTTTATTTGTCTTCTTCATTTCTAAAGTAATACATTTTTTCAAATATTAAAATTACATAGAAATATGTGACCTAGAAAATTAGAGTCCTTCATAATCCTCATCTCTGTGGTCTGTCTGGTATACATGTGCCTAGATCCTTTTTTCTTATGTAAGCACTGAACTAGAATCTTAGTTATTCTTTTGCAATATGTTTCTAGGTCAGTACATTGAATTGTTTCATAGCATATTTTCATCTTTTGGTGTTAAGTATCCCATTTTCCAGACTGGGCAGCAGGATAGACTAGTAATTAAATATGGGAGTCCTAGACTGAGATGAATTTCAGTGATACAATTTACTAACTGTAATCTTAGTTACATCACTTGCATGCCCTGGGCCTGTTTCCTGTGTGTATTATAAGGTTCAAAAGAAAACATATCTACTGTGATGACTTAAAAACATTTATAAAGTACTTAGAACAGTGTCTGGCACAGTAAGTTCCCCAAATGTGAGCTTATATTACCATAAGGTATTTAGCTAGGTCTCTATTGATGTTTATTCTGTTTCCAATTTTTTGCATGCTTTGGCTACTAAATAACCTTCCAAGGCAAGCTTTGAATTATTCTTAGCCTCTTTGACATTCAGGTCTCCATTCCTTACCTATTTACTATCACTCAACATTTCTTTATAGATACCCAATAAATGTTTACTAATTGTGTTGACTCCCCTTACAGGCAACACAAAATGTGTTGGGCAGAGTCAGTGAAATTGCTTCCAGGCTAGACCCAGAAGGAATGCATTGCAGGTTTTCTTTCTGCAGAGAGGCCATATCAGGAAGACAAATTCAAAGCACCTCTGGGGAAAATAGCCAGAAGATGAGAATCTGAGGGGTCAAACAAGTTAAACTGGAGAAAAATCTGTGGACAGAGAACTCAAAAGGATGCTTTGGGTACCCCATTCTTTTGGAGGGTGGGGATTAAATCCAGGGACATTCTACCTCCTGATTATACCTTTATCCCTTTTTATGTTGTTTTATGTTTGTTTTTTCTTTTTTTTATTGGTGCACTGTATTCATACATCATAATGGTATAAAGAAAATACTTTTGTAGACATACAGGCACACATTGCCCAGTTAGCCCCTACCCAATCCCCACCCCGTTCCCTCCCCATAAAACCTCACAACATAGAAATTGGCAGTGATTTCTTAGATATGATTTCAATGGCACAGGCAACAAAAGGGTAAACAAACTCCCCAAAAAATAAAAAAAATATTGTATATCCAAAGACAATGTAAACAGAGTTAAAAGTTACTGATAGAATGGGATAAAATATTTCCAAATGCTATATCTGAAGGTATATTAATATTCCAACTAGAAATCCTAAAAATTAGCAACAATAAAAGCAAACAATACAATTTAGAGATAGGTAAAAGACTAACATAAATAATGAATTTCCACAGATAACCAGTCTTAGTTGTCTGTTAGATAGAAAATCTTGTTTCTCTGGTTCTTTATGTTTTTGAAACAGGATCTAGCTAATTTGATGAGACTTTTGCAAAGTTGCTGAATCTAGTCTTGAACCTGTGATTCTCCTATTTCAGACTCCCACTCACTGGGATTACAGGTGTATACCACTGTGCCTGGATGTACAATCATTTTTATTTTATTTTTTATTTTTATGTGGATCATACTGAAAATGCCATACATTCAGACTGTGCTTGGTGCTCTCTTGGGGTTAGATGGAATCTCCCTAGTGGCTAATGATGTTGAACATCTTTTCATGTATCTATTGGCCATTTGTATCTCTTCTTTTGTGAAGTATCTATTCAATTCAGTTGCCCATTTCTTGATTGGGTTGTTTTGCTAGTGTAGAGTCTTTTGAACTCTGTATATTCTGGATTTTAGCCCTCTATCAGAGTGATGGCTGGTAAAGATCTTCTCCCATTCTGTAGGCTTTCTCTTTAGATTCTTGGTGGTTTCCTTTGATGAGCAGAAACTTTTTAGCTTGATGCCATCCCACTTGTTAATTCTTGCTTTAGTTTCCTCTGATTTGGGGGTATTGTTGAGAAAGTTATTACCCGTGCCTATATGTTGGAGTGTTGAACCTATGCCCTCCTATAATAACTTCATAGTCTCTGGTCTAATTTCTAAATTTTTGATCCATCTCAAGTTGATTTCTGTGCATGGTGAGAGGTAAGGATTTAGTTCCATCTTTCCACAAATGGATAGCCAGTTCTCCCAGCACCATTTGTTGAAAAGGCTGTCTTTTCTCCAGCATATTAGTTTGGCCCCCTTTGTCAAAGAGCAACTGACTATACGTGTTTGGGTTTGTTTCTGTATCTTCTATTCTGTTCCACTGGGTTGTATGCCTGTTATTGTGCCAATACCATGCTGTTTTTACTACTATTGTTCTATAGTATAATTTGAAGTCAGAGATTGTGATGCCTCTTGCATGGTTCTTATTGCTGAGGATTGATTTGGCTATTCTGGGTGTTTTGTTTCTCTGTGTAAAATTCATGACTGATTTTTCTAGGTCTATGAAGAATGTTGTTGGTATTTTGATAGGAATTGCATTATATCTGTTGATCACTTTTGGCAAAATGGCCATTTTAATTATATTTATTCTGCCTATCCATGAGTAAGAGAGAGCTTTTCATCTTCCAAGGTCTTATTAATTTTTTTCTTTAATGTTTTATAGTTTTCAGTGTAGGATTATTTTATGCCTTTGCTTAGGTTTATTCCTAGGTATTTTATTCATTTTAAAAAATATTTTAATAGTGCATCGTAATTGTACATCATAATGAGATTTGGAGTGAGAGACACATACATATGCACAGCACTTAGTGTGTTTCCTTGTAGAGCCTATCCGATTTTCTCCCTGCCCCAATCATGCTATTGAGATTAGTATTTATAATTGTTTATAAATACATAGCATTATTTAAACTGTTCCCTTTCTCAAATCTACTTCCTCCCCCACCTGTCTCCCTTAATCTCCTTCCAGTATTTTACTGGTATTTTTTTCTCATTTATCTAAAGTCTCTTTGGTTTCCCAATTCCTCTCTAACTTGCATATTATTGTATCTTTTTAGGGGAGATTTAGAAGGCTTGAAGAATTGTTATTAACTAAAATCAATATGTGGTTTACATGCATTTACACAAAGTACATACCTAATATAAGTTTATTTGCAGTGACCAAAGCTTAGGTATTAAGTTGCTATTAAACCATTCAAATGCAAAACTTGTTTAGGAAAATAAATGAAAACCTAAACAGAGCAGACATGGCTACTCTGTGCTGAGATGTTCCTGCTCAGAGTGCCAGGTGTAGAGACAGAAGCCTGACCATTTCAATTTGAGGATTCAGTGGGTCAAACCATAGATGTTTTGAACTGGAAGAGACTTTAGAAAGCATCTAATTCAATATAAAACACTTTAAAAAAAGGAGAAATGTAATATGCCTGGTCAACTGGAGTTGAGACAAACAGTAACTGATGATATTAAAAAATAAACAAATACATAGTGTCTATTAAGGCAAAAATAAATAAATAAATAAATAAATAAATAAATAAATAAATAGTTGGGTTCCAAAGCTTTGCAGCCATTCAGAAGGATAATACAGGTAATAATAGTCTCAGAATAGTTGCCACACCAAGAGCTTTCCTGCATCTTTTTGCCTGTGTTAAGACAGAACTTTGCATTCATTTTTACCCATGAACAAAGGAATTCCAAGTTCTCTGTGTAGTATCCCACCTTAAGCTTTAACAGAAATAGCATCGAATGTTACAGGATTATTTCTCATCCACTCCAAAGATAGTTGAGTAGCTCCAGACAGGACTAGTATATCTGAATTTATCCCAGAGGTTTATATTATGCCTCACACTATGTGTTCTCTTTTTGTTGGGCAGAAAACAATAGTGATCATTATGTTCTAAAAAAATAATAAATTACCTCATTTACAGCTGTACAACCAAGAAAAACAGTGTAAAAATTTGAAGCAATGTTCACCTGGCTTTCGGGAAATATTACTTTAAACCTAGCAATATCTGCAAGTACATTTGCATCATGTTTCCAAAGAGGATTATGAAACTCCCACCAATAAGCATTACCAAGACTTTAGGAATGACGCCGTAGACACTGAGAATAAACCAATGGTTTTTAATTAGGATTGGAGTATACACTTAACCACAGATTTTAATTAAACAGCATAATCTTACCCTGGAGTGGTGACATTTAGTTAGACCAGAAGTTCTCAAATGCTATTACATATCAGAATAGCCTAGAGAACTAATAAAGAACTTCAGGACGAAGCTCAATAAAGTAGGTTAGGGCCCAAAACTCTAGGTTTATAATGTTACCTATATGATTTGGTCATAAAAGGCTTTGTTTTTGTTTTTCTCCACTGAAGATTAAACCCAGGGGGCACTTTATCACTAACATACCTACATCTTCAGGTTGTTTTTTTGTTGTTGTTGTTGTTTTTGTTTTTTGAGGCAGAGCCTTGCTAAATTGTGGAAGCTAGCCTCAAAGGTGCAATCCTCCTGCCTCAGCCTTTAAGTAGCTGGCATGAATCACCAACTTGACTTGGCTTCCAGTACTCCAGTACTGAAAATTTAAAGACAAAGTTCTTATTACAGTGGTATTCAACCTTGCCTGCACACTGGGATCACCTGAAAAATTATAAAAATAATTCCAGATGTCTGCATTCCATCTCCAGACCTGTTTTCTTTGGCTTAAGAGAAGCCTTCAGGAATTTAAAAGTACTTCAGGTGATTCTAGTGTGCAGCCAAATTGCAAAATATCATCTAGGGAATGGTAGCCAGATTTGGTAGGTACATTTGGAAGTTTAGAAAATGAAAAGAATAAAGTACAACTTCATCTGGAAACAGCTAAGGAGATAGAGAAATACCAAAAGCACTGGCTTTCAACTTTACAGTTCTATTCTAGTGAAATATCATCTCTACATAACCAGATATAAATAAAAGAAGCAAATGCCAGTTTTATAAATTTAAAATCTGACTAATCTAAAGAGAGGTTATGATACTAACATTAAGTCTTTCACAGAGGGTTAATGATTTCTTTTTTTTATTTTTTATTGGTGCACTGTATTCATACATCATAGTAGGATACATACTTTTGTAGACATACATGCACACTTTTCCCAGTCAGCTCCCACCCAATCCCCACCCCATTCTCTCCCTATCCTTCCCTCCCATGCTTGGCTTAGTAGTTGACATCTAGTATTATGGCAATTTATCTAAAATTAAAAATGATAATCTCACATAACAGTTTCATTTGTCTGATACCAAGCTTTTGATGACTTAAAGATAATATTTCAATATTTCTTTTTGCTTTCTTTCTTACCAGAGAATATTTTTTTCTATTTTTTAGGTGAAACTATCATATATTTATATATTTATTTTTCAGAAAAAAATCTATCCTAATATGGTATATGGACTCTAGGTACACAAAACGATCTTGAAAAAGAAGAAAGCTAGAAGATATATATTTTATGATTTCAAACCATATAAAGCTACAATAATTGAAACAGTATAGTACTATTCTAAAGGCAGATATATAAACCATTGGAGTTAAATAAAAGCCTAGAGCTAAATTCTTCCCTATATTGTCAAGTTATTTTTGACAAGGTTCCCACGAACATTTGGTGGTGGAAATATTAATCTTTTAACTAAATATTGTTAAAAATAATAATTACATGGAAAAGAATAAAATTGGACCCTTACCTAATCCCATATACAAATATTAACTCAAAATAGATAATAGACTTAAATATAAATCTTAAGACTATAAACTTTTAGGAGAAAATCTGGGTCATTAAACCTCACAACATTGAAATTGGCAGTGATTTCTTGGTTATGATTTCAATGGCACAGGCAACAGAGGAGTATACAAACTCCCTAAAAAATAAAAAAATATTGTATATCCAAAGACAATGTAAACAGAATTAACAGTTACTAATAGAATGGGATAAAATATTTCCAAATGCTATATCTGAAGGTATATTAATATTCCAACTAGAAATCCTAGAAATTAACAACAATAAAGGCAAACAATACCCTTTAGAGATAGGTAAAAGACTAACATAAATAATGAATCTCCACAGATAACCAATCTTAGTTGTCTGTTGGATGGAAACTCTTGTTTCTCTAGTTCTGGAGTGTGTTACCTATTTCTTCTTTGTAGTTAGTCTCTTTGAGTATTTTCTCTAGTGCTGGTTTTGAAGACATAAATTCCTTCAGTTTCTGTTTGTCATGGAAGCTTCTTATTTCTCCATCTAATTTGATAGAAAGTTTTGCTGGGTAGGAAATTTTTGGCTGGAAGTTGTTTTCTTTCAGAGTTTGGAATATGTTACTCCAAGCCCTTCTGGCTCTCATAACTTGGTTTGGGAAGTCTGGAGTGATTCTAATTGGTTTGCCTCTGAATGTCACTTGGCCCTTTGTTTTTGTTGCCTTTAAGATTCTCTGCTTGGCTTCCATATTGGTCATTTTGACAATTATGTGGCATGGGGATCCTCTTCTCCGATCCTGTCTAAAGGGAGTTCTATAAGTTTCCTGGATCTGTGTATCGACCTCTTGAACTATGTCTGGAAAATTTTCTGCTATTACTTCCTTGAAGAGATTGTTGATCCCTTTGGTTTCACTTTCTTTTCCCTCCTCTATTCCAATGATTCTTAGGTTAGCTCTCTTAAAATGGGCCCATATTTCTTCAATATCAGATTCCTGCTGTCGGATATTTTTTTCTAGATTAGACACTATGCGTTTATTTTTGGTTTGCTCATCTTCTAAGAGTGAGATTCTGTTCTCCATGTGTTCTAATCGGTTGTTTGTGCTTTGATTTGAGGCCTTTACTTCATTAATTGCATCCTTTATCTCTTTTTGGCTCTCTCTGAGTTCTTTTTGAAGCACCTCTATTATTTCTACAGTTATTTTCCTGATTTGATCTTCTAGAAATCTCTGATTTTCAGTTTTATCAGGTTCTAATGTTGTGGGGTTGTGGGCATTTATTGCTCCAGTATTATTCCTCTTTCCCATGATTTTGGATGTTTGTGCCTTCTCTGGGTTCTTCCCTTGGGTCACTATGACTTCACTTAAAGTGTTCTGGATCTCGAGTCAGTAGTATCTCAGACCCCACTACTCCTTTACTGGGTTTTATCACAGAGTCTCCGACCCAGAGAGTCGATAGAGGCTGCTTTAGACTATGGGGGGTGCCAGGTTGCACGTTCTCCTATGGTGTGATATCTCTGCCACCGCCCCTCTCCCACTGGGTCAAGTCCCAGGGAGTACACTACTGGGATTTCTCCTCTGTGGCCCGCAATTTGACTCACTGTTCTTGAGTACGCAGATGTAGCTGCATTGGCCTCGCTGAATTTGGTGCTGCTGCCGCCAGTGGCAATATGGCGCCGCTGCTATGCCCTCGGCTGTGGGGCTGGTGTTTTTCTTCTTGGTTTTGATTTCCACTCTGAATCCCTGCAGCGTGTGCTGAGCTCGGCCACTGGGAGCTTTAGATGCTCTCTTCGCGGAGAAATCTCACCTGGCTGTTCTGCAGTGGCTCACCTCGGCTTGCTGTAGCCGTCCCGTGAATTCGCCGATGCCGCCGGCAGTATGGCGCTGCTGCCGTGTCTGCCGCGTTCTCGGGCGTGAAGCCGGTTATCTCCTCTGTGACTCTGTTCTCAGTCCGCTTTCTCTCTGGAGCCTGGTGATTTTTTGTTTCACTGGTGATGGTGTTTTCTGGCTATGAAAGGCACTGATTTTGTGGTAATGGAGATTGGTTGTTAGCGGGGCTCTTAAGCCCCGCTTTTCTCGGTCGCCATCTTCCCGGAAGTCAATGATTCCTGAGTTCACATTCTGTTAACTTAGTGAACACAGTTTACTGGATACTTGCAATGTGTAAAATCTGTGCTAGATGTTGTAGCAAAAAAAAAAAAAAATGAAGAGGATGAAATTCCCCAGCATCAAAGAAGTTATTATCAGGAGAGTAAATAAAACACAGGCATAAATTACACTTCAGTAAGACAACTGCACAAGAAGCACAGAAATCACGTGTCATAAAAATCTGCAAAGAGAAAGACCCTTTCTAAAAAGCATGCCCAGAGAACATTCCAAAAAAAAAAAAAAAATAACATTGGATCTAATACTTGGAAGGTTTTTAATGAAAAAATATAGAAGAAAAACGATTTCCAAGACAGAATAGCATGACTTAAAGCTTCAGAGGTAGAGTTAAATGAGAGGTTATAACCCAGACAAATTGGACCATGATAAGCAGAAAAATCAGTGATTTCTGGTTGTTTAAAACATGTGATGCCACTAAGGTATTAGATGACTAACGGAGGAAATGTTAAAGGAACTTTGAGCAAAGGAATGGTATAATTGGGGTTATGTTTTAGGATAATAATTTTTGGAAGCATGGGAAGAATTTAAAAGTACAGAGACAGTGAACCTGTGCAGGATGCCAAAGTGCAAGATGCTGATGGTACAAACAAGTAACAGGAAGGGGAAAAGAGACCTTGAGAAACATTACTAAGACATTTTCAGTCTGTGAAGTAGAAAGAAGAGTGGTGTCATGAACATGGATAGAATGTCAACAGGCAGACAACGATGTGGGGAGATGATGCACTGAGTTCTAGCCAGGTAGAGAATATGACAAGTAGTCTAGTACATCAGGGGGGCTGCACCGAACCAGGGAAACTGATGTGTTTTACCCATGGGACCTGTGATGGTTAGTTTGGATTGTCAACTTGACTTGATGATGAAACACCAAAGATTATGTGACTTTGAATGTGTTCATGAGATGATTTGTTTATATAATGGCAAATTGAAGGGAAAGTCCTGCCCTGAATGTAGGCAGTACCATTCTGACAGGCATAGGACATAGATAAAAGAAAGAGAAAGCTACACGAAGGCATATGTGGTTCTTCCTGAAGAAAACACATCTGCTCTCATCTTGGGATATCAGCCATCAGCTCTTCAAACTGTACCCTCACCATCATTTCTCCAGAGCTTCCTGGCCTTTCCAGCTAGAATGTGACTGAATTAGTGGTCAATCCAATTCTGAGAATCCAGTTCTCAAACCACTTGATCAGCTGCTGGTTCCTCTAACTCTCTATGTGCATTCAGCAACTTGGGACTACACTGCTTTGGGCTATAAGCTTATTTCCTGAATCTCCTCTTACCATATACATGTTCTGTGAGTTATGTTCCTATAGTGAACCCTGATCAATACAGGGCCTAAAGACCAATGCTGCTTTGCTTATATACCAATGCCTCAGCTGTCACTATAGTTAACAGCTCTTTGCTGGAAATCCTGAGGACAAGCCCTACCAGAGCCCAATGCCCTGGAATTGTGGCCACTATGAGGATAGTCTTGGTGCCAATGGCACTTACCTCTGTTGGGCTGCCCCTTACCTGAGGACACATTCTCCACAGATATCCTCTCCAGCATTGTGGCCACTGTTGTCATCAGTACTCACTTCAGTGGGACCTGAAGGCATGCCCCTCCCAGCATTGCAGATGCTGTTGCCAGAGACTGCATTGCCATTGGTGCTCTACCAAACACTTTCCTCTTGTGGCTCAAATTGCTAACATTGTGACTGTCATAGAAATCTTTAACACTTTCCTTTATGAGGCCTGCATAGACTGCACTCTACACCACTGAGGCAATCACAAGCATCCCTGACATTGATTGTAGCTGAAGAAATCACACAGAGGCTACACTCTGTGCCCATGCAGAACCAAAGCCAAAGGAGATAGTAAACCAATACCCTATGGTACATTGAGATGGAAGTCTCTACCTATAACAACTATTCAAGGAAATTGGAAGAGTTGAGCATTACCCCAGATTCAGATATCAACACAGGGATTCAAGAAGCAAGAAAAGCAAGAAAGCATAAATCTCCAAAGGAACACAATAATTCTCCTGAAAGACTGCATCTACTAAATATTGAAATAGAATTTGAAACAATAATCATATGGAAATTAAACAAGATTCAAGACAATTTAATGAAATGAGAAAAAACAATTCATGATATAAATGAGAAACTCAATGAAGAGGTATAAATCACACCAATACAAAACAAAACAGAAACCGTGGAGTTAAAGAACTCAATCAATGAAATAAAGAATTATAATTATAAGCTTTAAAAGCAAGTTATACCAAGGAAAAAGAATTTCTGAAATTAACAACAGGTGTTTTGAAACAGTCTAGTCAATAAAGAAAGGGAAGGAAAAGAAGAAATGAATAAAAGAACAAATGTAAAAGCCCAAGAGACTTCCAGGACACTAATGAGTATATTTTACCAATGAAAATATCACCCAGGCATAAAGTCAACAGAAAAAAAATATAATTAATCTACAATAAACACCAAAGAAACCAAATAAACATCAACAGATATTTCATCTAACAGCTGTAGAATATACATTATTCTCATGACAATCTCTAAGATAGATCATATGTTAAGCCAAAACAAGCTTTAATAATGTGTTTAGACTAATAAAAACACAGAGAACACTCAAGTTAATTTAGATATGAAAAATGAGGTATTACAATTGATACCACAGAATTATAAAGGATCACAAAAAACTACTATGACCAATTACATACCAACAAACTGAAAAGCCTAAAAGAAATGGCTTAATTTCTAAAAGAAAAAAAAACCCACCAAAGCTAAAAAAAGTAAAAGAAATGTTTGTTTTTATTTCTTTTTCCTTTTTTAAAATTTTTATTGATGCATTGCATTCATATATCTTAATGGGATGCAAGATGGAGTAGACATACATGCACACATCACCCAATTAACCCTTACCTAGTTCCCACCCCATTCCCTCTCCCTCCCTCCTTCTCATGTTTGGCTTAGTGATTGACATTGATATGTTTGTTAAAGTACATCATGTGCAATAGAGAATTTCCCTCTTCCTCCTTCCCATTCCCTCAGTTATGCCACCTTATTTGCTTATCTATACAGTCTCTTTCATCTCGAGTTCCTCCTATGACTCATTTTCTCCCTAGCTTTCACATATTAGGAAGAGCATCTAATTTCTTATTTCTTGTGACTCACTAATATCACTTAGCATAATGTCCTCCAGTTCCATCCATTTCCCTGTAAATGACTTAATTGTGTTTTTCTTTATGGCTGAGTAAAATTACATTGTGTACATATCCCATAGTTTTTTAATCCATTCATCTGTTGATGAACATCTTGGCTAGTTCCATAGTTTGGCAATTTTGAATTGTGCAGCTATGAACATAGATATGCATGCATTTGTTTGGTAGTTTAGTGTCCTTTCTTTTGGGTAGATACCCAGGAGTGGTATTGCTGGATCATATGGTAAGTTGGTTCCCATTCTTCTGAGGATTCTCCATACTGTTTTCCAAAGTGGTTACACTAATTTTCAATCCCACCAACAATGTATTAGAGTTCCCACTTCTTCACATCCTCGCCAGAATTTGTTGTTGTTTGTGTTTTGAATTATTGCCATTCCAGTTGGAGTTAGGTGGAATCTCAGAGTAGTTTTGATTTGCATCTTTGTGACTGCTAATGATGTTGAGTATTTTTTTCATGAATTTATTTCCCATTTGAATTTCTTCCTTCATGAAATGTCTATTTAGTTTACTTGCCCATTTTTAATTGGGTTATTTGTTTTATTAGTGCTGAGTTTTTTGAGTTCTCTGTATATTTTAGATATTAGTCCTCTATCAGAGGCATACTTGGCAGAAATCTTCTCCCATTCTGTTGGCTCTTGGTTGAAGTTCTTGATAGATTCCTTTGCTGTACAGAAGCTCTTCACTTTAATGCAATCTCATGTATTGATTTATCTTTTAGTTTCTTGTGCCTTTGGGGTGTTGTTGAGAAAATTTTTATCTGTGCTTATGTGTTGCAGTGTTGAACCTATGCCCTCTTCAAGGAGCCTCTAGGTCTCTGGTCTAATTTCTAAATCTTTAATCTATCTTGAATTGACTCTTATGCAAGGTGAGAAAGTAAGATTTATTTTCATTTTCTGCATATGACCAACCACATTTGCCAATACCATTTGTTGAACAAGCTATCTCTTTTCCAGTATATGTTTTTAGACCCTTTGTTAAAAATTAATTTGCTTTAAGTGTATTGATTTGTTTCTGAGTCTTCTATTCTGCTCCATTGGTCTGTGTATCTGTTTTAGTGCCAGTACCATGCTATTTTTATTACTATAGCTCTATATTATAGTTTAAGGTCATTCATGTATTCTAATTATACCTGCATGGTTTTTATTGCTGAGAACTACTTTGTCTATGAAATTCACAACTTTCTAGATAAATACAACCTGCCTAGACTGAGTCAAGAGGTTATAGAAAATTTAAACCAAACAATAGCAATCAAAGAAATTGAAACAGCAACAGAGCCTACCATCAAAGAAGAGCCCAGGACCAGATGGCTTTCCAAGTAAAAAAAGCTTTATAAAAGAACAAATCCCGATAGTCCTCAATCTATTTCATGAAATAGAAAAACACAGGACTTTCCTAAATACATTCTATGAAGCCAACATCACATTAATACCAAAACCAAATAAAAATACCTCGAGGAAGGAAAACTACAGGTCTATTTCTTTGATGAAACTACAGGTCTATTTCTTTGAGTGTAAAATTGCTAAACAAAATACTGCACACATTCAAAACCACATAAAAAAAAATCATACACCATGACCTGGTAGGGTTCATCCCAGAGATACAAGGCTGGTTTAACATACAAAAATCAATCCATGTTACTCATCATATAAACAGAACCAAAGACAAAAATCACATGATTATTTCAATAGATGCTGAAAAGGCATTTGACAAAATCCAACATCCATTTATGCTAAAAGCACTGCAGAGAATCAGAATAAAAGATTATATCTCAATATCATTAAAGCAATCAACAATAGTCCCACAGCCAACATCATATTAAATGCAGAAAATCTTTGAGAATGTCCCCTAAAAACAGGAACAAGACAAGGATATCCATTATCACCACTTCTTTTCAATATAGACTAAAAGTGAAAGTTTGGAAAAAGATATATCATGCTAATGGAGACCAAAAATGACCAGGGGTAGCAATACTGATATCCAATAAAACAGACTAAGCTAAAACACTCAGAAAAGACAAAGCAGGGAGCTTCCTGGAACAATTCACCAAGAAGATATAGTAAATGTTTATGCCCCAAATGTGGATACACATACATTTGTAAAACAAACCCTTCAGGACATAAGATCTCAAACAAATCCAAATACCATAATATTGGGAGACTTCAACACACTAACTACTCTTACCACTAGATTGATCTTCAAGGCAAAAGATGAGGATAGACTCTTCAGAACTAAAGAAAACTATAAACCAAATGGATCTAATAGGCATATACAAAATATTTCAACCAAGAACAGCAGAATACACATTCTTCTCAGCAGTGCATGGAACCTTCTCCAAAATAGATCACATCCTGGGTCACAAAGCAAGCACCAGAAATTTCAAAAGATGTAATATAACTCTCTGCATCTTTTCAGATCATAATGAAATTAAAGTAGAAATCAACAACAGGAAGACCAAAAGAAACTATTTAAATACTATTTAAAATGGAGAAATTATTTAAAATGGAGATTGAATGATACATTATTGAATGATGAGTGAGTAAGATCAGAAATAAGGGGAGAAATAAAGAAATTCCAGAAATTAAATGAAAATAGAAACACAACATACCAAAATCTATGGGACACTTTGAAGCTGGTATTAAGAGAAAATTTTATAGCATTGAGTGCCCACATAAGAAAAACATAGTTGTCAAGTAAATAACCTAATGACACATCTCAAGGACCTAGAAAAACTGCAACAGTCTAATCCCAAAGCCAGCAGAAGGCAGAAAGTAATTAAAATCAGAACAGAAATAAATGATATAGAGAATAAAAAAATACAAAGGATCAACCAAACAAAGAGCTGGTTCTTTGAAAAGATTAATAAGATCAATAACCCCCTGGCCAACCTAACCAAAAGAAAGAGAGAATAAACTCAAATTATTAAAATAAAAAGTGAAAAGGGAGAGATCAACACAGACAGTGGGAAAATTCAAAGGATCATCAGAATATATTTTGAAAATTTATACTCAAATAGACTGGAAAACATGGAAGAAATTGACAGATTTCTAAGGACATATAACATACCTAAATTGAACCAAGAGGACATAGCAAGCTTAGACAACCAGTAGCAAGCAAAGAAATAAAAACAGCAGTAAAAATTCTGCCATCAAAGAAAAGGCCAGACCCAGATGGGTTTTCAGCTGAAGTCTACAAAACTTTCAGAGAAAAACTAATCCCAATACTTAACAACTTGTTCTGGGAAATTGAAAGAAATAGAATTCTTCCAAACTTCTAGGAAGCCAGTATCACATTAATACCAAAACTAAATAAAGATACCTCAAGAAAAAAATTACAGACCAATATCTTTGATGAACATAGATGCAAAAATTCTAAACAAAATACTAGCTATATGCATTCAAAACCACATCAAGAGAATTGAATACCATGACCAAGTTGGTTTCATTTCTGGAAAGTAAGGTTGGTTGGTTCAACATACACAAATCAATACATAATATGCACCACATAAATAGAACTGAGAACAAAAACCACAAGATTATATCAATAGATGCATAAAAAGCATGTGACAAAATCCAACACCCATTCATGTTAAAAACACTGCAGAAAATTGAAATAGAAGGAATGTATTTCAACATCATTAAGGCTATAATACAATAAACCCAAAGCCAATATCATATTGAATGGGGGAAAAACTGCAAAATTTCTCCCTAAAATCAGGAACAAGACAAAGATACCCACTCTCACTATTCCTTTTCAATAAAGTCATCAAGACTCTTCCCACAGCAATAAGACAAAATAAGAATATCAAAGAAATTCAAATAAAAACAGAGGAATTAAGATTATCCTTGTTTGAAAATGACATCATCCTAAATCTAGAAGACCCAAAACACTCATCCAAAAGAATACTGGAGCTAATTAACCAATTCAGCAAAGTGGCAGGATACAAAATCAACCTAAAAAAATCAATTGCTTTTCTATATGCCAACAATAAATCCACAAAGAAAGAAATAGAGAAAACAATTCCATTCACAGAAACCTCAAAACCAATAAAATACCTAGGAATAAACTGAATAAAATATGTAAAAGATCTCTACAATGAAAACTATAGAACATTAAAGAAAGAAATTGAAGAAGACTTTGGAAGATGGAAAGACCTCCCTTGCTCATGGATAGGCAGAATAAATATTATCAAAATGCGCATTTTGCCAAAAGTGATTGACAGATTCAATGCAATTTATATCAAAATACTAATGACATCTTCATAGACCTAGAGAAATCAGTCATGAATTTTATATGGAGAAAGAAGAGACCCAGAATAGCCAAAGCAATTCTGATCTGCAGGAGGCATCACAATCCATGACTTTAACTTATACTACAAAGCAATTGTAGTTAAAACAGCATGGTATTGGGCATAATATTAGGCACACAGACCAATGGAACAGAATAGAAGATACAGAAACAAACCCATACACTTTTAGTCAGTTGATCTTTGAGAAAGGGGCCAAATTCATATGCTGGAGAAAAGACAGCCTTTTCAACAAGTGTGCTGGGAGAACTGGCTCTCCATTTGTAGAAAGATGGAACTAATAATTACCTCTCAGCATGTACAGGAATCAACTCAAGATGGATCAAAACCCTGGAAATCAGACCAGAGAATGTGAAGCTATTAGAGGAGGGCATAGGTTAAACACTCCAACATATAGACACAGGCAATAACTTCCTCAACAAGACCTCTAAAGCACAGGAAACCAAAACAAGAATTAACAAGTGGGATGGCATCAAGCTAAAAAGTTTCTGCTCATCAAAGGAAACCATCAAGAACCTAAAGAGAAAGCCTACAGAATGGGAGAAGATCTTGACTAGCCACCACTCTAATAGTGGGCTAATATCAAGAATATACAAAGAGCTCAAAAGACTCTATACTAGAAAAACAAACAACTCAATTAAGAAATGGGCAACTGGATTGAATAGACACTTCACAAAAGAAGAGATACAAATGGCCAATAGATACATGAAAATAAGTTCAACATCATTAGCCACCAGGGAGATGCAAATCAAAACTTTGCTGAGATTCCATCTAACCACAATCAGAGTGGCAAGCATAAATCCTGGTGAGGATGTGGGGAAAGAGGAACTCTTTTACACAGTTGGTTGGAGTGTGAACTAGTTCAGCTGCTATGGAGATCAGTGTGGAGATTCCTTAGAAAACTAGAAATGGATTCACTATATGATCTGGCTATACCGCTCCTGGGTATCTTTCCAGAGGGGCTGAAATCAGAAAACTACAGTAAAATATGCATACCCATGTTCATAGCAGCACAATTCATAACAGCCAAAATATGGAACCAACCTAGGTCTCTATCAACAGATTAATGGATTGCAAAATTAGGGGAAATAACACACAATGGAATTCTGCTTAGCAATAAAGAACAAAATCTGATCATTTGCATGAAGCTGGAAAGACCTAGAGAACATTATGTTAAGTGAGATCAGCTAAGCACAGAAAGAGAAGGGATTTATGTTTTCTCTAATATGCTCAAGCTAGGGAGTATTCGGGATACAGGGGGACTCTAGATAATGGAGGGGAAACCTCAGCAAAGCCAGAAAGGAGGGGTAGGAAAGGTAGAAGGCTGAGGTTAATGCAAAGGCTACATTCAAATATGTGCATACATGTGAATATAATATAGCTAACCTGGATACTCAGTACTGGGGGGGGGGAGTTCATCATGTACTATGTGAATATATGCCATTGTCAACATGATCCACATTATGATGTGAGACTACAGTGCACCAATAAAATAAAATTTTAATAATTAAAACAATGTGCAACTTCTCTAGTAATAAGGAAAATGCAAATCAAAATTACAATGAGATTTTATTTAACTCCAGTTAGAATGTCAGTCAAGAATACAAAGAATACACAATAGAACTGAAACCAAGATTTAAGCAGGTATTTGTACGCCAACACTCATAGAAGCACTCATCAAATAGCACTATAATAGCACACCATAGCCCAAAAGTTCAAGCAATGCAAGTGTCCATCAACTGATGAGTAGAAAAACAAAATGTGGCCGGGCATGGTGGCGCACGCTTGTAATCCCTGCACTTGGGAGGCTGAGACAGGAGGATCGCACAGGTTCGAAGCCAGCCTCAGCTACTTAGTGAGGCTTCCAGCAACTTAGTGAGACCCTGTTTTCAAATAAAATATAAAATAGACCTGGAAGTAGCCTGGAAGTAAAAAAGTCCCTGGGTTCCATCCCCAGTACCACATAAAGAAAATGTGGCATATACATACACTGAAACATTACTCAACCTTAAAAAGAAATAAAATTTTGATGCATACTACAGTGAGGATGAACCTTAAAGACATTATGCTAAGTGAAATAAGTCAGATACAAAAGGATAAATATATGCTACATACGGTAGTCAAATTCATAAGATACAGTAGTTGAATTCATAGAGTTGGGAAATGGAGCAATGGATGCAGGGATGTGAGAGAGAGGGTAATGAGGAGTTCTGTGTAATGGGTACAAAGTTTCAGTACAAGATAATGAAAAAGTTTTAGAGATGGAAAATAGTGATAGTTATACAATAATGTGAGTATACTAAATGCCAACAGGAAATAGATAAAATGATAAATTTTATGTTAGATATATTTTACCATAAAAATAAAAAATAGCCGAGCGTGGTGGCGCAAGCTTGTAATCCCCGCGCTTGGGAGGCGGAGACAGGAGGATCGCGCAGGTTCGAAGCCAGCCGTGCTGGCGTAAGAGACCCTGTTTCAAAAATATAAAATAGGTCTGGGAGTGTAGCCCGGAGGAAGAAGGGCTTCCAGGAACCCCAGTACCACCAAAATAATAATAATAATAATAATAATAATAATAATAAATAAAAATAAAAAAATAAAAAATAAAAAAATTGTTGAAAGACATAAAAATGTGTTAATTTTGTCTTTTCATGCTATTATTTCTATTTCAATAATCATTCTAGATAGGTTATTCGTTATAAGATACCTCAAATCTTTGATAAGCAGGCACAATTGTGGATTTGTAAAATTTGAATTAAAAGCAACAGAATATGAAACTATATGGTTTCAGTCCCATGAAATTCACATCTCCATTATGTCACTTAATACATTTATGGTAATTGCTTATGGTAATTTTCTGTTTTTCCCAATAGTCTATGTGCTGGTTTTATCATTATTAATTGAGGACTGCTTCTTATTTACCAAGGGAGGCATCCGAATGGTAGTTATAGAAATAATATGGAGGAATGACAATTGAAAAGGATGGTATTAATTTCAATATTTTCCAAAGGGTTGAGTTCAAATACAAGAAAACCTGGGATGGACCTATGATCAGGGATTTGGATAGAAGCATAAACTATGTCCTCAAAGTAATTCTTACTTCCTATGCCATCTGCTTCCAATTGCTCTTCTCTGGGCTTTTGCTTAAATTTCATTTTTCCAAAGTACATGATGGCTCTGGAGCATCTATAGTCTATACCTCTTATATGGCAGAAAGTCCAAATTGTATGTAAAATGGGAACCAAGATGTATGTAAAAAAGGAGTGGATGGTCATGTCTTCTTTTCTCTAATGGCTGCAGGAAGCACCTCACCCCACTTCATCACCTCCCCATACTGGGCTGCAGGCTGGCAAAGAAGCAGAGCACCACAGACCTCTGCTGTGGCCTCAGGGTTCAACACCATGCAAATAGGCCCTGTGGGCACCTGTACACCAGCAGTTTTCTCATCTCTTTAAAATAGACTTAGGAAGGCATGAGGCTTGGCTTGTTTAGCTTCCAGTAAATTTAGAGATTTCCTTCAACACCTTGCTCCTCTCTTCTCCCTTCCAGCAACAGATCACTAGCTGGCTATACAAGGTCAATTATTCTGCCTTTTGTGGTTTTGGCAGCAAGCACTGTCTGCTGGATTGTTGTTTCTGGGATCCCATATGTTCTCCTGGTTTTATTCCAGAGCTGGCTCATTTCACAGACTGACAAAAGAAAGTGTTCATGAAAAGCCACCTCACCACAGAATTGTATCCTAAGAAACTACTGTACATGGTAAAAGGTGCATTCTCACACATTCCAGGAGGAACAAAAATAGGTACAAGATTGCTAATGGTTAATCTAAAATGTGTATCAAGAAACTGAAAGAAATTCATATTCCTGACCGAGTGATTTCATTCTAGGAATCTAACATGAAATGAATCTGATATACAGAAGAAGTATCTACCTACAAAGATATTTTCCAGAGTTTGAGGGGGTGGGAACAAATAGGACTAATGATAGAAGAGAGTTAAACAAGCAACAGGACAAATACTTCATCAAATATTGAGTGTCCATTTAAATATTTATAGTTTCTAGTAACACTTAAAATGTTTATAAGATGAAATTGAAAAAGCAAACTCTATAAATCACATAGTATAAGCAGAATAATTATAATTTTTTTAAAAAAATAAAAAATAAAATATTATTTATAAGCAATCCCAAAGCAATTAAAATAGAATATATACAGTTGAGATATATACCAAATAAAAGAGGTGTTTGTCACTGAGTTGAAAGTTTTATTTTTCCATGTACCTAAATTATTCCACTGACAATGTATACTTTTACAGTTTGTAAACTTTGGACAGAAGCAGCCTTCCACCTCCAGGGGACAAAGGAGGGGGCCAAGGCCACTTGGCCAGGTCCCTGAATATAGTACTAAGATTATTTAACTTCTCATAGTCATCAGTGGAGTTTGTCCTGACATCTAACAAGCTAACTTCTGTGGCCAGAGACTCCTTAGCACTGTCCAAGCTCTCCACAGCAACTGCTCTACAGGAACAAACGTGAAAGTCAGAGGCATCTGCAGACACTAGGAGCATGTCTACAGTGGGAAAGACATCTATTAAACAACTTAGAGAAACCCAGGAAGCAGAAGAAAATTATTGGCCTACTTTTCACAGTTTGCTCTTAATGGTTTATAGCATACTCACTCGTAAACAAGCCACAATAAAATTCATGTTCTAGACTCAAACCTCTGCAGTCAGTTTTTGCCCTCTATTAACTTGTCAGTCATGTGTCAATGCTTCCCTAGAGAACACCAAGCTGGCCAAATCCAAAAAACAAATTCAACTGCAGCAGCTTGAATTGGTGTGAAAAAAAAAGAAAAGAAAAGATAATGTATGTTGGCAAAACTTTGAAAACAGGAATTTGGCCTAGATTCATGGCAGAGGGCCAGAGGACAAAAGGAAAATAAAACAAAACAAAAAAGTAAAATCCTAAGTAGAATGAACCTGAGCTTCAAGGGCTAGGAAGCAGCAGACCTGGGGTCAGCACCCAGGGAGCAGCAGCAGTGCCGCCTGTCACTTCACATCCTCACTCTTAGGAGGCTGAGTCTATCTTTCTAGGGATCCATAAATCAGCAACTGTGTTCAACACTGCGCCACTGATGTGTCAAGCACGCCTGACATGATTCACTTCATCAGGACACATAACGCAGGCCAAGGCCAAGGCCGGCTGTCAGCCCCACATCACCAGCCCACTCGGCAGAGTCAGCTTAACCTCTTACTGCCCAACGCTTGTGCCTGGTGAAGGCTTTTGATTTTGTTTTTGTTTTTTCTTTAGTTGGTCTTATTTTTTGTCATTACCACTCACTGAAGTGAACATATATTATTCTTAACCCCAAATCTCAGAATCAAAGATTATTGGACTATAGGAATACTCATACAGCTCTACTTGGAAACAGACCAAATATTGATCAGCAGTTAAGTGAATTTGCTAAGGTAATATCCATAAAATAGATTATTATTAATCAAACAAAGGCATGATATAACAGGGGAGAATTTCAAAATAAGTATGCTGGCAAAAATTATCCAAAGAGAATATATATTGCATGGTCCTGCATCATTAAATTCTAGAATATGCAATCTGGTCTGTAGTGCCAGAAAGCATAATAGTGGTTGCCTAGGGATGGAGGGAAGGAGCAAGAGAAGAACTAAGGGGTGAAAAGACAGAGAGTCCTGAGAAAGATCCTGGGAAAACTTTTCAGGAAGAATGTGAGCTATCTTGATTGTGGTGATGGTTTCTCACAAACACATATTATATACAACAATATGTATCAATTGTACATTTCAAACATGCAGCTCATTTTAGGTCAGTTAAGCTCAGTAAAGCTGTTTTTTAGTTTTATTTTTTGTTTTGTTTTGTTTTGGTTTGTTTTTTTTTTTTTTTTTTTTTTTTGGTGGTACTGGGGTTCCTGAAAAACCTTCTACATTTGGGCTACACTCCAGACCTATTTTTTATACTTTTTATTTTGGAAACAGGGTCTCTTAAGCCAGCGCGACTGGCTTCCAACCTGTGCCATCCTCCTATCTCTGCCTCCCAAGCACGGGGATTAAAAGCATGCACCACCACGCCCAGCCTAGTAAAGCTGTTTTATAAAATTTAAAATCATAAAGTGAGCCAGGCATGGTGGCGCATGTTTGTAATCCCCAAGCTTGGGAGGCGAAGACAGGAGGATCACGCAGGTTCGAAGCCAGCCGCGCTGGCATAAGAGACCCTGTTTCCAAAAATAAAATAGGTCTGAGAGTGTAGCCTGGAGGTAGAAGGGTTTCCAGGAACCCCAGTACCACCAAAAATATAAAAATAAAAAATAAAATCATAAAGTGGCTAACACAAAAGAAATTAAGCAAAAGCTAAATATATGTATTTTGAACAGAAATATAATATATAAAATATACGTGATTTTTTCCTAAATAATTTTACTAATTTCTGTAAGTAATAAATAAAAGTTATAGCTGGGCGTGGTGGTGCACGATTGTAATCACTGCGCTTAGAAAGTGGAGACAGGAGGATCACGCAGGTTCAAAGCCAGCCTCACTGGCTTAGGAGACCCTGTTTCAAAAAAAAAAATACACACACATACACACACACACACACACACACACACACACACACACACACACAGGTCTGGGAGTGTATCCTGGAGGTAGAAGGGTTTCCAGAAACCCCAGTACCACCAAAATAAATTAAATAAATAAATAAATAAATAAATAAATAAATAAATAAAAGTTACTTATATTTATGGCTTATAAAATGATGTTTTGACATATGCATCATGATGGAAGATTATTTAAAATCTACTCTTAGCAATTTCCAAGCATCTAACACATTGATTTTTACCAATGGTCTCTGTATTATGTAATAGATCCTACAAACTTACTCAACTGTTTTAAACTGCCCATATAAGTGGGGTCACATAATACTTGTCTTTCTGTGCCTGGATTATTTCACTTAGTGTAATATCCTCCAGTTTCATCCATGTTGTTGAAAATGACAAAATATCCTTTTTAAGGCCAAATAGTTTTCCACTGTCTATATGTATATACCATCCTTTATCAATTCACCCCTGATGGACACTCAAATATATTGAATATCTTGACTGTTGCAATTAAAGTCACAATCAACATGGAAATGCAGATATCTCTTTGAGTTATTCATTGTATTGCCTTTGGATAGACACACATAAGCAGGATTGGTGGATCATATGGTAACTCAAGTTTTAAATGTTTGAGGAACCTCCATACTCTTCAATAATTACTAACTTCTATTCCTATCAATAGTGTACAAGGCCTGCCTTTTCTCCATACTCTTACCAATACTTGATATCACATATCTTTTTGATAATGGCCATTCTAACAGGTGTGAGATAACATCCAATATGATTTTGATTTGTATTTTCCTGGGAATCAACACTGTGGGGCATTTTTTCATAAACTGTTGGTTGGCCATTTTTATAATTTTTTTGGTAATGTCTTCTCAAATTCCTTGTCTTCTTTTGAATCAGTTTGTTTTCTTGCAGTTTGGGGTACAAACTTTTTATATATTTTGGATATTAACCCTTATCAGATGCATGGTTTGCAAATATCTTCTGGTCCATAGGTTGGTCATTCATGCTGCATGATTGTTGCACCCTGTAGGAAGTAACACTGAAGGTGCTAGGCAAGATGCCAAAGACTCCAAAAGGCAAGATACCATGGTTACTGACCTCTACCAGAGCTTTTACACCAAGCAAGAGAGGGCACAAGTAAGTAGTAAAAACTGAGGAGAGAGAGAGAGAGAGAGAGAGAGAGAGAGAGAGAAGAAAACACATAAATATAGAGAGGTATAGAGATGGAATTAAGAGGACTGAGGAAGTGGGTCTGGGAAGTGGAACAAGGATCAGACTTAGCTTAGAATAAAGGAGAGAAGGGATAATTGTTAACATGCAGGGTCTAGATGGGCATAACCCTGGAGTAATACATCACTTCATTTTACTGGCTTCTTCAGTGGACTCTCAGTCTGTCTACTATGATTTTTTATACCCAGTTCATCTGTAGTATGAAAAATTCTCATAGTATAATTTATATATATGTAATATTGTTTGTGTGTGCCTGTGTGTTTAGTACTGACGATTGAACCCAGGAAAATTCTACCTCTGAGTATACCTCAAGCCCTATTTTATTTTTTATTTTGAAACAAGGTCTCACTAAGTTGCTGAGGGTCTTGCTAAATTCATGAGACTGGCCACAAACCTGTAATCCTTCTATCTCAGCATCCCAAGAACTGGGATTACAGATGTGCACCATTGTACCTGGCTTGTATATAATATTATTACTGCTATTTGTTCTCTTGTGTCAATCCTCAGGATACTCTGAAGCTCCTGTTCAGCAAGAATGAAAAGAGCTCCAGATTATCTTTAGGAATGCCCCCCACCACAACCAAATTACAATGGGTGTGGAAAACAAGTGGACTGACAATGTCCAATTTGGACCACCAGATGTCAGACTTTACACAGTAATCGATCTGAGAAGTCCCAAAGATTCAACAAGATAAATGAATTCAGGATAAGCACAAATTTTCCAAAGCCACACAAAGGCTTCAAATGGCTCTACACATTAGAAATCATAGATTCTCCATAAAATTTCGAGATCACAATTGGTCGCTATGTTAGACTCAATGTGTCAGATGCACTGCACAATATAAAAATTCATGTCCAAGAATATTAGATTTGCCAGGGATAATCAATAGAAGACCAAAAATATTTTGTTCTAGATTCAGAAGCAAGGACGGCAGAAAGGGAGGATAGAAGTTGCTTACATATTACCAATTACACCTAATGACAAAAACACCGTCCAATAGATAGAACTTTCCCCACCTAGTAAATGTACATTGGAGCTGAAGACCAAGTAGTCAAAATACTGCCATATCATACTTTATCTAAACATAATGGACCAGCAGAATGGTTCCCATCAATGTGCTAGCCCAGATCTGCAACCTTACCCCACAGCCACTCCTGTGAGTGCATTTCTGCCCCCAAGGCATGCCTCAAATGCCACCAAATCAATGTCATTCTCCTTTTCCAAGGACATCCACAGCACTCTAAACTCTGTCGTGGCCTGCAAGGTGCTACATGGCCTGGCTCCTGCTTAACTCCCCCTATATTGCCCTTTTCACTCCACTACCCACAATTTCCCTTTCCCTACTCCCCAAAAGAAACCAAGTACATCCCTGCCTGAAGATGTTCATGCTCCCCACTCCTGGCATTCTCCACCTGGAATTTCCTTCCGGGAAATCTTTGCCTACTCAATAAAATATATTTTGTAGACACTTGAATAAGTATCTTTTATTTTTCTAAAGAAATTTCCAGACCATTATACCTAAAATACAACCACCACATCAATGTCAATCACTAAACCAAACATGAAAAGGAGGAATGGGGAGAGAATAGGGTGGGAATTAGGTAAGGACTAATTGAGTGCATATATGCCTCCACCATCTTGTACCCCATTAAGATGTATGACTACAATGCACCAATAAAAAATTTAAAAATACACCGGGCATGGTGGTACACACTTGTAATCCCCATGCTTGGGAGGTGGAGACAGGAGGATTGCACAGGTTTAAAGCGAGCCAGCTGCGCTGGCTTAGGAGACCCTGTTTCCAAATAAAAAAGTATAAAATGGGTTTGGGAGTGTAGCCCGGAAGTAGAAGGGTTTCCAGGAACCCCAGTACCACCAAAAAGAAAAAATTAAAAAATAAAAGCACCCATAATCCTAATAAATGCATTCTAATTCTATCTCCTCACACTGTCTTTTCTTTATTGGTCTATCTCTCTGAAATTATAAAGTATATATTTCTTTTAAAACTGGTTTGTTGTCTTTCAAGCTAGAATGTAAGTATATTAGGGCAATGACCTGTCTACTCATTGCTTGATCCCCTGGGTTTAACTAGCAGTGCCTTCTGCACACACAGCAATCCCACAATATAAATATTTGTTGAAGGAAAACAGAATTAATTGCCTAGCCTCATATTGGCTTTTTTTGTTTCTGTTAATGGCAATATAATCATGCTGGTCAAGTCACACCAGCATGTTTGGGCATGTTTTTGAGTTATCACCCTCCTTACCACTACATGCAGTAACTGCCAAGATCCATCTACTCTTTCATGAACCCAGCCTCTTTCCTTTATTACTAGGGACATTACCTTAAGTAACTGTCTAGTTATCTCACACTGTGTTTGTTGCAATCACTTCCCTCTAATTTTTCTGCCTCCACATTCTCCTGCACATCACACCATGTTAATAATCCTAAACACTGCTCTCAACAGAATGAATGATACCTATTAGCCACTAAACCCCATGACACAGAGATGCATGAATTCTCCAACTCCTGGGGTGCAGAAACCATCAGCATAATCTCCACTGCTCCCGTATGCAAATCCTTTCCTCTAATCAGCCTGGACTCTGCTCCTGCTCTAGATTTGCCCTTTCCTGACATTGTCTTCATTGTTCCTCCTTCCAGAAATACCCTCTATCATAATTGTCTTTTTGAGTCCCCTTTCTTTTCTTATTATCCCAATCTAGATATTTATAAAAATTTTAGTGAACACCATACACAATGGCGATTCCCCCCTCCTCTTTCTTCTTGTCTATACCACCCATGTGGTTCCAATCATTTAAGGCCTCAAATTGTCTAACACTTTTACACACACACACACACACACACACACACACACACACACACACACACACACACTTGACAATGCTAAGAATATTACTCAGTTCCAACCCTTCTTCCTTTCATTATCAAATTAAAAAACAGTGTTGACATTTCTTTTCTACCCTCATAAACTTATAGAACACTAGATGTATTATTGGTTCATTTCCCAAAGTTGTAGAATGAATAAACTGAGGTCTAAGAAAGCTGAGGGGCTTCATAAAACAACAAATTTTAGCCTCTGACCCCCAGGCTTGGAATCTTACACTTACCATGCAGTTCTTGTTTGCCAGACAGAATTTGAGAGAATATGTGATAATTCCTCTTTCTGGGCTGCTGGTAAATCACCCGGGATTTCTTTTTTAACAGAACTGGGTGGGTGGAAAAGGATAGAGATGCATGCTTAGATGTTCCTGCAAAACTTAGAAGGAAAGTACTCAGGTGGTGCAATAGCTACTTTACTTACAAATCTCTATGTCTGGAGATGATAGCATGCCTCTGGCCCCAAAGTACATCCTGACGAATTTCCCCTAAGTGGACACAGAATACAGCCTTCTATTCAAACTTCTCAAACAGTTGCAATGCTTTTGTTTTTTGTATAAAACCTCCAAATGACTACTTATCCAAATGAAAAGTGTGCATCTTGAGTTTGAGAAAAAACAGCACTAGTTAATAGAGCTAGAGTGATTTCCAGGACTTGCAGTACTCCTGACTTCTTTCACAGACTACCTGTCATTTCCTGCATAGTCTATGAAATCTCTCTGAGCCATAGTGTTCTTACCTAAAGTTTAGGAATATAATATCTGCTCAGCATACCCCATTCATTCATTCAACAAACATTCATTGAGCATCTGCTATGATCCAAGAAACCTGATAGGTGGAGGATATACCACATAAGAAAAATAGCCATGATCTCTACCCCTACAGAGTGTATGTATTGAGGGAACTAATTACTGCTACAGCTCTAACACAGACAAATTAAGCATTTTAAAATTTAAAGAAAAGACAGTTGTGCTACAGCTAAGCAGATAAGAAGGAGGGAACATAAAACAGAGTCTGAAAGATACAGAAGCATCCTACTGTGTAAACAACATAGAACAAGACAAGAGCAGGGCTTTATTTATGTGTAATCAAGAGACACTAGACAGTTTAAACAGAAATTACGTGATCTGATTTATGCTTCAAACACACCTCAGCATTTTTTCTTTGTGAAAGCCATGAGACTGAGGGTGAGGATATAGAGCAAGGCAGAGGCAGCCTGGTGAAGGTCAGACCACATCGGGAAGGCACCTGTGGCAGGACGCTGCCTGGCAGGGAAAGAAGAGTGCTGCATGCAGAAGGCTCAAGCTAGTAGGTTACATAATGTAGGACAGCGGGCGCCACACACATACATGTGCATCCACATATAGACACATGCATACCTATGTTTATGTCCCAATTTCTCTCTGCAAGTGCATACACACATATGTATACACACATACATAGTATTAATTTGAAGAATTAACTGAATTTCTAATTTGGGGCCCCTCTTCTTTTTATTTCTTTCTTCCTTCTTTTCATTCATATCTATCTATATTTTCTTTCTCTACTTCTTTCTATCCTTTCTATCCTTCCAATTTTATTCTTGTTCTCTTTCAATAAATTTCTTTCCACATGTAGCTTTCTACTTGTTATTCTTCCCTTTGTTTTTCTTTAATATTTTTATTTTATTTTTTCTGTTTTCTCCCCTTTCTTCCTTCTTTCCTTTTTCTCCTCTTGCTTCTCTTCAGCTTTCATATTTCATCAAAAAGTACTTTTGCATTTTAACAAACCCCCAAACTAGCAGTTGTTTTATGTACAGCTGTTTTATTAGCACCTGCTAAACCAGCCAAATGTTAATAGCAGAGTAAATGTGGACAGAGTAGCTCTAGGGCTTTGGATGGAAATCAGGCAAATCAGCATGAGACTATTATTTAATTATGCCCAGCAACTCAAGCAGGAAGCATTCTGCAGACTTCACTGTAAATTATATAGTGGCTCCCTGCCACTCATTCTTGGCAGACACTGGGTTTGTGAAACTGGGATTTGAAATCTAAAGTCTACCTCTGTCATGGGACTTCTGTTATCAGAAGCTACTAAAAAATATTTCTTCCCAATAACAAAAATCTCTAGTGAAAAAACTTGTAGAAGTAGGTAGACCACAGGCACAAATGGAAGCAATAATTATGGTAAGTGATCCAGAAAGCACCTACTCAATTGATTCATATTGGTAGTAACCAAAATTATGATGAAGTATTTCAAATGTGTAAAGTACAATAAAATATAAAGCACTACTATAATTTGAAAAGGTGAGTTTTTCTACTTATTTAAAAACATTTTGAGCCCATTAAAATAAATACTTTATTCCTGAAATCAGCCAAGCAAAAGCTTCTCTGACATATATTTATAGGTAGTTTTAATTGGCTTAGCAATAAGGCTAGTTACTTTTTTTAGAAATCTAACAATATTAAACACTTAAATATAAAAGACCTTTTTTGAAGTTTTATAATTTCTTTATAACTATGTGCTCAGAGATGAGCTTTACCAATGCTTAAAAATTAAAAACTCATATTGTATGAAAAATTATGCTACTTGTAGAATGAGAGCAGTTGTCATTTCTTGGGGTTTTGGCATTCCCAGATGCTGCAATGATAAGATTTACTTGCATAATTGACTTTTTTTCTTTGGGTACTAGAGATTAAATTCAGGGGTGTGCTCTTTTACTGAGCTATATACCCAGCCCCCCTTCAGTTTATTATTTTTTTTTAATTTTAAAACAAGTTCTTGATAAAGTACTCAGATGGCTTCATCCTTTTCATACTTTCAATCCTTTTGCCTGAACCTCCCAAATAGCTAGGGGTATAGGCATGCACCACCATGCCTGGAACATGAATTGATCTAAAGTCACCTGAGATTAATAAAAAGGAAGTATATTGCCGGGCATGGTGGAACATGCTTGCAATCCCTGTGCTTGGGAGGCAGAGACAGGAGGATCACATAGGTTTGAAGCCAGCCGCTCTGGCTTAAGAGACTCTGTTTCCAAATTTTAAAAAAAAATAGTATAAAAATGGGTCTGGGAGTGTAGCCCAGAGGTAGAAGGGTTTCCAAGAACCCCAGTACTACCACCAAAAATAAAAAAGTATATTACATCTTTTGAATTTGCTGATGCTTGATTTGTGGCCTAGGATGGGATCTATTTGGGTGAAGGTTCCATGGGCTATTGAGAAGAATGTGTATTCTGCTGTTCCTGGTTGAAATATTCTGTATATGTCTATTAGGTCCATTTGGTTTATATTTTTCTTTAGTTCTGAAGAGTAAATAATCTTTTGCCTTGAAGATCAATCTAGTGGTGTAAGAAGTGTGTTGAAGTCTCCCAATATTATTTTATTTGGGTGTATTTGAGATCTGATGTCCAGGAGGGTTTGTTTCACAAATGTGGCTGCATCCACATTTGGGGCACAAACATTTACACTCATATCTTCTTGGTGTAGTGTTGCATTTAATAAAAGAAAGTGCCCTGCTTTGTCTCTTCTGTTGTGTTTCAGATTAAAATCTGTTTTGTTGGATATCAGTGTTGCCACCTCTGACAGTTGTTGGTCTTCATTAGCATGATATATCTTTTTCCATCCTTTAATTTTCAGTCTATGAATGTCTTTGGCTGTAAAGTGAATTTCTTGCAAGCAGCATATATTTGGATTATGTTTTTAAATCCACATTGCCACTCTATGTCTTTTGATTGATGACTTAAGTCCTTTGATGTTCAGAGTTATTATTGAAATATGTTTCTGTTTACTATTTTGTGTTCTATCTTCTGTTTGGTATAATGTTACTTTTTCTTTACTTAGATTCCTTGCTCATCAACTTCATCTCTACTCTGGTGCTGGAAATTGCTTCTTTTTTCTTTTTTATGGTTGACTTCTTTAATTATTTTCTCTAGTGTTGGCTTTATTTTATTATTATTATTGTTTTTATTTTTATTTTTATTTTTTTTGGTGGTACTGGGGTTCCTGGAAGCCCTTATTTATACCTCCGGGCTACACTCCCAGACCTATTTTTACATTTTTATTTGGAAACAGGGTCTCCTAAGCCGCGCGCGTGGCTGGCTTCGAACCTGCGCCATCCTCCTGTCTCTGCCTCCCAAGCGCGGGGATTACAAGCGTGTGCCACCACGCCCAGCTTAGTGTTGGCTTTAAATTCATGAATTTTTTTGCGAGTCTGCTTATCTTGAAACACTTTTGTTTCTCCATCAATTTTGAATAATAATTTTGCTGGATATAGCAGTTTTTATTAGAAGTTGTTTTCTTCCAGGGTCTGGATCACATCATACCAGTCTTTCCTGGCATTCATGACTTGGGATGTATAGTCTGGGATGACTTGTATTGTTTTACCCCTGTATGTCACCCATTCTTTTGTTCTCACTGTTTTTAAGATTCTTTCCTTGGCCTCTATGTTGGTCATTTTGATTATTATATGGCGTAGGGAGGTTCTTCTTTGATCTGGTCTTGATGGTGTTCTGTATGTTTCCTGAACATGTAAGTCCAAATCTCATTTCATGTTTGGAAAATTCTCTGAAATTATTTCTATGAAAGTATTATGAATGTCCTTGGTATGTACCTCTCTTCCTTCCTTCTATAATGCCTTTATCTGTAAGTTAGGATGTTTCATATTGTCCCATAGTTGTTGGATGTTTAGGTTTTGTTGCTGTAATGACTTCAATATGCTGTTGACTATGCTTTCCATTTTGAATGAACTGTCTTCTAATAGTGATATTCTATTTTCCATTTCATCTCTTCTTCCAGGATTTATTTCTATTGCTGTCTTCATTGCATTTATGGATTCTTTCATTTCATTCCAGACCTCTTTCTGAATTTTTCTTAATGTCTCCAATTCCTCCTTCATTTCTGTACACTTGCTTTGAGGCCTTTCTTCATATTGTAGATCAGAATTAAGAATTCTTCTTCTTGCATTTCTTGTAGGTCAGTATTTGTCATTTCCATTATTTCTTCACTGCTCCTAGTTCTTATATTTTCAAGGTTCTCAGTCTTATTTTTCTGATATCTTGGCATCTTTTGTAGGTATTATGTCCAGTCCAATCTTAGTAGTAGGAATTCAGAGGTGTCAGCAGGTATGCAGTGCTTTATCCAATGGTGAGGTTTGGGTAATGAGGGAGGAGCTGGGGTGATGAGTACAGTATTTGGGTAAGGTAGAGAATATGACTAGGTTGAGTAAGAATTTAGGTATAATAAGGTTGTATCTGGTTGAGAATGAGAGAAGGTTAGACAGTAGGACTCTTGTATTTAGTAGAGTATTTAAGTATGGAGCTATTAAATACCTTGAATATTAAAGAAGGAGATGCAGTAAGGGAAAAAAGTTTTGAGAGAAGAGAGTAGATAGGCTAGAGTGAGGAAGGAATGGTAGGAAGGAGCAAATAAATATGAATAAAGTAAATAAACAAGATCAAAAAGCTAAAAATTATATATCAAAGACAAAAAACAAAAGAAAAAAAGAAATTAGAACAAAAGAAAAAATAAAGTAAAAAATAAAATAAAATAAAAAGAACTAGTGACAGTGTGAGCCAACAAAGCAAAATAAACAAACAATCAAAACCCAAATAAAAGAAAAAAAAGTCCTACTAATTTACAAATATAGGGCTGGGCCCATACATTATCTTTATGTCTGCTCACTGTGGTAGATTCCCGAGTATATTCCAATGTCTCTCATTTGTTCCATAACCTATTGTCAGCTTTGAACCCACTCAATGAATGTTTTGGTCCCTCTCTCGCCTCTGACAGCTTTGTGTTTAGTTGTCAGGGCATTGTACCAGCAGAGGGTATCCAGTGTAGTCTTGGAGCAACCCCCTGTCACCCTGTGCAGGTACTGTGCCTTGAGTACCTTCCTGTGTCTCTGGAGGTTCTAACCAGACTACCTCCAGGATGGGCTGCCTGGCCTTATCCCACAAGGGTCTCATGGCTACTCTGGGTCACCATTTGCTGAGTAGAGAGTTACACTGGTGGTTACCTGGCTGTCTTGCTGCCGGGTCTCTGGAGGGCATGGTGAGCCTCTGCGGGTGCCATTTCTTATGAGCTCACAGGCTTCTGGATTTTTTTTCTTCATCCCTGAGGTATAGTGCTGGTCACTTAAGATGTTGGAGCTCTGTTGCCACTTTCTGCATTTTAAGTTCTTAAATTATTTTGGTAGATTTTCTTGGGGCTCTGGCAGAAAAATCAGCAGTGCTGCAGTCAGCACTTTTAGTTCAGGCTGGTGGCATGAACTGTCATTAGTGGCTGGGCGGATGGCTGCACAGGTCAGTTGTGTGCTTGAGCTTTTTGCAGTGGATCTTGCAATTCAGAGTACTGGATTTCCTGCTGTGGTTCCTGTTTCTGTTTTAGTTTGTGAGGTTTGTTTATTTTGTTTGTTTATATGCTGCCCTCTCAATAGTTGAATTTTATTTGTTCCAACCATTGAGATGTGCTGCATCCCTTAGTCACCATTTTGAATTTCCCTCTTTACCTGGATTTTATAATGGGGCAACTTCTTTTTCTCCATGTTCACCCCAATTCTCACTTTGATAAAGAGTAAGCAAACTTGCTTTCAATTTTGGTATAAAATATTATTTTAAATGGAAATATAAAGACAAATAGATCAAAGAGCCTAACTTAGTATATGATGATCCTATGAAAATACATTGGAGTTAAATTGTTCACAATTTTTCTGTTTTGCTTGGCATTGGCCTGAGTGGGAATCTAAAATGGTTATTTGCCCAAATAAACAAAAACACCATAACCTATTTCCAAACAAACTTCATTGCATATGTTCCTCCCACTCTTAACTTATTCCCTTTCCATCTAATCTCCATATGTGGAAATTTATCCTAAAATAATATAGCAGACTCTTGGCATGGTTACATTTTGTTTGCTTCTGTTCCTAAGTAATCTAGTGTTTCACTCCAAGTTTGACTCATAATAGTTTTCATCTTGAATTTGAATCAAGCATGCTCAGGCCAATGGGTCAAAACAGGTCATCTACAGACAGTGAACCTGAATGACCATCCAGTAGCCATTAAATCCTGGCCTTATTGTTTTCCACTCATCCTCCAGGTCTCATTATATAAGAATAAGTGTATAGCATATGGTATTAAAAAACATATGGATTTACATATCTTATTTGCCTCCTACATAATATGAATCTTGTCTTTCAAATAAATAAAGAAACTATATCAGCAAAATTTTCATGAATGTGTTATCAATATAAATCACACATTATATTATCATATTAGACTTGATGTTTAGACTAAACCAATTCATTTGAATTAAAAAAACAAAACATATACACAAAAAGTAATATCTAGTAAATATTAGAGTTCAATGATACCAAAATAAATCAATCAAAACTAAGAATGTGGTAGTTGGAAAGTAAATTTTCTGCAGTTTAGAAATTGGACCAGATGGCTATTTTGATATTCTTTCTACTTTGCAAAACAGCAGGCAATATCCAAAATCAAATTGAAAAAGCAAAATAATAGTATTACACATTGAAAAATAATATGTTACAGTTCAAGAACTCATTGATTTTGAATGTTATTCAATGTTATCTAATTTTATTTTGCCTATCAACTTTCATGGTATAGTTAACCTTATATTATGAAGCTCATTAACCTATTAAATGAGCTATACAAAGTAAACTAACTTTCTTCTCAGAAAAGGGCCTAGTAATCATTTTACCCGGAAACTGTACCTTAGCTTTCTCCTTTATCTTTTTCCCCCTGTGGTACTGGGGTTGAACCACAGTGTGTTTTACCTCTGAACCATACCCCCAGCCTATTTTTTTTGAAATAGGGTCTTGATAAGTTGTTGAGGCTAGCCTTAAATCTATGATCCTTCTGTCTCAGCCTTCCAAGTACTGAGATTATAAGTATAAGCCACCACTCCTGGCTTCTTCTTTACCTTTGGTGACCAGCTAACTTTGTAAAGTGCAAATTACAAGTGGCATATTCATAGGCTCATTACCTATGTATCATAGGACAAAAACCTTCCTGTGTATCTATGCAACCTCAGAACTCAGCCTACATACCTGCAAAGGTATATTCTACTCAGCTAAGATTCTAAAAACCCCAATCTCTTTTAATATAGCAGAAATCAATGGAGAACTCAACATACCAGGTGACATTTTCATTGCATAGGAAAGCCAAGGACTTTAGATCTTCACAGCTTCTCGGGTCTCAGTCACCTGAAGACATTGGCTTGGCCCACCAGTGTTATTTCCATCAAAATTAACATACAACAAGTTACCACTGAGGTACTTCCCCTCCTTTTTCACCCCCTTTTCTTATCCTGCCAACTCTCACCATTTTTTGCTATTCATTTATATTTGGTATTAGTTTCCATTACTTACTTCAGGATAACCTGCCCCAAACTTGCTGCCCACAATAGCATGTTATCTGTTCATTCTTCTATCTCCTGGACTTTTGGCCTTTCTTCTTAATTAGCCATTTCAAATCTTTGAAAAAGATCATTTGGGAGCATAGAGCTCTCACCACCAAGAAGGTGCATGAGCAGAGGTTGTGCACTATAGTTTCTAAAGGTCCCTTTAAATGATGAAGACAGACTACCTGACACCATATTTGGAGAAACCACTCCAAGTGAGAAATAAAAGCAAGCCAAACACACAAGTATATAAACTTGTTCTATACTCTTCCATACAAATTCATTTATATTTAGTAAGAAAAAAGTAATATTTAAAGTATGCAGAATAAAGTGAAATTTCTCTTGCCCCTATATGCCAGTCATATGGCCATAAATTTTTGGTTTATTTCCTTCGCTAAGTACAAATGATACCAGTTTATTCTCTCTCTCTCTCTCTCTCTCTCTCTCTCTCTCTCTCTCTCTCTCTCTCTCTCTCTCTTTCTCTCCCTCTGTGTTACTGGGGATGGAACCCAGGGGCACTATACCTCTGAGCTACACCCCCAGCACCCCCAGCCCTATATTTTTTTAGTATTTTTAGTTTTTGAAACAGGGTCTCACTGAGTTGCTAAGGGCCTCACTAAGTAGCTGAGGCTGTCTGTGAACCACGATCCTCTGGTCTCTGCCTCCCAAATGCTGGGATTACAAGTGTGTACCACCACACTGGCCTCTTTTTTGCCATTTTAAACCCTTTAAGAATTCTTGTTAGTCATAGCCACAGAAAAAAAATTTATGTCACATAATACAGCAGATGGTTTATTTAATAGAAGCTGACATCTATAGTTGGCTTACTCTAGGCCTGTTACCAGCCCAGGCACTTAAAAAACTTATCTCCCTTTGACATGCAAGCTAATCATCCCAGAAAACCTAGGAAGTATATGCTATTTTACTCATATTTTATCCAGAATCAATCAGAGACTTCAAAGGATTTGATACCTAAAGGCCATGCTCTGCTCAGAATGCTTTGGGCCACTTAGTGACAGAGACAAAAAGCAGATCAAATATTTGTAGTTTTCATTTTGTAGGACACCTACTTACTGTGAAGCATATCCTGAAAAGCATTATCAGCAACAGCAAAGATGTGAAGGGGAGCCTCTGAGAGCCTCTTCTCTTTGTAGGCAGCCACAACTTCTATCTGATACACTGGAAGCCACTTGAAAGGGCTTATGGCCACACAGAAGTCTGAGACACAGAAGTCTGAGGGAGGATCATTATAGATATCAGAAAATAGATTAAAAATACTTTCAGGTTTGTCAGTGCTTCCCCTGACAGGTAACATTTGCTCTAATATTTACTTATAAAGGGACACAGAGCTTTTAGAATCTTGTAAAGAAGGAACTTTTAACAGGAAGCGACAGAACCAGGTTAGAGTGACATCAGGTTGGACTGACATCATGACCTGGGATTACCTCTCCCCTGAGAAATCTGCTAACTATTGACATGACTGACACATACATCTTTCGAAGACAGAAAGAACACTAGCAGCAGGCTGCAGAGATTTTGATAACCAGCCTTCAGGCAGTAGGAGCCAGAAGGGAATCTCTGCCCCAGAAAGACTAGAAACCTGACTTTCAGGACATTGAGAGGGAATAAATAGTCCCATTTGGTTACTTAGTCATGAAAGTGGTTGAATTCTGGCTCCTAAAACATTTTTAGGAGTAGCTACTCCTAAAATGTAGCTACACAGCAAATATTAATATCTTGATTAAAAAGGAGCATTGCTATAGCAAGTAGTCTTTGGGGTTCTTCTCCAAGGTTTCCTTATACTCTTTCTATAACCCTTATTTTTATTAGAAAGTATTGGTGGTAAGTGATTTACCCCATTTAACATCATTGGGTGCCTTCTTTTTCAAGGCTTTTGGCCCAATTCCTACCACAGGACCTTTTGGCAGTGTCCCCAAAGTAATCCCTCCTTTTTGGAGTCCTATGAAGAACAGGCTGTGCCCTGCTCTAAGGCACTCCATTTCAAAATGCAGCAGTTTTCCATGAGTTATTCCAGTTGGAGTACAAATACCAAGGTAGAATGACTCTGCATCTTGTTTGTACAAGCAAACAACCACCAGCTTCACAACACACACATAAGCACAAACTGATAAATTAATTTCACTAATAAAAAAGACTACTTGTGAACTTATCATGTTGAATCAGAAGCACCTGGATGCATGGGCTTATCAAACCCCTGAATGAGAAAATGGGTCTGTGTACTTATCGGCCTCACACATTGTAACCTCCTTACTTGAAACACATGAAAGGAAAGGCACCTAAGAGGTGGGACAGGGGCACATAGGAACCAGTGAGCACACTGCTAGGTGACAGGACACCAACTTCTAACTGTTTCCTGGGCTTTAGCTCAGCCCAAGCTCTCTGAGTGGAGCAACCCATTGTGAAACTGCTTCACAGCTCCAGGGTCTCAACATAGTCTTCTTGGCTGTTTCACAATTTTATCTGCCCATCGGCAGTGACTTGCATTCCTCTCTGCTCTATGTCTTTGCTCTCTATGCAGCCTCCTGCACCCTGTGACCACTGTTAACTCTTGATCAGCCTTTCTGTAATCTATAGATCATCCCGTGAAGTATGATATGTGGCTTGAATGGTATAGATATGAGTAATTAAAATTGGAAAGGAATAAAAACCTTGCAATTTTCTTGGTCATGACACCAAGGGAATCAAGAGTATGTTCAGTGAATTCATTCGGATGAAAGTGATGTAGCTTGTAAATTTACGGTTACTCAGTAAATTCTGGTGTTGTGGAAAGACAAAAACATGTCCAGCCTATTCTTTTGTCATAGTTCACTTTAATTTTTCTTCATTGTTTGTGTTTCAGGGACTCCTTCCTCGAACACAAATAGAACATAATCAGACCTCTGCATCTTCAAAATTCTTCCCTTAGCTGTGTGTGGTGATGCATGCCTATAATCTTAGTACTTAAAATTGAGCAGGAGAATTGCAGGTTCAAGGGGATCAGCACATGGTAACTTAGTGAAACCCTGTTTAAAAATAAAAAAATAAGATAGAGCTGGGGGTGTAGTTTAGAGATTGAGTGCCCCTGAGTTCAATTTCTAGTATATCTCTTTCCTTTCTCTTTATCTCTGTCTCACACACATATCCTTCCTAACTAAGAAGATAGAAAAATAATCTTCTTTCATTACCAATTTTCCTTAGTAAGAAACACTTAATAAAGTGACTTTATTACCTCTGTTAAGGTTACAAAGACCAACAGGGATTTCAAGTGTAATCACTTAGCTATGAAAACCTGTAGTCAGGGAGACACAGTGAACCTGGGAGAAGGAGAACTCTGTTAAATGGTGTAGGGCAATTGAACAAGAAAAGCCATGTTTACACCCTCTTTCTATGTGCATCCATGCCATGCATTGCTTTTCTTTTTATTTTTTAAAACTATAGTTGTAACCACATTACACTCATAAATCACCTAAAATACTGTTGAATAGATAGTAGTTTAGGGAGAACGTGCTCAGAAAAACAAGGCTTTCCTCTGGAGGCCTAAAAATAAATTGCATTTGACATCATCAAGAAAATGAAAAAAATGTGTAGACTGGAAGAAGGTATTTGCAAATAATATATCTAACACAGTACTTGTACTCAGAAGGCAAAAAGCACTCTTAGAACTAAAAAAATAAATAAATAAATAAATAAATAAATAAATAAAGGTAATAAATAAATAAATAGCAACTAAAATGAGCAAAAGGCTTGAGAAAATCTATTTCTTCAAAGAACATTACAATTATACAATTAACTAAATAGTTGTATAATTTAAAGTATATTATTGTTATACAGTTATAATATAACTAGTTGTTAGAGAAACAAAACTATATTAAAATACCACTTCACATTCATAAGAATAGCTATAATTAAAAGTTAGTACATTTAAGATGTAAGGATAAGAAGAAATTGCAATACTTATACATTGCTAGTGGGAATGTAAAGTGTTATAGCCACCTTGAAAAAGCAGTTTGGCAATTCATCAAAATGCTAAAAAGAGTTATCACACAACCCCAAAATTCCATTCCTAGATATTTCTCTGAGAAAATTAAAAAATACTTCCACACAAAATCATAAGTTTACATGTTCATAGAAACACTATTCATAATAGCCCAAAATTTAAATAACCCAATGACCACCAATGATGAATTGATAAAGTAGGATATATCCATATAATGGAATATTATTTTTTCTTGAAATATAATGCAGTATTTATATATGCCACAACATGAATGAACCTCAGAATCATTATGCTAAGTGAAAGAAGCCAGGTGCAAAAGACCATTTTTCTGAAATGTCTAGAATAGGCAAATCTAGAGAGACAGAAAGTAGACTGATCACATTGCTGAGGGCTGGAGGAGTAATGCTGATAGACACCAGGCTTACTTTTGGAATGTAAAAAAGTAACATTAGATTATGGTGATTTTCCAGAATTTCTCAAATGTATTAAAACTATCAAAATAAACATTTGGAGATGTGAAATACATGATATGCAATATTTAACTTTTAAGTTACCTCTACCAATGATAAGAAAAAAGAGACACATCTAGAATTACTTTTTTCACATTTAGAACTGCTTTTTTTTCCTTCTATATTAGAGGATATTACCTCAGCTGGGAATGTTGGTGCACACCTGTAATTTCAGTACTTGGGAGCATGAGAAAGGAGGCTCACAGGTTTAAAGCCAGTTTCAGCAATTTAGTGAGACCCTCAGCAACCTCATGAGATTTCACTTCAAACTAAAGACGAAAAAGTCTGAGAGTGTAGCTCAGAGTTAGAGTTCCTCTGAGTTCATTTCCCAGTATGCAAGAGCGCACACAAACAAAAAAAAAAAAGAAAGAAAGAAAAGAAAAGAGAAAGAAAACCTCATATTATCCTCTGTATCTTTAGTTTACTAAATTAGGAATTTTTGAATTCTCCCTTACCTGCCTGTTTATGTTTCTATTGAAAAAGACACGGCTCCTTCCTTAACTCTGTATATTATGAAAATCTACCTAATCAAGGACATTTTGTAATACGCAGACACTGACTGTTAGGTAGGCATTTAAGGAAAATAAGTAGCAAAAATAAGCAACCTCCAGAATTTTGCAATTAAGGGGCACTGCTTCAGATTTCAGAATATTCAAATACAAAGATGGCTTAAAATAGGCAAACTTTTTTGAAAATGACTATATCTATTTGTTAAAGGATGTGTCTTATAACTGAGTTGAAAAGGGGGAGAATTGGAAAGAGTTTAGGAAAGGGTAAGAAATCACCTGTAATATCTATAAAGGAAACATTTATTCAAGTCATTAGAAATGGGGCCCTTTCTCACTAGGAGAGTGACCGGCCACAGGGGGTCAGTGGCACAGCCAAGGTGCTGAGAGCAGGCTGTCTTCTCAGCACCACACTGCTCTTTGAATGTTCTGAGGGCTGGCAGAGGGTTTAGGGCTGTTATGTGGCTTCAAGATGTTTCCTTCAGAAGCCCCAACACTTACTCTAATCTTCTCTTTCAAAGGTTGCAGAAGATCTCCTAATTCTGGAATCCAAGGCTTCCTCCAAGCCCTTAATCTATTTCCCTAGCATTTGACATAACTGCCCATTCACTTTTCTGATACTATGCTATTTTTATTCAAATTATATATCTTTTTCCTGATCCTACAAATGCAGCTTGTGTGTTAAGTCTATATTCATTACTCATTCTTGGGGGCACAATAAAAAACAGATTACAGAAGTGGAAATGCCTGTCAGTTCTAGAGCCAATGGCATTAGTCATTGTAATCATCTTACTCAGATTTATTCAATGCTCTTTGTCAAATTTTTGATGGCAAGTAGAGAGACACCTTAAATACAAGTAAGGTCTTCAAAGGGTGCCAGTGGAATCTTCTACCACTGGTCTTTAATGAAAATATTAGAGAAAGGAGGTATTTAATGATTTGTTTACACAGAGAACATAGTTGTTCCTGAGATGAAATAGATGTTCTTTTCCCTTTTCATTTCTAGTCTCAGGAATTATTTTTCCATCATCTCCTCTCCCTTTAACATCAACCTCAATACATGCATTCTTCTCAACATGAACCTAGAATTTCTTCTTCCCTGTAGAGGAAAAGCAATGGATTATAAGTATAATATTTGTATAAATATCTGCTAAGTACTTTCACACTTATATGAAATGAGATGTAATCTCATTTCTATTAAGTCTGCATGTTGACCTGAAGTCATCAATAAAGAAATTTTAGATATTATATAAAATAATAAATACTCACCCTAAAGATACACCCACATGATGATTCTAGAGGAACAAGAAATATCCCAGAAATCAGAGGCTTGGCAGCTCCATGGGCTATTTTGTAACAAGAACATTACCCACCAACACCTGCTGAAAACGTAACCACCTGTCCAACACCCTTGCTTCCTTCCACCTGTGCCCTAGGCCCTTGGGTGTTGCCCTCTTCCTTGTACCCTTTCCAAACTCCCCTCAAAAACCTTCATTCAGAAAGTTTTAGTTATAACTGAGTAAAAATTTAGGTCAGCAGTCATGCCCTTCAAGGCTTGTTTAGACCATATTTTTAAATCTTTGAATGGAAGTTGGCTAAGAGAATGATTTAAAGCCTTGGAGGAAATATTGAAGAGATAATAACAGTTAATTTTTCCTTTATTTAAAAACTGACTCTGACTAATATTGCCTTTGTTTTAGTCAGCATTCTTACTGGTGTGACCCAAAATAACAGACAACAATATCTTAGAGGAAAGAAGATCTGTTTGCTCACAGTTCTTGATTGAGACTTCAGAGGGTCAGTCCATGTTACACCAGAGAGAGAGAGAGAGAAGAGAGAGAGAGAGAGAGAGAGAGAGAGAGAGAGAGAGAGAGAGAGAGAGAGAGACTCTGCTCTCACACCACAGAGGCCTGAATCAGGAGAGAGTATGCAAGGGAAGGAAGGACTGTACATAATCCCCAAGGCCACACCCATAGGGAGCCCTCCTCAGTAACCAAGCCTCACCTTCAACATGGCTGCCTTACCTATGCCAAGTCTGCGGAAACATTCTAAAATCTAATCATAAAACCCTTCATATATTACTCTTCTAACTTTATCACCCTCATCCCCCATCCCCATGTATTACTGCCCTAAGAAGCCCCTCCACAGAGTCATTAACCCATAAAATATTTCAGACAAAATGAGTCAGAACTCTTCTGAACCTCTGAAGCAGCTCCCTTGCTCACTTTACCACTTCATAAGTTTCCATGAACAAGAAACATGCTTTTAAAGAAAAATAGTCTCAGCAGATCACAGGAGTCCCCAGATTACAGCTCCTCAGGCAGATAGGAGGAAGGGTAATGAGAGAATGTTTGGCAACAGGGAGAAATCCTAGCCCATGGCTAAGGAAGACACTGGGAAAAACCCACTGCAATCATGACACTAGAGGGCAAAGCCAACTCAAATCACCACCCCTGGCATGTGAGCCACAAAACTGAAAGGCCTTGCTGTTTCAGGGCAAGTGGTCCTCACCAGATGCTTTCCTTAGAGGTAGCCATAGGATTGGGGATGTAATATGTGCAAAGGCGTGGAAGTTGGGAAACATTCCCACCTTCCAAGAAGCTTGTTTCTGTGAAGAAACTTGATGCTTATTAATTGATTTTTTTTTATCCTAATGATTGAATTCAGGGTTTCTCACATGCTAAGTATGCACTCTACCAGTGAGCTACACCTCCAACACCCTTACTACTTTCTTGTTATCACAATCTACAATGCATTGCATTCTTGGTTTTTCCCTGATTACAAATGATTCTCTGCAAAACTGCTTGGTAAGAGGATTTTATATTTCCATCTAATTTATTGTGCATTCACTTTCTACTTAGCATCTGGGTTTCAAATACTGGTTTGGCATTGTATGTATTTTTTTGTCTCTTTTAGCAAAGAAATAATTTTGCTCTGTGTTTGCAGCTATGAAAAGTATATATCGTGTGTGTGCTTAAAGTAAATGCTCTACATTTTAAACAAAAGGTTATCACTTGAAAGGAAACTAAGTCTTACCTGACACAGTCCTCTCTCCCTCTCTCCTTCTTAAAAAAAAGAACATGGGAAAAGATGTGACAAGAGTTGCCCATTATCATACCATAGTCACATAGCTAATTAGTGTTGGTCAGAATAATGACTCTAGAAATTAGATCACCCAGCTCCTAAATCAGAGCTCTTCCATTGTAGCATGCTTCTTCTAACAACTGCTTAGATTTCCTTCCTCCAATTTTTCTCTCAAGGGGGTACACTCACCACCTGTCATGTGATGAGCTCTTTAATTCACTCCCCATAGAAACAGTTGGAGAGAGGAACTTTCAGAAACCATTCCTAATCTGTGGCCAAGTTTCCAACAGGGATGTTTCAAAAGATTAACTAAATGAGCTCAGTCAACTTATAGTTCCTTGTGTTCTTGAATGATGCACAGCTGGAAATACAGATAGCAATGCATTTGAGCAAGGCAACCTAGATTTTAACACTAGCTTTGTTAGTAATGAGATGTTAAGCAGCCACCTCATCTCTTGGATTCCTCACCTGTAAAGCAAGAAATTTTTTGCCTATTTGGTTTCCTACTTTTAGTTGATTAGGTAGCTTTTTAAATATAAATATAATAGGTATTTATTGGAGAAAACATAGAGAAAAACAAATATTATCAAACCACCCACTATCAATATTAATAGTCTTGTCTATCTATATAAAGCATTTCTTGTAAGTCTCTTTTTATAGTTGAGGATAAAATTGGGGTTATACTTGCTATATATAGCTTGTGTCTATAGAGTAGTCCCCAAATACCCATGTTATAAAAACGTGGTTGCCAGCCTATGGAACAATTGGAAGTTGATGGCACATTTAAGACATTGGAGCTAGGCATGGTGGCACATGCTTCTAATCCCAGCACTTGGGAGGCTGAGACAGGAGGAGCACACAGGTTCAAAGCCAGCCTCAACTACTTAGTGGGGCTCTCAGCAACTTAGTGAGACCCTGTTTCCAAATAAAATATAAAATAGATCTGGTAGTATAGCCCAAAGGTAGAAAGCTCTGGGTTTCACCCCCAGTACCACACCAAAAAAAAAAAAAAAAAAAGACATTGGAACTAATAGGAGGAAAGTAAGTGATGAGGTGCACCCTTGAAGAAGTTATTAAAGTCCGGTTCCCTGTCACCCTCTCTATTATTTCTCAGCCACCATGATATGAACTGTCTGCTCTGCCAGGTATTCCCACCAGAATGTGCTGTACCACCACAGGTCCAGATCAACAGGGCCAAACAACCATGGACTGGAGTCAAAATGAACTTTTCTTTTTATTAAATTGATTATCTTAGGTATTTTGTTAGAGTGACAGGAAAGTGTTATGATTTAAATATAAATGCCTCCTGGAAAAGCTCATGTATTGGCAATGCAAAATGTTCAGAGGTAAAATCATTGAACCAGGGCTCTGACCTCATCAGTGATTTGAATGGATCTACTGGGTGGCAACTTAGGAAGATGGGTGTGGTTGGGGGAGGTAAGTCACTGGATGTGTGTGGCTTTGGCAACTATATCTGACTCTGGTCACTTTCAGTCACTCTGCTTCTGGCCTCTGTCCTGAGAAGTTTTTCTTTGTCATTCTTTGCTGTCATGATGTCTTTGCCTCAGAGATGGCCAACCATGGACTCGAATATCTAAAACTCCCAAACCCATGAGTCCAAATAAGCTTTTCCTCCTCTTGAATTATTTGTGTTAGGTTTTTTAGGTCACACTGACAGAGAGTGAACTAAAAATTGTATTCCAATTTGTAGTTATTTTAAATATGTATTTACCTTTCCATTTTTTTTGCTTTTATTGGTACATCATAGTTTCACATCATAATGTAAATCATGTTGACAATGACATTCAAAAACATGCTCTTGGTGTCCCCCATTTCTCTCCCTCCCAATACAGAATACCCATATTGACACTAGTATGTCTTCACATGTATATACATAGTCTATAGTAGTATTTCTATTAATGAACCTAAGTCTTCCTCCAACCTTACCCCTTATATCTCCTTTCTGGCTCCCCTAAGTTTACCTTTTCTAATACAAGAATTATTTATATTTAGTTTCAGAATGATTTTATGAAATATCTAAAACTACCCAGACCTTTTCTGTGGCATTTATCAGTTCTAGTTTTCTTTCCTGAGTATCATTGTAATGCATTATGCTTGTTTTTCATGTATGAGGGTAGACAGGGGAGGTATTATTATCCTCATTTGTTGGGTTAGAAAACTAAGATTCAGTTAGGTGAAGTAGTTTTCTCTAATTGCAGACAGAGTCAGGAACAGGGAATGTGAACTCAAGACAATCAAACAAATCCTTATTATCATACTGTTTCCATTTGGCCTGAGTTCATAATAGCAAACTCCATTGTCTACTATCCCAAGTGGATGAAAACTTTTGATGACTTTCAACTTTTGCTGCCAGTGCATTTCTATGAGGAAGAATTATTTGTCCAAAAGAAATTAATTAAAATTTTGTGTATTGCTATATTTTAAGCAATTATGTACAGTGCTGATTCCGCTAAATGAATCATCCAATTATCCCTAATGCTTGGGCCTGATTTTGACTTTCTCCCTGGCACCACTCTCATCCTGTCCTTAGTTATCTATCTGTGATAAGCCTCTGCATGACCAGCTCTGACCTCAGGGATTGTTATGTTATTGATTTGATGGATTATAACTGGCTTCTCTCAAGTCCAATAACAGCTATAAAATCCACTGATTGGAAACTGGGAACTAATCCAGGACTAGTTGGTCTGTAATGGAAATATAATGTCCAACATACCTGGCTGGGATTGTAATTGGTCGTTGTAAAGTTTCATGTTGACAAATTCTGAGTACTAGAATAACATTCAGGTTTTATATAACACCTATGAACAATTTTTTAATTAAGACACACAGGTGAGTTGATGCTAGATCATCCTATGAATCTGATTTCTTAATCTCCTAGTTGATAAAATTTACAGGTTGGCCATGCAGCACAGACATGTGCTGGAGAAGGGACATGGGAGAGGGGAGAGAAGCGATGAGGAAAGGGGAGAGAAAAACAACAATATTTATTTAGAAATTTGAATGTAGAATTTGGTCTTTTTATTGAAGCTAAATCCTTATTAGACTTTGTCCCTGCTTGGTTAGTGCCAAAAATCTACAACTCACAGTGAGCAAGTCTGCTACTTTTATCTTTAGTGTAGGCCAAGAGACCCTGCAGACCTAGGAAATCATCAGAGGGTATAGTTCCAATATTAAGACACTCTGAAGAGGGAAGGAAATCAATTCTTATTCTCCAACATTCCCAGTCTTTTCCTGTCACAAAGTGTACAAACCCTACCTCTACTCTAAGTCACAGTCTGTTTACTCTATTAAAGTATTAATTCACTAACAACAAAGAGGTTTCCAATACAGCTTTATCTATGACCACTCCAGAGTAATATATGGTAGAACCCGCTCCTGTTTGAGGGCCAAGTAACTAACATCTAGGCCTTACAGCCATTCTCCTCTATTCCGAGCATGAGCATGAACACTCTTGAGTCTCTCAATTGCTCAGAAACAGAGGTTCATAGACTCTGTTTGCATTTCAAGAAAATAAATTTGTCTCCCAAATTGATTTTTCCTCTCAATACATTTAATATCTCAGCTGCCACCTGGAAATAGTAAAATGAAATTAAGCCAACAGCCACCACAAGTCTTACCATTAGAGGCTGTGGGGGTCATAGAAGCAGGTTAGCCTTGCTTCTTCTGATAAAGGCTGCAGCTTCACTCAGTTCTGACAGATCCATCCTTCATTAAAAATTCACCAAAAAAGAGAAGGCCTAAAAGTGAGCTAAAAATATAGGTATGAGATAGCAAAAGGTATATATGAGACCTCAGTGTAGTTTCAATTTGCATTTCTTTGATGCTTAAGGTAGCAAATTCACACTAGCCAAATTGTGGGACCAATATAGGTTTCCATCAACAGGTAATGGATAAAAAGGCATATGTGATATATATATACACACTAGAATTTCACTCAGTCATAAAGAAGGGCACATGCCCTTAAATCCAGTATTTGGGAGGCTGAGACAGAGGATCACAAGTTGAAGGACAGCCTCAGCAACTTAGTGAGACCCTGTTTCAAAATTAAAAATAAGATAAGTTTGAAGGTAGAACTTGGAGGTAGAATGCCTCAGCATTCTACCTCCCAGCATCACAAAATAATAAATAAATAAATAAATAATAAATAAATAAATAAAATTTTTAAATATGAATGAGAAAGAGAAATGGACTCTAAAATAAGAAGCTGTTCACAATAAACAAAAGAGGCCTAATTTTGTTTTAAGTACTTGTGCTCCTTCTTTCTCTCTGCCACATCTCAAGTTCATGAAGCAAGTGAGCTGAAGAACATGTGACTCTTACGAAGAGTCATGCGTTTTCTACTAGGCACAGAAGGCACAGTGCCTAGGTCCCAGAGTACTTTCAGGGTCATGTGAGCATGTTTTACTTTTGTGTGTGTGTGGTACTGAGGATTGAGCCTGAAGAACAATCTACCTCTCAACTACACCCCAAAACCTATTTTATTTTTAGAAAAAGGGTCTCACTAGGCTGATGAGAGCCTCATTACTTCATGAGGCTGTCCTCACACATGCGACTCTCCTGTCTTATCCTCCCAAATACTAGGATTAGAGGCATGCACCATCACACCTGGCTAATATTTTACTTTCTAGAAGGATGAATCAGAAAAAATGAAATATATTAATGGTAAATAATATAAAACCATCCCAGATCATATTTGTCTTTATACTAAATATAGTATATTTAACATACTAAAATATACTAATCTAATATACTGGAATCTAATGTTTAATATTTATTTACATAGAACTCCCTAGGGCCTATGAGAGTCACAGTGCACCCCTGAGCCACAGAGTGGTGACCTTGGCAGATGCTAGAATTAACCAGAGTGAGAAAAATAAAAATAAAGGTGTGGACACTTTTTCCCTTGATAGAAATGGATAAGATGTTCAGAGGTATCTAGCTGCAGCCAGATAGAGCATCACAGCCAGAATATGGTGATGAAGGGGAGAAGATATTGATATATATGTTCAGCTTCAGAGAATGAAGAAATGAAAAAATGAGTATCCTGGCAGAGAGAGGTCTCAGGAGCAGATGGTTCTTAAAAATTCCATCAGATAGTCATCGGGGATGGAGGAGTGCGAACCAAGCCTGCAAGTAGGTTGTGGGGCGAAGGGAGTGGAGCAGGTGGGAGGGAAGGGATTCGTTGACTCAAGAAAAACTTGGAGGAACTATTTCTGGGCAAATAAGTGAAGTTAAATTAGTTGAACATTTGCTCTATACCAAACAAACTTTAATTAATTACCTTTAATTTTTCACATTTTATATTTGAGAACAAGGAGGAGAAAACACGGGAAATTGGTCATCATGATCCCAAATGAAAAGACTTTCTGTTTAGATGAAAATGCCTTCCTCCCAGCTCAAGCATGCAAGGCAAGTAATAACAGCCTTATTTACAGAGAAGGGAAAGTGGACTCACTGAGTTTGCTTAGCTCAGTGGTCAAGGTTTGCCCAGGATGAACTGTGATCACTTTCTGCCTCATGCATAGGTGACTAATAAACACAATAAACTCGTGTTATTTTGCCACACTTAATCTATGCTTTTCTTTGTAGATGTATATGGAGGACTATATGAATTATAAGTTAGCTCTGTCTCTTTTGGAAAATGGGTGTGAGACTTGTAGAAAATCAAGTTAATGCTTGTATGAATAGATATGAATGCTTGTTTGAATACTGTGCAATGTATGGAATAGGTATAGTGTAGAAGTGAAAAACAGAAAAAAATTTACCAGAAGGATAAAAAGACAACGGTCCAGTATATGGCACCAAGAGGTAGTGTTTCTTAGAGAAAAAAAAAAAAAGGCAAAATTGACCTTCATGAGCTGGGTGTGGTGGCACACACTAATAACCCCAGCATTCAGGAGGCCGAGACCAGAGGATCGCAGTTCGCGGACAGCCTAAGCTACTTAGTGCGGACCTTTGCAACTTAGTGAGACCCCTGTTTCAAAATAAAGAATAAAAAATAGTGCAGGAGGTGTAGCTCAGCTGGTCAAATATCCCTGGGTTTCATCCCCACACATGCAAAAATAAAAAATTGACCTTCACGAAGGTGCAAATTTAGATAAGGGATTTGTAATTATTATAGTATTAAAGTGTTTACTAGGTATTTGGATAAATAGAATAGAGCATGATGAAAGAAAATACTGAAAGTTAGCCAGGGGAATTTAGAAGAGAGCTGGGTGTGGCTCTTTCTTAAAAGAAACAGACGGGAACCATCAAAGACTCTTGGAGCAGGAATATGTAGAAATCGGTGTTTTAAGAAAATATCAATGGCAACATATTTGGATGTATTTAGACAAAGAGGATCCAGTCAGGGAGACAAATTTTGAATTTGCATTTATGATAGAATTGCACTTGTGTCCAACTCTGCTCTTTATGCATGACTTCCTGGTTGGATTGCATTCAGTAGACATTAGAGCTTGGAAAATATATTTGTAAGAGTGCGTGTGTACAAGTTTTCTGAAAGCTTGCACAATAAATGCGGATCTGTCTGAGGAATGAAATTAGGATATGGTGTTTAATTCAGTATTCTTATTGCTATAATCCCAAGCAAATGACCACACAACCTAAAACAAAGATTTATTTGCTCACTTTTTTTTTTTTTTTTTCCCTCAGAGTTTCATCCATGTCCGGCTGGGTTCTATCTGCAGATCTCAGGGCATGGTATTGGTGAGAAGCAGAAAAAAGGGAACAGGGCCTCTGCTCTCACAACTTGGAAGCTGTAAGCAAGAGAAAGCAAGCAAGCAAAGGGATCCAAAGACAAAAGGCACAGTCTCTACGACCACACCCCCAGGGACCCACCTTCTCCAGCCACACTCCCCTGGTCTAAGTTACCTAGCACCCAGATAAATCCATCATTAATTCACTGATGAGACTGTAGCCCTCATGACTTTATATCAACCCTGAACATTACTACATGAGCTCTTTAGTGGATATTCAGTATCTAACTATCACAGATGGTGAGAGAAGGAGAGAACTGTGTTCATTCAGTTCCACTTTAGTCTATTTATATGTATAAGGGATGTGCTTATACTTTTATACTTAACAGATTTTTAAAGAGTAGGTCTTCTTATAGGATCCGGGATAAAAAGATCACATTAAGACATAGAGCACACATCTGTGTGAATCTCCATTCAAGTCTGGAGCACTTAACACACATAAGCTATAAAAGAAACGGAATGTTTAGGTTCTGGCACTATATAGTAGGAAACTGGAGGTGACAGAATTGGGGAGGATCCAGAAACCATTTTGAGGTAGTGACTAAAGCCAATGACTCACCTGAGCAAAGAGGGATCAGAATTCTCCTTCCTCCTGGGCCTCCTCCAGTATCCATTAACCCCTAATATCCTGCTGATCTCTAGATCCCTTTAGGTCCCAGTTGCACACATGGCCTTAAAACTTTATACAATAACCTATCTGTCACAGCACAGTCCAATCAATATCTTAAAAGCAAAATGAAAGAACCCAAATGCACCAACAAATAAGCAAATGAAACTTGGAAGCCAAATTGCCAGGAGGCTTTATTATACTCTAGATAACCATAGATGAATACAGAACTAAGTATATTCTTATAAGACTAATGTTTATATATTGAATGGAAAGTATAGGTGAGGTTGATATTTTGGTATATCTGGCTATCATGAACTTTTAAAAAAATCTGCTACTATAAAACCTTAAGAGGCAGAAGAAGCTCAAGAGATTCTGCAAACTGCTGTGAGTACTTCACTTCTAAAGCTCCCTTTGTATATTCAGGAGCTTAATTTACCAATGTATCTTGAATGATTAGGTTCTGGGAATTATGTGACCATGTTTATAAGTAGAATAACTGTATGATTTATCATCCAAACCTAGGCACATTATTTCATATTGGGGCACTTTTGAAAGTGAGATATGCCACAAATAATTAAATCAGGATAATAGATACAATATGAAACTGAAGTCAATAGGAAAATATGGACTCCCCAGTCATAAGAGAATTGGTAACTGGGAAAAACCATTTATAAACCCAAATAGCACTTTTCCATAACTACAAAATCTGGAAGATACCCCTTTTACATATCTACAAAGTCCAAATTATTCATCTCCATGATTCTCAGGGCATTTAGGCAATACCATAACTATCTAAAAGTTGGACTAACAGAGAGGCATTAGGTAGTGTGCATCATATCATTCAGTTTGTAGTACAGCCAAAGAGCTCCTGTTTTATTCTGAAGTTTATCATTTTAGGAACCAAGCACTACAAAAACCACCATCCTTTGATTTGTATTGAAATGATTTAATTGGCAGGTATATTTCATTTACCTAGTTAACAAAAAAGAGAAGTAGTGGAAGGCCCTTACATGAAAAAGACAGCTGTGATGTGAGATTTTCATCTTGGACTAGAAAGAATCATGTTGGTCAAAATTTGGCTACCCTTGCAAGAACTGAGTTGTTACCTTCTAGCTGAGGCATGACATTAGCCTGAGTGACTAACCAGGGACTGAGGTTCTTTCCTATAAAATTGGATTTTAGTGCAAAAACCCATAAAGTCCTGGGCAAGCTGAGGAAAATAGGTCACCTTAGTTTTAGGTGCAAACCTGCAGCTCTTTTAAGAATATAATCTCTAATTTGGAAACTAGCTTTTTTTTTTTTTTTTTTTTTGCGGGTCTGGGGATGGAACCCAGGGGCATTCGACCTCCGAGTTACACCCCCTGCCCTATTTTTTATTCTTTATTTTGAAACCGGGTCTCACTGAATTGCAGAGGGCCTCACTAAGTAGCTGAGGCTGTCCGCGAACCGCGATCCTCCGGTCTCAGCCTCCCGAATGCTGGGATTACAAGCGTGCGCCACCACGCCCGGCTGAAACTAGCTATTTTTATTCTGGTTATGTTTTTCTGTGGTTCTCTCCCTCTCCTTCTGCAGACATTTTTATATACATTTTGAAATTTTATTATATCATTCAATATATATTGATTATCTATAACTATCCACAGTAGGCCCTGGTAGTAAATACTGGGCCTCTTTGCCTTGTTAGAGTAATGGATTTGAGTGAGTGTAGGAATTAATGTTATACTTTTTTTTTTAATTACGGTTACATTTAGGGCAAAATTATAGGGAGAAATCTGTACTCAGCGGACATATAGCAGAAGTCAGAATGAGGAAGCCCAGAAGGGGACCATGTTAGCAAGAAAATGAGGTAAATTTAGGCAGCCATAACTCCCGACTTGGCATTCTAAGGAAACACTTTTTGCTCAAGACATTCTTCAGGCTCCTTCTCCTCCTGCTCATTCCTTGTTCTCCATGCCAATGGAAGGTTCCCCTTCTTGGAGCTCCTGGTTTTCCAATATAGAGGCCTTGAAATCATCTTTGATTCTTCCTTCTCTCATGCTACATTCAATTAATTGTCAAGTTCTACTGATTTTATAATTATTGGATTCTTATCTGCTTTTAGAAGACACAGTTTAGAGTTCCTGCTGAGCCTGTGCTCTTCTTTGAAAAGTGCCTGGTCTCCTCCACAGGCAGCTATGTCTGTAATGTGATATAGGTGACCTGGCCCAGCTTATTAGACAAGGCTGGAGTGCCTGGCTACTTTAGTCAGCTTTCACATTAGTGTGATGAGAACAACTTAGAGAAGGAACAGTTTATTGGGCTCATGGTTTCAAAGACTCACTCTGTAGGTCCAGGCTGAGGCATAAACGGCAGAGATGGCAGCAGCAGTGGTAGAGAACACAACTCTCACATCATGATGGTGGAGAACAGAGAGAAAGAGGACCTGCAGACATATAGTGTCCCCAAGACCACTCGCGCAGTGACCCACCTCCTCCAACTATGCCCTACCTCTGAATCATGCTACACTGAGGACATTTTAGGTTCAAACTATAACTCTAACCAAGTAGGAGCAATCAAAGTCTCTTAGAATATGGATCTGGGACTTGGATATCACTTCCATTCTGGGCTCTTTGGGTGAATGGAGTGTTGAAACTTGAGGTTGGGGCTGGCACTGCAGTGGTCATTTGATGCCACATGCATGCTAATTAGCAGAAACAATAAAAGAATTAGACAAGAGACCAAAAAGATGAAGAGAAACAGTTATAAGAGGCCTAGGAAAGAGAAAATGTGAGAGTGTGCTTGCTTATGTCCCAGACACCTTCCTTGGTAACAGAACCCAATAAAATTTAGATTCAATCCCATTCTTTCTTTAAGATCTCTCAATAACCTTTAATAAATTCCTATTTCTCCCCCAAATTTAAAAGATCTTGAGTAAGTTTCTGTTATTTGACATCAACATCAACATATTTTTAACTAAGACATCATGTCCTAGTCTTCCTACTATCATAGGCTTTTATTTTTTCTCCTAATATGATATGAAGATTTTTCATAAAAGTCAGCACATTGTCTGGTGCATAGTAAAATTTCAATCAAAGTTAACTATGCTTATTACTACTCAACAACCATTTTGTGCAGTCTTTGATTGCTGTGCTAAATATGTAGGAGGGTAGCTTTGCTTTCAAATTGCTTAGTGAATCTGTGATGTGCAAAACCTTAACAGAGAACAGCACCACAGGGAAGCATTTTCGTCTGTTTTCTGTTGTTCTAAGTGAATCCTACAGCCTGGGTGATTTATAAGAAGAAAAAAAGAAAAGAAAAGAATGGTTTACTTCACTCATGATTCTAGAGACTGGGAAATCCAAGAAAGTGGTGCTAGTATTTGGTAGAATCTGGTGAATACCTTGCTGGGTACTAAGACATAGGGCATCTCACTGCAAGGCAAAAAAAAAAACAAAACAACAAAAAAAAAAAACTATGCTAGAGAGAGCCTGAGCCTCTCTTGATAGCTCATTAATCCAAAATTTGTAAGTGGATTAACCTATTCAAGAAGTCTCTCACTTCACATAGATTCCACCTTCAAATAAGATTAACATATGAGCCGGGCGTGGTGGCGTACGCTTGTAATCCTTGCACTTGGGAGGCTGAGACAGGAGGATCGCACAGGTTCAAAGCCAGCTTCAGCTACTTAGAGAGGCTCTCAGCAACTTAGTGAGACCCTGTTTCCAAATTCCAAATAAAATATTTAAAAAAAAAATAGGTCTGGGAGTATAGCTTGAAGGTAGAAAGCCTCTGGGTTCCACCCCCAGTACCACACATACAAAAAGATTAACATATGAATTTGAAGATTAAGTTTACAATACATAAACTTTGGGGAAGACATTTAAACCATACCAGGAATTAAAGTGAGAAATCCACAAAATGATAACTGTAGCTGGGAAGATGGAAGTAAGACAAGGGAATCCTCTTGAATGTAAATCTCTTCTGCTGGCTACACTTAGTCTAGTCACTGCTGACCACAGGAAAACTGTCACTCTGTTATCTTCTCTCTTTTCCTCAGAACTACAGTTTCTAGAAAAAGGATTGCAGAACTTTATACAGCCTTGACATTTTAGTGCCCCTACTTTAAGAATTTCATCAACACCTTTTTAATTGATTGTTAAAAGAGTTAAATTATTTTTGTATTAGCCACCTCAACAATTTTTCTCATTGGCTTCCTCATGACTGATAGATTCCCTGAGTTCTTCATCAAGGTAGGTTGTTATATGTGTTTATGTTGAAAGACGCCCACTGCTGGAAACTACAATCCACATAATAGAAAAAAAAATATTAAAATTCCTCTGAGTAAACAAACACTAAGCATCTATTGACAAAGTTTTTATTATTAAAATTAGAGACAAAGTATTTGAAAATAAGAATTGAGTTATCCAGATTTCAACAGAGGAAGGGTAGAATTACCAAGCACTTGAATGATTTCAAACAAGCTGAAACATGTATCATAAGGCAGTAAATGAAACACATTTGAGTTGCAAGGACCAGCAAATGCCACAAATATGAGAAAGTACTGCAGGACGCTCTTAATTAGAGACACTGCTGGGCAGACAAATGATGCCGATCCTCCTAACATTCATGGTGCTGAGATAATCCTGTTACCTGCCTTAACTCAGAAAGGTTTGCTCAGTAGAAAACTCCTAAGCATTTAGTAGTAATGAACAAATCTACAACCCCCTAACCAGCTACAATACCTGCATTTTATTTATTTTTATGCAATTTTGCTTCCTATAAGAAAGGAGCTTTAGGCGGGTTTATCTCCTTACAGGAGGAATGTTAAAATGTTGAATCGAATTGCAAATCAAGAGTGTTGCAGAATTTGTTGATTTTTCCAAATCTTCCCTTCAAATAATAATTAGTATTAGGGTTAGATTTCCAAGCAGTCCAATTTATATTCCAAAATTCTCCTTCTGTCCCCAATCTCCCTGTAATTTTTCCCAGCTCCCAGTTTGGTTTTTCTTCCCATCGCCCACAGAAACTCTTTTTTTTTTTTTTTTTTTGGTGGGTTTGACCTCCGAGCTACATCCCTTGCCCTAATTTTTATTCTTTATTTGGAAACAGGGTCTCACTAAGTTGCAGAGAGCCTCACTAAGTAGCTGAGGTGAACTGTGATCCTCCAGTCTCAGCCTTCTGAATGCTGGGATTATAAGCATGTGCCACCACAAACTTCTTTTTAATCTCCTAACCACAAATCCTAATGGAGAAATTCTCAGTCTTTAATTCTACTTTCCCTTTCTGATATAGGTCTCCAGATTTCTAGAATCTCTTCTTTATTTTGCTTTCTTCCCCTGGGTTCCAAGTAGTAAATAAGACCTACCTTGATCAAAATTGCAGATACCAAGAATATTTCTCTTTAGCTTCTTGTTGCACCGTGGTTAGAAAAACATCTAAACAAAGCCGGGCATGGTGGCGCACGCTTGTAATCCATGCACTTGGGAGGTGGAGACAGGAGGATCGCACAGGTTCAAAGCCAGCCGTGCTGGCTTAAGAGACCCTGTTTCCAAATAAAAAGTATAAAATAGGTCTGGGAGGCAGCCCGGAGGTCGAAGGGTTTCCAGGAACCCCAGTATCACACACACAAAAAAAGACACAACATATCTTACAGGCAACATATCCTTAGTTAAAAAACATCAGTACTTCATTGTCTAAATTAGATGAGAAGTAAAAACCTAGATCCATGGTTCAAAAGAAGTGTAATGAGGATGAAAAGCAACTGTTCCACTAAATCAAAAAACCAAACCAGCAGGAAAATTTTTAAATAAGTAATCTATTTTTTAAAATAAAAGCCTTTAAGTTATGAAATCTGAATTTTATTATATCAAGATTTTTTAATACATAGAAATTTTAGAACTAAAACCTCTTTCATATCATCTGGTTCAGTACTCTATAATTCAAAACTGATTATAATATGGTCCAGCAAAATAAATGATTGGCTCAAGTTTGAATATTGAGCAATGTCCAGAAAAAATGGACTGATGCTAAATCTTTAAGATGATATGAAAAACATTAAGATTAAGGGCTATAACATTCTCTTTCACAATTGAAGGTAAATAAGCATTCGCACAAAATACTAGGTAACATAATAGTCAGAGAGTCAGTATTAGCTAGAAGAGAACACTGTCATGATATTATTCCTCAGCCTCCATGATCCATCATTCGTATAACAGAGTAATCCCTAGATTATTACCCCTGGTGAGCAAAAGATACTCATTAAATGTTTAGTGATTCTAAAGGGTCAAGTATCATATAAATTAAATGCATGATTTACATCCTCATTATTTTTATATTTTCTGAATACTATGATCTCAACCAAGAAAAATTATGCATGTTTGAATCAAGTATAATTCTAATCAACATCTTCACATGCCAAATGTTTAAAAACATACTTATCTAAAATAAAACTAGAATATTACATATTCTAGTTTAATTTAATAAAAAAAACACTATTTGAACACCCAATTAATGTCAAGATTTGTCAAAAATCATTGTGATATCAGAATTATGATCTTGCTTCAAGGTTAGTAGGAGACAAGAGTTGTCAAGGAAAGTTTTCAGTAGATCCAAACATTCTCCACATTACGCTAAAAGTTAAGCAAATTGTCTTGATAAAATTCTTGCTCCAGAGCAACAATTCCATCTTCTAAAATACATTTTCTTTTCCTTAAAATATTTCATTGTCTTGTCTTTAAAATATTTCAATATTTTCATAAATATTTCTCTTGTTAACAACCCTCACTAGAAAATATCAATAAAAATAGCAAAATTTCTTTCATACCTACTATTCAATGTGTTGATGGAAAGGGGATAGTCAAAAGCCTACCTTGGGAAGAGAAAAAGAAATGAGTAGACAAGTATAAAGTCAAGACTATATACACTCTTGTCAAAATCAATAGTGAGAATCTTAGTTAATTTTGCCATTGTTTCAAAATTTGTCTACTGGCTTTTGAGAAGTTGAACCCATAGACCTGGATTTAGCACACAAGTCTCTGAAACAAGATTGTGAGATGCCAAGAAATTATCCTAATTTTGTAACTAATATCCACTACCTAATTTTATGTATTTCACTAATGTTTGTACATAAAGTTATACAATTACAATTACAACATATGTGGTGGCAGCAGTTTTGGAATCTTGGGCTCTAGTGCTATCTCTTCCAATGATTTTGAGCAATTAAGTTAGAGAACTCAATATTCTTCATATTACCAAGAAGATAGTTAATAGTGGTTATCTTCTATTTATTTAGGTAATTTCACAAAAGTAAGAAAGAAGGGTGTACGGTGGGTACTAAGGGCATACTAAGGGTGTACTATGGTCCAGGCACTTCTCTAATCACATTACAAATGATATTTTACTTAAGTCTCATAACAACATGAAAATTTTTTACTTACATCTTACAAATAATAGGCAAAGATGATGAGTGAGTAATTTCTGGAAATGAGATTTGAGGATAGAACATTGCACTTCAGAATATATTCTAATAAGCACTACGATATATGATTATAAGAGTACTATTTAATTTTATCATCCTAATGGTGTAATTTTCAAAAGCATCTAATCTATCCAGGGAAATGTATGGTTATTTGTCTTCTCCAACATCAATAACATGCTCTTTCCTTGACTGTCTATGTTTCAGCTCACAATTTGTTATCAAAGAAGAGATTAACCATTAAAGGCCCTTGACTTTGAATCAATTTTTCTAGACTTTAAAGTTTTACAAATCTGAAAATATATTTCTGGAGCAAAGGACTTACTAGACTCTATTTAAAATAAGTTTTGAGACATGATGAAAAAGATAAAACTCTTTCAGTTACCGGCAACAGCTCATGTAATCAGTGTTCATACTAATGACCAACTGCTGTTCTGCATAACTATCTTCCCAAATCAATTAATTCTCCAATTACCAATGGGAAAAAGAGAAGATGGTAGAAAACACCTATACTGAAGCTCATTATAGCAGCATGGAGGTCAGAAATTAGCTATTAATAAACACTATAGTAAGGACTGCATAATTACAATGAAATGGTTATACTAACATGATCCAATATGGCAGTCTAGGTGAGATGATCATTGCTGCTTCTTACAGCAATGTGGCTGAACTATGATGAGGAAGCTGATAGTCAATAGTAATCTCACAGAAATCCCAGGTAATATTAGATGAATCCAGAAATATACCATTCCAATGGTTTTTGGTTTATAGAAAATGGGCATTAAAGCTCTCTATTTCACCTTTGAGCAATAATAAACTATTTCATGTGTGCACAGATCTTGAGAAAACAGGTTTGTTGTTGATGTTTGGAAAATTAGGAAAGAGTAAAACAGAAAGGACAATTCAACTTGCATTTCATTGAACTTTAAGGTTTTAAAATGTCCAATGTAAATAAAACTAACTAGACTTGTTTTCAGAGGGTTGAGTTTAAAATAAATGAGAAGCATCTATTAAAAGTCATAAGCTTGTTTCTATTGCTGACTGTTCAGGAGATAAAACATGTACCAGTATTCATTGAAGGCAGGTGGTGGGGAGCAAAGGGAGATGTGTGCTGGTGGTGGTGGTGGTGATGGTGGTAAGTGATTCTGTATGAAAAGAAATCCAAGAAAGAGAAAGAAAAGGCAGATGCTGATAGGAGGTATTTAGTAGCTGACAAATCTTCAGCGTAGATAGATATGGCAGCTTTAAATTAAAATTTGGCCTATGACTGCATTATTTAAAATCCCAGGAATGTGAGGCAGGGTTATTTTTTGCTTGGTTGAATAGAATATGAGGGTTAAAATGGGAGTTTGAATAACAAGTACTGTATTTAAAAAATTACTGTGAAAACTAAATCATATCAATAGTTGCTTTATTCAGGTGGTCAAATCCTATACATAACTGATGTAACAAAATTAAGTAACTATTCCCAGCATAGAAGCTCATTTGAAGATCTCTTATATACTAGTGACAATGTCACTTCACTTAAAATGCAGTTGATTAAGTACTCTAACACAGAAAACCAAAAATAAAATCTGGAATCTTACTGTCATAATTGCTAAAGAGGAAATATTATGTAGCAATGATTACACAGATGTTATCAAACTATTGGAGAAACAATTAATTTATATGTTCCTTTGAAACATGACTTGTAATAAGTTATGCCTTCCTGTTACGAACCTAGATAGAAGAATAAATATCATAGAAGATGTTAGAATATATTGAGTGGTGGAAGAAAGAAAAGAGGGCATCTTCCATGCAGAATAGGCACAAATTTACAATAAAAAAATGACTTCTATTTTTTTTATTTCTAGTATGTTCCAATTCTTCCCTTTCCAATTTTATTGGTGTGATTTGATAATTAGGACATTCATAAATGGACTTTAGGTGTGGCTATAAAGTGATAATTTCACATTTGTTATAAGATCATATGTCTTTGAGAATTGATTATTAAAAATGTTTATGTCACTTAAATGAGAAAGAATTATAAAAGAGTAGGTACAGTATATTTAATAATTGTATGCACTAATTAAAGTCTCAAAATAGCTATTGTTGAGTAGTGGAATCATGGATTTTTCAAAATATTGTGTTTCAGCTGGGTGTGGTAACAAATGCCTGTAATCTCAGTACTTGGGAAGTTAAGACAGGAGAATTGCTGATTAGAGGCCAGCCTCAGCCACTTACCAAGGCCCTCAGCAACTTAGCAAAACCCTGTTTCAAAAAAATTAAAAAATAAAAATATGTGTAAAAGTATGAATGTAGCATGGTTTACCTGGACACTCATTATTGGGAGGGGGGGAGTAAAGTGTAGGGGGAGAGGGTACCAAGCACAGTTTGCATGTATGCCATTTTCAATATGATCCACATAAAAATAAATAAATAAATAAATAAATAAATAAATAAATAAATAAATAAATGGGCTGAGGGCATAAATCAGAAGTATAATGTCCTGGGAATAATCCCAGTACTAAAATAAAAACAAAAACTGATTGTTTTTATCTTTATATTTTCTACCTTCCAATGATAACTATGAATTTTCTGTAATATTTATAATAAAATAAAATAATGTTCAGAATTGCTGGGTGTAAATGATTCAGAGTTAAGCATACTATTATAAATGGACATTTATAATAGATTTATGTGCATATATACAGGAAAGATATAATTAGCTTTAGATATACATATATTAAACTCTCTAAAGTGTAAGTTTATTTTTCTCTTTACACAATATGAATCAGGTCTTGCATTCTTCTACTGCTTAATGAATAATTATCCCTTTTGCTTTTACCAATCCATACATGCAGCTTAACAATTTAGAATGTATTCCTTAATATTTTCCCCATACTTACATGCTCAAGTAAAAGTACTAACATATAAAACATTGTTTGGGTTTGTTTAACAAAATGGAATCAATTATATATTGGTCTCTATGTCCTCTTTTTTCTTACTCAAAAATACTTTATTGATAACCTGCCAAATTAACTGCTAAAACTATAACTTATTTTTAATGACTGCATGATATCTTATTTCATACTATATGTATAATAATTTATTCAATAATTCCCCTATTGAAATTTTCAGGGTTTTATTGCCATTATGAAAAATGTTGCAACAATATTCTTATCCATATGTCATTACTCACAATTTACTTGCTTGGGAAAGTGGCCCAGAAATGGGAATCTGAAGTCAAACAAAATATGCATTTATAAATATAAAGAATATTGCCAGATTATTTTTCAAGAGGAACTAACAATTAATAATTTCATTAATCATGTATAGAAGTACTCTTTTCCAGCAAAGATAGTAATAAGCATTCTTATTCTTTTTTCATTTTTGACAGAATTGGTATGACATAATATCATTATTACTTTATTTTTGTTTTTGTTTTATTAAAGAATTTTAGCATCTTTTCAAATGCTTATCATTTGTTTGGTTGGGTTCTTGCTTGAGTTCTTTGTTTTGTCTATTTTTTCTTATGTTCTATGAAAACATTTACTTTTTCTTTTCAATTTGTAATTGTTCTTTGTACATTCTCCCTTTCTATGTCTATCATTATTAATTTAGTTTACCACATTTTTCATTTATCCTTTGCACTTATTGATGGTAACTCTTCTGAAAGGTGGTACTGGGAATTGAACCCAGAGATGTTCTACTTCTGAGCCACACCCACAGACCTATTTTTATTTTCTTAGTTTTAAAATAGGGCCTCATTAAGTTTCCCTTTACTTGCTTCAAATCTGAGATCCTCCTATTTTATCCTCTTAAGTACTATATTACAGAAACGTACCACTACCTGGCTTGTTTCATGTTTTGATACAGTGAATTATGTATATCTTCTTTTTATAACTTGGAACTTTTGTCTGGTTTTGGAAGATTATAAATTGTTTCATTTATTTAGCATTTATTAGTACCAGTGTGAGTTACCAAAGGAACAAGTGCAATAACAAAAATTGCTCTTTGAACGTTGATGAATTGGGAAAACTCCAAATGAGGACTTACATACGATTGAAGTTGAGGGTGGAGCAAGTTGATGGTGGCATTCTTCCACAACAAAGGAACAACAACAACAAAAAAAAAACAAGAGCTATTTCATTAGTGTTTGAGGCAGAGCCTCAGAGTACAGTAGAGGTGTGACATGGATCTAGCAGAGTAAGTATCGACACACACAGTGGCTTTATAAAGAAGGGAACTGAGAACATAATGTTCTTCATTCCATGTCTTCAGATCAACCCTGAATTAAAAGGAACCTTTACTCAGTGGGGAGAGATTTCTTGCTGCCAGGTAACATCTTGAGATTCCAATGTCTCTGTTACCATTCTCACTGCTATAATCTAAACAACTGACTATGCAACTTACAGGAAGGAAGATTTATTTGCTCATAGTTTCCTTGGAGATTTGGGGTTCCGTGTATGTGAGGCTGGGAGCCACAGATCTCAGGGCAAGGCAGTAGGAAGTGAAGAAAGGGGAGCTCACCACTTCACTCTCACATCACGGAGGTATAAGCAAAAGAGAGCAAGCAAAGGGAGGAGGATGCATATATAATTCCTAAGGCTGCAACCTCAGGGACACACCTTCTCTAGCCATGACTTTCTGTTACGGGACACCAACCAGGTAAGTCCATTTCAATAGATTTATCCACTACTGAGATTAAGCCAATCCCTGGCTTCCAACTTTGCTACATTGATAATGTGAGGGCTGAGAGATATTCTAAATCTGAACCATTACACCTATTTATATGGTTTTAGGTGGGGCTAACTTTTCTCCAGCAACCTTGCAGTCCCAATCTTGGATTTGGGATTATACTACAGTATGAAAATGGCATGTAATATGAAATAACATATGTATGCTTGCATGTAAATGCTTACACATACTATACTCAAAAACCTAACAAAGTAATGAAACATTTGTCTGGAATTATTGGAGACTGACAGATACAAGATAAGAGTGATTTGAGGTATATTATGTTAATGAAAAATACCATGAACAATGGAACAATGATAAGACATTTCAAGATGGCAAACAACACTAGACCAAGTTCCAAAGAGAGTAAAATACAGCACTCCTGTGATTAATAAAGAAGTCATATATCTGTAAATAAAATCATGCAATATATACTTTATAATCAGGTGTGATATTAGTTAGGTGTTAGATTCAGATCATTTGAACTATACTATCATCTATATGAGTGTCTGATGGGACATTCAAACATCATGCTAGATGCAGGATAATTTTTCATTGTGTAGATTTAGACCAGGCATAGCAGGATAGCATCTTTGGCCTCTTCTACCACATATCAGAGTGATCCTTCTGTCATTGACCGCCACTAATGCTCTACAATGTTTCCAAACTTATAGATCTGCCTGACACACTCTTAGCTCCTTTCAAGATTTAATTTACACAGCCCCTTTTCCACCCCCATGGGTGCTTTCCTGGCCCTTTCTTCCATGATTCTCTCTCAGCCCATGAAGGGAATTCTACCTCAGGCCCTGGGAGTACAAGGGCTTCAGGCAGAGCAGGAATGTCTTTTAGTCACCTTTATACCCCTAGGGAATCACGGAATCTAAAACTGAGCAAATGTTCAGTAAGGCTGTTGAATCAACGAGAGAGAGAGAGAGAGAGAGAGAGAGAGAGAGAGAGAGAGAGAGAGAAAACAGAAAAAAAACTCTGAGAGGCTGAAGATTGGAAATAATCTGTCATCTACTAAAATGGGACCTTTTCTAATACATTTACTTTACTCTACAGATACTGTAAAAGTATACATTTAACAATTTTTCCCTTTCCATAAACTGAATATTTTTTCAGTGTTTTTCCTTTCATCATCTAATTATTCAGTGCCAATTATTTGCCAGGTACTGAGACTGAGCTATATATTCCCTTGACAATTTTACCATGATTCATCAGAAACAGAATATATATATATATATATATATATATATATATATATATATATATATATATATATATCCTCTCCAACATGCAAACTACATGAGAGTGAGGCTTTTTCTGTTTTTCTTTTTTTTTTTAATATCCCCACAGTGCCTGGGCATGTCCTACAGGTTTTATAATGAACAAATCCTTGGAGGCAGTGAAGCCACAGCACAGGTGAGGTGGATCTGGGTCCCTCAAAAGTTTCTACAAACAGTCCTGTCCAAAGAATTGAGGGAATTCCAGAGAAGCAATTCCAGGCAGAAGAGGCCTGTGGACTTGCAAAGGCATTCTGCTGTCAACCTTCCCACTCTGCTTATCTCCTTACATAGCAACCAGTGCCTCATGCCATGTGTTGAGTCTTTCCTCTTAGACCTATCATTAGTAAAATATATCTCATTAGTAAAATATATTAGTAAAATATATATTAGTAAAATATATATTAGTAAACTATATTAGTAAAATATATTAGTAAAATATAAATTAGTAAAATATATCTCAATAGTAAAATGTATTAGTAAAATATAATTTTACTAATTAGTAAAATTAGTAAAATATATTTACTAATTGCAGATACCAGCAAAAGCCACGCCCTCTCGGCATCTGCATGTAAATTCTTATTCATGCAGTCCATAGGCAAAATCTCAACGTGAGAAATAAGCCCCGAGAAAAGGTGTGGTCGCTGGCCAAAAGCATTCTCCACTTTTAGATATTCTTTCATAACTATTATTCTTCTAGTATTCTTTTAACTCTTTATACGAATTGCTCCGGTGATGTGAGATCAGGACTATGAAAGAAATTGAGTCCGTGGAAATAAATTATCTAATAATTTGTCTAAACACCATTGGCTCTGCTCAAGAGTAATGAAAAAACTAGCCAGAACTCAGATGCTGTGATAAGCATTCCAGCTGCAGCAATCACAAATGGTCTCCGACCCTCATTCCTATCACTAACTTAGGTTAAGCCATTAACTCCGGTAACCGGTAACTCAGTTTGAGGTAACTCTGTTTATCCTTGAGATCCTGCCTAGAGACAGAGAAGATAAAACTTTGTGTGTGACTTCAAAGCAATTTAGTTGATGAACAACTTAGTCGCCCAAATACAATAGAGCCGAAGGAAAAAGATTGTTGACTCTTACGCCCAGTATGAGCATTCCCCGAGACAGAGAGACTGGCTGCATGGTTAGAAATGAATATGACAAAATAAAGGACAGATGCTCTAAATATATATGTATGAAGGAAAGGAAATACCGTAAGAGTAAGAAAAGCATTTTTGCATGAAGAAGAGCTTATCATAAGAACGTCTCAACTGGGAAAGAAAGGAATTAGAAAGTTAGAAGCAGGTTGCAGAGAGTTTGTGACAGGGAAATGGATTATTAAAGATAAATAGGCTTTTAATAGGCTTGTTGTCTAAAGAAGAGTGTTCAGCAGTAAGGAAATACATCTGACAACTAAATCCAAGAACTTCATGGTGTTGTTTGTGGTGTTTTGTCTGCCAAACTGTGTTGTGAGTTTGCTTAAGCTTTCAGATTTAGAAGGTAAGATGCCAACACCTGAAGAAACTCTATCACATCCACCTGAATCACCACATCTCCCCACACTTGCTATATGAACTGAGCCCAAAAGATGGAAAGTTCCAAGAAAGTTAAAGAAGATTCCCCAAGAAGCCTCCAAGCCTTGGGCATGCCCGTTTCTTCTGGAAGATTGCCCTTTGGAACTGCTTGTCTGCAAGATCAGGGAGAAGATCCGGAGTTAATCTCTTGAAAGCCAAAAGCCAGCTGAAAACCGGACTAGATTTTTTACCTTTGTTTACGTGTCATTCACTATTGTTTCACAGTGATTGCATTCACTTCCTTTTCTCTTACTATTAACTTTACTGGTGAAGGGTATACATTTTGGGGGGTTCTTGTAATAAAGTGTCATTGGCTCAAGAAGCCTTTGTCCATATCAGATTCTTTCTAGAGAGCGCCGTCACTAGGAACTCTTAGTTCCTAGAAGGGAAAGAATCGCTGCAGATAAGAGGCTGCAGTACTTCACTCTAATCCTTCCCCATCTTTGCTGAGGTTCTTGACCGCAAGTGGACTCGCGCCCCAATTAGACTGAGCTGGTCCGCGACAACTAATATAATATATTAGTAAAATATACTGCCCAAAGATCCTGCCACACTCTCTTCTAGGTGGATAAATTCATTGTTTCCAAATAATAATGAATAAAAATACCTCTATCTCTAGGGAAATAATTTGCATTCAGATAGCTTTTAGTGCCAGGATACAAAAAGGTAAGTGATGTAGAAATTCCTCAGCAGGCACTAGGCCTGGGCCAGCTGGGTTGACTGTGAAGAATTCCCTAAAACAAAATAAAATCATAACCCATAGTATTATCAAAAAGATAAAAATAATAAATGCTGGTAAGGATGTGGAGAAAGAAGAACTCATATACTTCTTGGGGTGAGGGAAGATATATATTAGTATGGCCTTTCTGGAGAAATGTATGGAACTTCCTCCAAAAACTAAAATCATAACTACAGTATGATCTTAGAGTCCAAAAGAAAATGAAATCAGTATGTTGAAATAAACTGACACACCCATGTTTATTGCAGCACAGTTTACAGTAGTAGCACTATTCACAAAGGATATGGAATTAGCCTAAATACCCATCAACAAATAAATGGATAATGATCATTATCTTTATCAACAAATGGATAAAGATACATTACACAATGAAATACAATTATCATGACTTTTCATCTAGCCGTAGAGAACCTTGAAATCTTATTAGTCTCAACATGGATGGACCTGGAAGACATTATGTTAAATGAAACATCAGTCACAGAAACACAAACACCACATGGTCTCCCTCATAAGTTGAATTTAATAGGCTGATCTCATAGATGTTGAGAGAGATTAGTCAGTAACAAAAAGAAAAAAATCAAATGCTCTCCCTAATATGTGGAAGCTAAGAAGAAAATGGGTCATAGGATGAACTCTAGAGGAAGAAAGAGAAGCCATAGATGAGCAAGTAAGGCGACCTAGCTGAGGGGGATGGGAGGGGAGAAGAGGGAAATTTCCTCATGTACATGATTCACATTTACAAACATGTCAAAGTCAATCACTAAGCCAAACCTGAGAAGGAGGGAGAAGGGGAACAAGATGGGAATTGGAAAAGGGCTAAATGAGTGAGGTGCACATGTACGCCTCTACCATCTTATACCCCATAAAATGTATGACTATAATGCACAAATTAAAAAAAAAGAAACAGGAGAGAGTAGGGTAGAGATAGAAGGGAAAGTGGTCAGTCAATGGGTATGATCAATTGTTATTTGATATCAAAAGAAAAAAGTTCTATTTTTATGGCACAGGGTAATGAATATAATTAACAATGCATGCATTATATGTCTAAAAATTATTAGAATAGAATTCTTATTTACTCACCATAAAGAAATGATAAAAGTTTAACGTGATGTAGTTATACTAATTCCCCTGAGTTGATCACTACCCATTGTATATATGAATCAAAACATCACATTGTACCTCATAAATATGCACAATATTATGTGACAATCAAAAATAAACAAATATATATATTTTAAATATCACAGCCCACTGACATCCATCCAGTATAACTAGGCAGGGTGAGTCCAGCCATGTATAACCCCCAGGGTGTGCGTGCACTCAGGAGCCAGGGTGCCAATTAGATGCACCCCGAACATCTTGACTTGCATAGAAATAAGCCTGTCAGTTATGAGATATGTATGCACTTACATATATTACTATCAATTCCTTCCTTTGGTGCTTCAATAACTTTTCATTTCATTCATGGACCTGCTGGCAGAAATCACTTCTTGGAGGAGAAAAAGAAAGGTGGAGAGACATAGGGCTCAGCACCTTAAAAGAAAAGTTGTGCAGAGGGTAGGCTGGAGTATTATTGGAGCCCACATCACAAGCATATTCCACTGGCTTTTGTGGGCCACACCACACTCCAAACTCCCACAAGGATTCTGAAGGTAGAGAGAAGGAAAATCTTAAATGTATTTTTTTCAGTACAAAGGACAAAAAGTAAGTAAATGAAAATGAAAAATTCCAGTTCACAGACTTTGTGCTGTTCAAGGAAACCAGTAGGCTTTCTCAGGCCAATTTAGGACTATCAGACAAAAAAAAAAAAAAGACAATCTCCCTAACAACTGACAAATCTGACAAATTTGTCCATGACAGCCTATTACACGTCCAAAGAACAGAGCATTCATACCTGCCCATCTGCCTGCTGGTTCCAGAGCAGTCTAGGGGAAGGGCTGTATCTCAGTTTACTGGGACCAGCCCTAGGTGGTCTAGCTCTTGTGGCTGTAGAAAATGAACAGATTATTTTCTTTTTAATTATGTATGTTAGGATATGACTTATTTCTCCCCTACTTCAAGTACTGCAATGGAACCTTCTTTCAAGTTGGCATGTGGTAAAACTGGTATCGGCAACATCAGTGACACATGGAGAAAAATTCTCTAAGAATAAATTTAGTTTATTTGGGAAAAGCATAATTATTGAAATGATGAAAACATATTCCAGAGTGAATTATTGGAGTGTTTGAGAGGGTAGAGGCAAGCTGGGAGATAGATTACTGGGTAATTAGCCTCATAGATTTTTTTTTGTAAGCTTGTAGTAAGTAAGTAGTAAGTAGCCTTTTTGCAAGATTATGATTATGGCAGAGACTTGAGTAAATGGTCTTGTTATCAGGCAAAAATTCATGATATCCCTTCCTTCATAACCTCCTGCCTTTATTTATTGGGTTAGGTCTTAACCAAAATAACCTCATTTTGATGCTATCAGCTCTCAAAATATTGATCAATCATTCCTCCAGGGAATCCCTGGTTTTGCTTACTTCATTCTCTGGACAAAAAGCCACCACTGAGTGACCATATGGAAGCTTTTCACACTTTATCAAAATGACATCTTATAAATGAAAACCCATACGAGATTAACACAGATTTCAGATACTAAATCCCCTGGCAGACACACAAGAAAGGCATTTTGTAAACTATAGTAAAACCAGTTTCTCAAAGTATTTCTAAATTCTATCAAGACTGTTGAGGAGTCCTCAGGCCACTCGGAAGCACACATGGGTTTTTGTGCACACAGAGATAGAACATGACCTTATTCATCCAGAAGTGCTGGAGACACTGCTGTCTGCACAGGAAGTATCACTTGTAGATGCCCTGCTTCTGTCTCCTAAGTGCTTCTACCTGACTGGCACTTGTTACCTGCAGGTAATATAAATCATGCAGCAGGCCAGGAGATAACCAGGTCCCCAAGAAATGTTGCACTACACTGCAGATGGATCCTTCCTCTTGCAGCAAAGGGTAGTAGATGATATTTTACCAACATGGCACCACCAAAAGCAGGCCACGTGCCTCCTGAGGTCAGACCCAAAGCTAGAAGCTCTCACACTTCAATGTGCACCAGAATCACTCATAAGGCTCACTCAGAATCATTCAGAATACTGGGTGTTTGCGGAAGATGGTGACTGAGAAAAGCAGCATTTACGAGTCCCACTAACAATCAATCTCTATTGCCACAAAAGCAGTGCTTTTCATAGCCAGAAAACACCATCAGCAGAGAAATAAAAACTGTAAATACAAGGGACAGAGAAAAAGAAGGCTAGAAGAACAACTGGAGACCAGAAAAGAAACCAGTCCGCATTGCAGCAGCGGAGCCACACAGGCACCATCTTCCCTTGCAGCACCAGGCTCTAGAAGAAAGGGACTCAAACGGAGCTCAAAACCAAAAAATAAATATGCCAGCCTCACGGCCAAGGGCACAGCAGCAGTGCCATATTGCCAGCAGTGGTGGTGAGTTCACCATGCCTGCAACAGCTCCAGATCAGCTCACTCAACAACCCACCAGGCTCCAGAGAAAAAAGGTAAACAAGGAGCTGAAGTGAGCACCTGTGGATCATTTGGGTGTAATTCAGCAGTTTTTTCAGTGCAAAGAACATCTAATACTCCCAGTGGCCAAGCTCATCATGCATTCCAGGGATTCAGAATGAAGCTCAAAACCAGAAAAGAAATACGCCAGCCTCACACCTGCTGAGGGCATGGCAGCAGCGCCATATTGCCAGAGGCAGCAGTGAGTTTACCGCACCCACTACAGCTCCAGATCAGCACACTCAATAACTGTAAGTGAAATTGCGGGCCCTAAAAGAAAATTCCAGTACTGCACCCCCAGGGTCTTGTGTAGCTTTGATAATCTCCCTGGGTCGAGATTTTGCAGTCCAACCCAGTGAAGGAGTAGTGGTGGCAGAGATACCACACCCTAGTCACAGCTCCCCATGGGAAAACACCCAGCCTGGCACCCCATGGTCTTGTGCAGTCTCAATTAACTCCCTGGGTCTGAGACTTTTTGATACAACCAGTAAAGGAGTAGTGGTGACTGAGATTACCACAGACTCAAGATCCAGAGCACCTTTAGTGAAGTCATACTGACCTAGGGAAGAACCCAGAGAAGGTACAAACTTCTGAAATCATGGGAAAGAGGAATAACAATGGAGCAATGAACGCCCACAACCCCATAACATCAGGACCTGATAACACAGAAATTCAGAGATCTCCAGAATATCAAATCAGGAATATAAGTGTAGAAATAGTAGAGACTTTAGAAAAGAATTCAGAGAGAGTCTAACAGAGATAAAGGATGCAATCATTGAAGTAAAGGCCTCAATTCAAAGTATAAGAAATTGATTAGACCACATGGAGAGTAGAATGTCGCTCCTAGAAGATGATCACTCCAAAAATGAATGCATAGTTTATAACCTAGAAAACAAAATCCGAGAGCAGGAATTTGACATTGAAGAAATGTGGGCCCATTTTAAGATGGCTAGCCTAAGAATAATTGGAATAGAGGAGGGAAAAGAAGGTGAAACCAAAGGGATCAATAATCTCTTCAAAGAAGTAATAGCAGAAAATTTTCCAAACATAGAGCAAGAGGTCGATACACAGGTCCAGGAAATTATAGAACTCCCTTTAGACAGGATCAGAGAAGAGGTTCCCCATGCCACATAATTGTCAAAATGACCAATGTGGAAGCCAAGGAGAGAATCTTAAGGCAACAGGAACAAAGGCCAAGTGACATTCAGAGACAAACCAATTAGAATCACCCCAGATTTCCCAAAGCAAGTCATGAAAGCCAAAAGGGCTTGAAGTAACATATTCCAAACTCTGAAAGAAAACAATTTCCAGCCAAAAATGTTCTACCCAGGAAAACTATCTATCAAATTAGATGGGTAAATAAAAAGCTTCCATGATAAACAGAAACTCAAGGAATTTGTGTCTTCAAAACCAGCGCTGGAGAAAATACTCAAAGAGATTAACTACAAAGAAGAAATAGGTAATACATGCTAGAACCAAAGAAACAAGATTTTTCATCCAGAAGACAACTAAGCAAAGAAAAATAAACAGTATCTCAAACAGAAACAAAATCTTAACATGTTAGGAATTCATAATTATCTCTCCATAATCACACTGAATGTAAACAGCCTCAACCCCCCAATAAAAGGATATAAAGTGGCAAAATGGATTGAAAACCAGAATTCATCCATCTGCTGCTTACAAGAAACATACCTTACAAGTAAAGATAGGAAAAAACTCATGGTAAAGAGCTGGAGCAAGGTAATCCATGCTAATGGAACTCGTACGCAAGCAGGAGTAGAAACTATGATATCAGACAAGTTAGACTTCAAACCCAAACTTATTAGAAGAGACAAAGAAGGTCTTTAATTTTACTGGTAAAAGGAATAATCCAGCAAGAGGAAATAACAATAATCAACATATATGCCCCAAACATAGGTGCAGCTACTTTTGTAAATCAAATTCTTTGTAACATGAAGTCACACATAAATCCCAATACAATAATACTGGGAGACTTCAACACACCTCTCACAACATTAAACTGATCTTCCAGACAAAAGGTCAGTAAAGATGCATCAGAACTAAAGAACACCAAAAATAAAATGGACCTGTTGGACACATATAGAATATTTCACCCAACTACAGCAGAGTTTACATTTTTCTCAGCTGCTCACAGAACCTTCTCCAAAATAGATCACATCCTGGGACATAAAATGAGCACTAGCAAAATTCATATACAGATTTAACATATACAAAATATATACATATTATATACAAAATATATACAAAATATATACATATATACATATACAAAATTCATATACAGATTTAAAATTTATATACAGACATAGAAAAACCAGTCCTTGAATTTATTTGGAATAACAAAAGGCCCAGAATGGCCAAAGTAGTTCTCACCAACAAAAACCATGCAGAAGGAATCACAATACCTGACTTTAAACTATACTACAAAGCCATTGTAATAAAAACAGTATGGTACTGGCACAAAAACAGATACATAGACCAATAGAGTAGAATAGAAGACCCAGAAATAAGTCCACACACTTTCAGCCAAATGATTTTTTACAAAGGGGCCAAAAACATAAACTGGAAAAAAGAATGCCTGTTCAACAAATGGTGTTGGCAAAACTGGCTAGCCATATGCAGAAAATTGGAAATTAATACCACTTTCTCACCCTGCACAAGAGTCAATTCAAGATGGATCAAAGACTTGGAAATCAAACCAGAGACCTTGAAGCTCCTTGAAGAGGGCATAGGTCCAACACTGCAACACATAGGCACAGATAAACACTTTCTCAACAAGATCCTAAAGGCACAAAAAATTAAAAGGCAAATCAATACGTGGGATTGCATGAAACTGAAGAGCTTCTGTTCAGCAAAGGAAATTGTCAAGAACCTCAACCGAGAGCCAACAGAATGGGAGAAGATTTTTGCCACCTAATCCTCCGATAGAGGACTAATATCTAGAATATACAGAGAACTCAAGAAACCAACACTAAAAAACAAATCATCCAATAACAAAATGGGCAAGCAAACTAAATAGACACTTCATGAAAGAAGAAATTCAAATGGCCAATAAATGCATGAAGAAATGCTCAACATCATTGGCAATCAGAGAGATGCAAATCAAAACTACCCTGAGATTTCACCTAACTCCTTTAAAATGGCAATCATTCAAAATACAAACAACAACAGATGCTGGCAAGGATGTGGAGAAGTGGGAACTCTAAAACATTGTTAGTGGGATTGCAAATTAGTGCAACCACTTTGGAAAACAGTATGGAGAATCCTCAGAAGAATGGGAACAAATCTATCATTTGATCCAGCAATACCACTTCTGGGTATCTACCCATAAGAAAGGAAACCAAACTAATGCATGTGTACCTATGTTCATAGCTGCACAGTTCACCATAGCCAAACTATGGAACCAGCCAAGATGTCCATCAAAATATAAATGGATTACAAAACTGTGGGATATGTAGACAATGGAATTTTACTCATCCATTAATAAAAACTCAGTTACATCATTTTCAGGGAAATGGATGGAACTGGAGGACATTATGCTAAGTGAGATTAGTCAGTCACAAAAAATAAGAAATCAGATGCTCTCCCTAATATGTGAAAGCTAAGGAGAAATGGGTCATAGGAGGAACTCTAGATGAAAAAGGAAATCCTATAGAGGAGCAAACAAGACAACCTAAATGAGGGGATGTGAGGGGGGAAGAAGGAAATTCTCTAAAACATGCAACGTACTTAAACATATCGAAGTCAACCACTAAGCCAAGCAATGGAAGAAGGGATGGGGAGGGAATGGGTTGGGAATTGGGTAGGGGTTAAATCAGTGATGTATACATGTATGTACACACAAGTTTTTTACCCCAATATGATGTATGAATATAATGTACCAATAAAAAATAAATTAAAAAAACCAGAATACTGGGCCCCAGTGCAGAGCATTTGGAGTTACGAATTGGAGGGAGGGCTCAGAAATGTACATTTCTGACAGGTTCTTATGTGTCTTAGGGACGTGGAACCAAGCAGCCTGTCTCAGGATTCCAAATCTGCAGGACTGTCTCACCCAGCAGTGTGATGCCAGCTCTCGCACTTCACAAGTTAGTTTTTGTTTTCATTATTTGGTAACAGGGGTCGAGTCCAGGTGCACTTTACCACTGAGCTATACCCCTATCCATTCTTTATTTTTTATTTCGAGACAGATTTTCACTAAATTGGCCTCAAAACCTGAGATTGCAGGTATGCACCACCCTGCGCAGCTCCGCACTTCACTTTAAATGCCCAGCTTATGAGAGTTTGCATGAGTGGCCCATGCCACCCTGAGACCAGAGTTAGAGAAAAGCAGACAGGAGATGCAGTAGGAGGAGCCACTAAGCATCAGGGAGCAAGCTTCAGGGGCAAGTGTCCTCAGAGGTTCTGCATAAGGGAACATAGCAAGCAGAATGGGGCACAGCTGGGCCCTGGGAGGCACAGAGAACAAAGCTGTCTCAATGGACATGCCTAGCTGCTATTGATGGGGCTCCTTAGATGTTGGAAATAATGGCAGCAAAAACATCTATAGCTATTCCCAGCTTATTTCAAAGAGCACCCATGCTTTGTGTCCTAGGAAACTTGCCCCTCTAAGGATACAAAAACAGTCATTACAGTCCTAGTTCTTTCTGCACGTTGGCCACATTGGGAAACTATAGTGTGAAGAAATGCCACTAACAGATTGGGATTAAGCTGATTGGTGAGCCTGCAGCGTGGGGGTGGCTTTGGTCAACCCAAGGATATTTCTGTGTGAGGAAGACAAGAGGAGTTGCCATGGCTCTGGGGACACCTCTGTGGTTACACACTGTACCTGGGATCTGTCAGGGCAGGTGACACGTTTGGTTTTTTTTATTACATTTTCTTTGCAGGATAGCCAGGCTCTATTCTGCTTCCCTGCTCTAGTTCCCAGGCCAAGGAAACTGCTAGTGCCTGGGCCTTGCTGCCCACAAGGGCAGAGGAAAGAGAGATGGCAAACTGCACGCCAAGTCACAGAGCTTCGGCCCAGAAATGACACAGGTCACTGGCTATCAATAGTTGAATAGTATTTTACAAATTCAGGTCCACCTAGAATCTTAGAATGTGATTCTATTTGGAAATAGGGTCTTAGAGATATATTTAGTTAAGGGTCTCAAGATGATATTGCCGCAGATTTAAGGTGGGCTGTCAGTCAACTGACTGGTGCTCTTATATGAGGAGGAGAGGACGCAGGCAGAGAAGACCCTGTGCCGCAGTCGAGCCAAGGCTGCAGGAGCAGGCAGACACAAGAAGGAAGCAAGGAAGGGTTCCTCCCGAGCCTTCAGAGGGAGCATGGCCCTGCGCTGCCTTGGTTTATGACCTCCAGTCCCAGAACTGGAGAGAATAAACTTCTGGTTTAAGCCTCTCATTTATGGTAATTGGTTTTGGCAGCACACTATCCAAAGCAAGTGCCACCATCACACCCAGTCTCTAGGGTGTGGGGACCAGGACTAGATGGTCTCCCAGATCCTAACCTGGGCTCTGAGCCAGCAAAGCCAAATGTCAACAGCTGCATAAACAGCCTCCCTTTGGCTCTGGCTGGGGATTTGCTCATAATGAGAGCTGGGGGTGCGGAGAGTGAGGGCAGAGTAGGGACTGGCCGCCCCTCCCCCTGGGCTGTAGTGACAGGGTCCTCTCTGGGGCACAGTGACAGGGTTCTGCTCTGGAGGCATGGCTCCTGCCAGGAAGCCCCTCCTGCAGTTTCTCCTTTCTCTCAGGTTCGGTAACTCTTTCCTCCCCCAGGATACTCCAGAACTAGTGCTCAACAAGGCCTAGCCTTCCTCAGTGGGGTGGCTTCCATGGCTCTACCCTCAGCCCTGCCTGCAGTCCTCCATGAAGGGCTCCTTATAACTCCCCTGGAGTTGCCAGCTGCCTTCCGCTGCACCCAGCAGACACTTGCATCCCATACCTAGGGGAGAGCTGGAGCCTGTGGGGGACAGTGAGGGCCTCCCAGAGGTAGGAGCAGAGCAAGTGTGACATGCGGGGAGTGCACCAGTCACAGTACTGCTTGGACTCCACTCTTCCTGCTCTGGCAAAGGAAGGCATGTGCCCCCAGATCCACCTCTTAGCAAGCTGTGATACAAGCCTCCCAGAACTTCCGTTTCTTCCCCATAAGATGGGTATAATGATGCTTAGCTGCTGTGAGGATTAAGGAGGATAGATATGAAAAGCACTTAATAGTGATGGAAAGAATAATGTCCAGGAAGATTTCTGTGCCTCAGTCCCCAGGAACATGTAAACACATTGCGTAGAATAAGAAGCAAAAGAGGCTAGGCAGATATAATTGTGATTACAGGCCTCATGACACTGAGGTCATCACAGATGACCAAGTGGCCCTAGCCCATCACTGGAGCAGTTAAAAGAAAATGGCAGAAGAGCTGGCCCTAGATGTTAGACATGTGGAAGAAGAATGGAAACAGAGGAGATAGGACATCCTAAGGATTAATGACCCAAAGAGACCTCTCCATGCTAAAGAATACTAGACGGCAGCCAGCAAGAAAATGGGGACCTCAGTCTGGAATTTCTCCCCTGACATTGGTCAATGCCTCAACCTCAGTCTGGTGAGACACGCTCAGAGAAAGCTGCTGAGTCACTGCATTTCTGACCAAGGAACTGTGCCATAATAAATCCATGTTGTCTTTGGTGTTTGCATTCATGATAATCTGCTACAGCAACAATGGAAGGGAAACATTCTCCCCTAGCGAGGTCTTGGTACATCTCTTACATGCATGATATCTGCCTTTAAAGAGGAAAGTCAGGCAAGATAGGAGTGGGCCTTCACAGGACCCAAGTCCTGGGAGCTCTCAAAGAAACACACCTGCTGTGATTTTACAACTTCCCTTGGTAGCTGGCTTTCTCCAGTGCTTTCAAATTGCCATGAATATGGGCTCCCTGCATGAGCAGCCCACCAGCAACAGCAGGGGAGGACCAGGGGACACTGAGCATGGTCCTGGCTGAGGCAGAAGCACCTGTTACTCATCTAACAGTAGAGGGAAACTGGCAGAAGATCAGATTTCCACCTCTGTGGCAGGGCATCCTTCATCTGAAACCTCAGTCCTGTCTCTCTCCTACCTAAGACAGTTTTTGCGCTAACATTTGCCCCCAAAATGAAGCATAGGGTTGACAGATCATTTCCTTTCCTGGAGTCTTGCTTCTGTTCCCCTAGGATAAATCCAATTCTTCACCCCATGTCAACACCTTCCAGCTGCCTGGCTGTCCAAACCCAGCCACTGTGCAGACAGCCAAGACCCTCATTGTCCACTGCTTCATTTGACGACTAAGGTTTCTATGCTTTTACAGCTGGACCAACTTGAAATAACACCCTAGGACACTGAGCTCTGAGCCACAGGTCATAAATGAGGGTCCCTTGGTGTTGAATCACCAATAAAACATGAAGAAAAGCAAAAAATTAAGGGCACTAGTGAGGGTCTATCTTGAATAAAAATTGTTGAAACTTCCCAACTCAAGAAGCCATTTCAAGGCTCCTGTCCAGCAATGGTTATTAAAAAATATCTTTTTCTTTTGCTAGGGATCAAACAGAATCTTTCACAAGCTAGGCAAGCACTCTATCACTGGGTGACATGCCCAATATCCCTCTCCATTTAAAATTTTGAGATAGGGTCTCTCTACATTGTCCAGACTGACCTCAAATTTGTGATCTCCCTGCTTTAGCATCTCACTTAGCTAGCATTACAATAGTTTTGTTTTATGATAAGTTTCATTGCTTTTCAAGGAAATACATCTCATTGTATATGATAGCTGCAATAATAAGGGCTAATATTTATTGTGTGTTTACTGTATGCATCAGGCACTGCTCCAACTGAAAGTGTGACCTTGAATCCCCAGTCAGTATGAAGAGTTAATTTCTATTATTTTTATCATCCTTGCTTTTCAAAAGAGAAAAGGAGGACTCAAAATTGTTACTTGTACAAAGTTAGTAGGTAATAAGTGGGTGGAGCTGTAAATCAAACCTAGGCGGAAGAGACTCTGGTTACTGCCCCCCATGCTGTGATTTCTCTTGTTGATTCAACATACTTAGGTTTACACCAAACACTGTATTAGACCTTGGAAACTGTTATGGTTAATCTTAGCTGCTAATGTGACCAGATTAAAGGATAGCTAGATAACTGGTGTGACAGTTAACCTGGATTGTCAACTTGACTGGATTATGAAACACCTAAGATTATATGACTTCAGGTGTGTTGATAAGATTTTTTGATTTATGTAACTGTGTATTCAAGAGGAAGTCCCACCCTGAATATGGGCAGCGCTGTTCTGATAGGCCCAGGGTCTTGATACAAAGGAAAAAGTTGCCTGAGGGTATGTGTGATTCTTCCTGGGAAAAGCACATTTGTTCTCTCTTGGGATATCAGCCTTCAACTCTTTGAACTAGACTTTCACCATTGTTTCTCCAGAGAGTTTCCTGGCCTTTCTATCTTGGACTGGGACAGCATTCTGTTCACTCCTATTCTGAGACTCCAGCTCTTGGACCACTCGACCAGCTGCTGGTTTCTCCAAGTCTCCATGTACAGGTGGCCACTCAGAACTACACTGCTTCCGACCGTATGTTGATTTGATAAATTCTCTTTTATCATATAGATATCCCGTGAGTTCTGTTACTCCAGCAAACTCTGACTAATACAGCTGGTAAGGCATTATTTCTGGTGTGTGAAGATGTTTGAGGAGGAGATTGACATGTGAGCAGATGGAATAATCAGAGAATGCCCCCCCTTAATGTGGGCAGGCACCATATAATTGACTAGAGGACTAGACAGAACAAAGAAGGAGAGGAAGAGTGAATTTACTCTCTCTCTTCTGCAGCTGTGGCATTTCTCCTGTGCTGGGGTGTCATAACAGGAGCTATGATTCTCTGGGCTTTGAACTCTGGGGCTGGCATCAGGGTCTCTGTATTCTCAGGCAATATTCCTGGAACTAAGAGTTATACTGCTGATTTCTCTGATTCTGAGGCCATTAGACTTAGACTTCTCAGTCTGAAAAATTGCATGAGCCAATTCCCTTAACAAATCCCTTCTCATATATCTACCTATATCTTTACTTTTATCTGTTCATCTATAATAGATCCTTTGTATTCTTCCACAATCATAGATTCAGCCAACCTTAGATAAAAATTTCAGAAAAAAACACATCTGTATTGAACATATTACAAACTTTTCTCTTGTCATTATTCCTTATAACAGCTGGGTATGGTGGCGCACACTTGTAATCCCCACGCTTGGGAGGTGGAGACAGGAGGATGGCGCAAGTTTGAAGCCAACCCTGCTGGCTTAAGAGACCCTGTTTCCAAATATAAAAAAGTATAAAATAGGTCTGGGAGTGTAGCCCGGAGGTAGAAGGGCTTCCAGGAACCCCAGTACCACCAAAAAAAAAAAAAGAGTATAACAATTTATACTAAATTGACATTATATTAGGCATTATAATTAGAGATGACTTAAAGTACATGAAAAAATATGTATATATCGTATATAGTACAACATTTTACTTGAAAGACTTAAACAACCATAGATTTTGTTATCTACATGGCCACTGGAACCAATCCTCCACAAAGGATAGGTATATACATATCGAGTCAGTTCTGTCTCTCTGGAGAAGCCTAACTAATTCAAGGATAGAAATGTACCCAGGGCAAATTTCTTTATTCTTTATTTTATTCTTTTGTGTTAGTATGATAGAAGACACAGATTTGAAGGATGAAATATCCACTGACACTTTTTTTTAGCAGTTCGAACAAAGTGTCCTGGGAGAGGTGATTAGATCCTCATAGTAGGACAGTTATGGAAGGATAAAAAGTAGAATTGAGAAAGGCTCCTCACTGGCGGTGATGTTTGATCTTTGCCTTAAGGATGAGTTTGAAGTCTCTGGCTTGAGGAGAGGAGAAAAAACTTGGGGAGTATCATGGGGAACTACACAATCAAAGCCCAGGAGCCCGCGAGTAGAATAGTCCAGGCGTGAAATGATGCAGTGTTGTTGATGTAGTGTGACCATGGAAAAGAGTCAGCTTGGGTCACACTGGCCAGAAGTTTAAAATCATGTCAATTTTTGTTACAGGAAAAGAAAAATTAGAAGAGACTAAGAAGAAAAAGAAAAGATTCATGAAGTGCAACAAGCTGATGGCTGATAAGCCAAATATAGAAATTTATTTTATTTTATTTTATTTTGTGTGTTTTTGTGGTATTGGGGATGGAACCCAGGGGCATTATACCTCCAAGTTACACCCCTAGTCCTATATTTTATTCTTTATTTTGAAACAGGGTCTCACTGAGTTACAAAGGGCCTCACTAAGTAGCTGAGGCTGTCTGCAAATCGTGTCCCAGCCTCCCAAATGCTGGGATTACATACATGTACCACCATGCCCAGGTTCAAATATAGGAATTTTATGATGCTAAGGACCCTTAATAATAAGCTTGAGGGTTAGTTCAGCATTTTAGTTCACAGATGTTCATGGAATACCCTTCATGCTGGGTATTTTGCAGATATTGATGGGAGATACAGTTCCTGGATTTGAAAGGTATGTTTTTGTTCATTCATTCATCCTCTTAACAAACATTTTTTTTAGCATCTTTTCAAAACACTGCCAGGTAATGGGACTAGCAGGTAAGACCTATATGATACCTTCTTGCATTGAGCTTGCAGTGTAAGAAGTTAGTGTTAAGTAGGAAAATAACCACATACCTAGATCATTTAATTATAGGAACAAGAGTAAAACACAGAGAAGGGGCACATAACTTATAAAGGCACTCCCTTGAGATTTGTTCTACTGCGGGATCCTTCTATAAAGGTCCACATACTTAGAAAGATGCATCTGACTCTGCACAAGGCACAGGCACGTATAGTTACACACAGACAGTTCTAAACCACTTCTCAGAAAGATCTCGAGACAGAAATCTATATCTCATTCCACTGCAGGGCTCACTAACAAGGATGAAGAAACATTGGTTGAATGAAAAATGTAGAATAAGGATACAATTGTACTTACAGAAAGTATAATATCATATCAATGCCTACTATTGGGTAGGAAGTAGATATAGTTTTGGCGCAGGATATAAGTAGGATAAAAAATTAAAGGAAAACTATAACAACTTTGATGTTTTAAGGTAAAAAGAAAAAGAAGGTGCTGGGCATGGTGGTGCACGCTCGTAATCCCCGCGCTTGGGAGGCAGAGACAGGAGGATCGCACTGGTTGGAAGCCAGCCTCGCTAACTTAAGAGACCCTGTTTCCAAATAAAAAATATATAAAATAGGTCTGGGAGGGTAGCCCAGAGGTAGAAGGGCTTCCAGGAACCCCAATACCACCAAAAAAAAAAAAAGAAGGCAAAGGAGAGACACATAAGGGTGGAGGAAGAGAGAGAGATTCATTGAATATAGCTGTGTGCTAAGTGTTCATTATGCCTTCTTCCCTGTTTCTTCATTTCTAAAATAGATATTAAAATACTCTTTCCAGGGCCAACAAAAAATTAATTTAGGTAATACAGTTACTGTGTACAACCAATGTTTCACTATGCAATATTCCCTCCCTTCCACCCAAGTCTCCTTAAAAGCTGAGCTTGAAGTCCAAATAAACATGCTTGGATACATGAGAAGATTTCAAGGAGGGTAGATACTGGAGAAAGGAGCCTAAGACTATCCTAGAGAGAAGACAGCAGACCTGGGCAGGTTGGGGTGGATTGTCTCCCTGGGCTAGGCCTCCTCTTTCCCCCAACATGTCCCAGCTAGAGTCCCTAGAACAGAGGTGACCCAGGTGGCCTCTCACTCACCTGACTTTAAGCCTCGCCCATTTTCTGCACAAAAAGACATGAAGCATAGAGCCTCAGAGGCTCCTGGTATAAAGCCGAGCATCACTGAATTTCCACCTCTGAAGGTTGGGGACAGATCTTTCCACGCACTCTTCAGCTTTAGGGTGGTTGGTCGGTTCCAGGGACGCTGACAGCCTTATTTAGCCAACCAGCTACTCTGCTATACACAGTGCCCCTAATGCTCCAAGTCTGGTGGGTGATTCTTTTATATCCATATACGCAGCAGTTGGAAGAGAATCGATCAGTTTCTTCCATAGCCTCAGGGTGTCAAGGCTGCCATTCAAATCATTACCAACGTTATTATTAACAATTGTTTTAATGAGATGTCTGCCAGACTATTTTTTTCTGTTTTCAGTCATTAAAAAGCAATCAAATTTCATTAAAGCAATGCTTGCCTCAAGTCACATCAACACATTTATTAAGCTCCTTCTGTTTGCCCAGTTCAATGGAAAGTTTAGGAGGAGGAAATACTTAAAATACCCTCCCTCATTTTAAAGAATTGATAATACTGTGGGGATCTCTCTCCCTCTCTCTCTCTCTTTCTCTCTTTCTCTCTCTCACACACACACACATACACACACACAGACACACACAGACACATTCACACACTCACACACTAGTTATGTAGTATACAATATATTGCTACAGCCTCATGGATAATGGCAATTTTATTCCCTTTATTTTATCACTGTGGCCATCGAGTGCTTGGGAGTAGATGCCCAGGGTAGAGAGTTGAAGTAGGATACTGCTTTTCCAGCAGTAGGAGAAAAACCACCAAGGGAGTGGACAGAATGTGCACTCAGAGCTGTCACCAGAGCCTGGCTTTTTGACAAGAGCTCATCATTCAGGATAAATGTTAAAGGTAGCTTTAGAGGGGCTGTAGCTTCAGGAAGAATGATGTGGCCTGGGCGATGCAGGGATGCATTCCAAGGCATTGGCCACACTGTGGCTGGGAGACACACTTTGAACCCATTTTTCTAGCACCTAAGCCCAAACACACTGCAGGCTGTGCGCTCACACACCAGCCTCAACTGCACCGCAGGTCTGGGGTGTCTTGCATCTGAGCCCTGGGCACTCAGGCCCCTTTGCTACTGTGCCCGACGGTGATCCCTGCGCTCTTGTGTGGGCCACATTCACCTCCCCTGAATGAAACTTGTCTGCCTAACCCTGTTCAGAGGACGAAAACACTGAGCAATAAAGTGAAAAGGGGGAAGACAGCAGCATCTGAAACAAGCCTGGCGAGTGGGGGAGCAGGATGCGGAGCCCTAAGGCGCCAGTGAGAGGAAGCTGCTGCGGGCTGGAGGGACCAGCCACTGCCCAGCCCTTGGCGTGGCGCCCGGGCTCAGCGACCCCCTGGGGTGCGGGAAGCGGCAGCGCGGGCAGATGCGGGGCCGCGAGCCGGGGGCGTAGCGCCCAGAACTGCCGAGCGTTGGGGAAGGCGCTGCAAGGTAACGGCCTCGAAGGTGGGCGGACGGCCATGGGTCCCCTGGCGCTGGCGTTGCTGCTGGGCTCCTTGGACTCTGGTGAGTGGCTCCCAGCCCAGCTTGTCCTGGCCCCCCGGGGTGGCCTGGGCACTGGGGCCCTGCTCCCGGAGATCGTGGACGGCCCTGCGGGGGCCCGGACAGCCCCTTCCTTCTGCCCTCTCACTGTCCTCTTCCCCTCGACCTAGGCGAAAGCAGGGCTTGGCGCCCTTGCCCAGTCTACACCTCCAAATGCCCCACCGTGGAAGACTTGGAACCGCACAACTCGTGCCCAGGAGGACATTATGCTAAGTGAGATTAGTCATTCACAAATATTAGAAATCAGATGCTTTCCCTAATATGCGAAAGCTAGGAAGAAATGAGTAACAGGAGGAACTCTAGATGAAGAAGGAGATTCTATAGATGAGAAAATAAGGTGACCTAACTGAGGGGATGGGAGGGGGAAGAGGGAAACTCTCTAAAGCACATGATGTACTTAAACATATCAAAGTCAATCACTAAAGCCAAGCATGGGAAGGAGGGAGGGGGAGGGAATGGGGTGGGGATTGGGCAAGGGCTAATTGGGTGATGTGTGTGTGTGTGTATGCCTCCACAAGTCTTTTATCCCATTAAGATGTATGACTACAAATCAATAAAAATTTAAAAATAATAATAAAGGCCGGGATCTGGGCCCCAGGGGTGGCAGCTGCCCAGGTCCCCTTTCCTTTGCACCCCTCACCCTTCTCACTTGCATTTGGGATGAAGAGGGAGAGTGGGAGGGCCGAGGCCACTTGAGATAGAAGTGTGCATTTTGGTGAAGTTACCCAGAAGCAGTTCTGCCAGCATCTGAGAGAAGAGGCTGGAAAGGACACAAGCTTCATTTCAGTCCCCAGCATCTATCAGAAGAAGCTCCTGGGCAATGTTTTGTTGTTGTTGTCTTAATCCTAAAATAAACCTTCCACTCTTTCTCTAGACCCTGACATTCCTCCAGTCACTTTTAGTAAATTACAAATTGTGTGTTGATGTCTCCCCACTTTATTTAAAGAAACCACCTTAACGTTGTGCAGATTTCACCTGAAATAGGACTTGGGTAACCTCAAGTGGAGAGGCCTGTGAAGCAGGATGGGATTTGCTGCCTTTTGACTCCAGAGGAGTTTTGCCGCCTGCAATGAATTGATTGTGTACACAAGGGCTCATGTGTTGGAAGCTGGGTCTGGTGGGCCATGTGGTGGTATTAAGAACGTAGTGATGCCTTTGAGAGTCTGGACTTAGTAGGGAGTAATTGGGTGGTTGGGAGTGGGACGACTGCTCCTGGCAGGGATAAAGTTGGTTTTGCTCAGTTTTTTGTTGTTGTTTCTTTATTTTCATGTGCTTTGTTTTGGTTTTGAATCAAGATCTTATCGTGCTGTCCAGGCTGGCTTCCCACTTCTGTGCTCACCTGATCCTCTAGGGCCACAGGCACATGCCACTAGGCCAGGAGATTAAGGAAATTCCCTGGGACCCTGTTTAGTTCTTCTAAAAATGAATTGTTTCAGAAAAAGCAAACCTGGCCCCTGAATGTCAGGCTTTCCTGTCCTGTCATGTGGTCTCTTCCACACCCACTCCTGCCACTGTGATGCCATCTGCCATTAGACCCATATCAAAAGATAAATCTATAGGCCACAAAATCTTATTTTTCCCCCCTTCAGAACTATGAGATAAATAAAACTTTCTTAAAGTAAAGTACCTTGCCTCGGGTATTATCGGGTATTACGTTATAGCAACATCAAATAGATAAACACCCTGCCCCCTGGGATGGACGGACACACACACACACACACACACACACATAAGAAGGCATAACTACCTTCTTAATACCACAACATGGCCCACCAGACCCAGCTTCTAATACATGAGCCCTTGTGTACACAATCAATTCATTGCAGGGGGCAAAACTCCTCTAGAGTCAAAAGGCAGCAAATCCCAAGCTTTGGGAATCCATTTCACTTTTCAAAAATGTGTTAAAAACACTTTTATAAAAACTGAGGAAGGAATAGGAATTGTCTGTAGTGTCTATAACACTTCAAATTGATTTGTGAACTTTTTATAAGACCCAGAATTGAGTTTGATTACCATTAGCACAAGCTGTGCCATTTATCCTAAAATGACAAATTGCTTTTATTAGCCTCTGGTGCCTGTTGAAATTGTTATGCCAAGTGGAGTCTTTCCTGTCACACTTCACTTAAACAGAGTCCAAATGTGTAGGTGGAAAATAGGAAACACTGAGATGATGACTGCCTGCTCTAGGTACTGTCTCCAAGACCAACCCAATGACAGCCTGCAATAATTTAAGAGTAATTTTATTTGGCAACTGAGTAGCCAGCTATGACAGTAAGACTAGTTGTACTTAATAATTTCAGCCACTCATAGAGCTCTCTCATAATGCCAGCTCTTGCACAGCACCAAAAGTGCCACTGAGCTTTCTTTCAAATCACCACAAGTAACTTTTTCCACATTAAAACTCTGAACTTTCCTTTGTTCTTTATACATACCACTGGCCACCCTAGGATGAGCATGTATGTCCTGGGTTATGATTCTATGACCTGTTTATCCCAAATCAAAGTTCCATTGTTAGAGATTTGTATTATTATTTTCATTTTATTTTGACATTATCTGGCATCAGAAATAGTGTCCAAATCCAACTCATCTCAGAAGGCTTAACAGTCATCAAATGTTAATTTGACATGAGGTCCCCACATCTGGTATCTTGAATCTTTACTTCCTCATGTTGCTTTTCCCAAACCTGTTGAGTCTCTCTCAGGCCAAATTCTCAACTTTTTTTGGTATAGGCTTTCAAAACAAATTCGCAACTTCTTTGGTGTAAATTCTAGACTTTTATTTAGGAGCTAAGGGACTTTCTCCCATCTGCTTATGAGGGACCCTGTGTAAGAGGAAGAACCTCCCTTCTGTTTGTGAAGGCATTTATTATCTTTGGTAAATAAACACTCTTCTTTATTTTGTGTATGTGTTTCAGGTTTTTTGTTTGCTTTTCCATTTGTTTAATTTCTGGTTTTACATTTTTAGTTGTGTGTGTATGGGGGGTGGTTACTAGGAATTGAACCTGATAGGAATTGAGCCTGCATTGATTGCTAATAAGGGCAGTATTAATTAATTGCTAATAAGAATAAGCTTTCCTACTTAGAACAATAAATTCCTTTTTTTTTTTTTTTTTTTTTTGGTGGTACTGGGGTTTCTGAAAGCCCTTCTACCTCCAGGATACACTCCCAGACCTATATTATATATTTATTTTTATTTGGAAACAGGGTCTCTTAAGCCAGTGCACCTGGCTTCGAACCTGCGCAATCCTCCTGTCTCCGCCTCCCAAGCACGGGGATTACAAGCGTGAGCCACCACGCCTGGCTTCCTTTTCATTTTTGACCCCAGAATTTATTAGAAGCTAAAGCTGTCAGCCAAGAGCTCTGGACAAGGTTGACTTTGTCGGCCAAGGTTGACTTTGTCAGCTAAAAGCTTGTCAGTTAGCCTGGTACCAGATGATAAGGTGCAGAACACTGAATGCTGAGAACTGCACTTAGAATTCCACAGACCATCATCAAGTTCAGACCAAATTGAAATATGAAAAAGCAGGCTGCATGAACCCAGTATTGATTATTAGTAATAATGCACAAGTAGTTAAAGCCTTCTTTATAAAGCCATACTCCTGTTACCAAAGAAGCTGGCAACTACAGGGGCTCTTAAGCAGATAAGGTACCATAAGAGATAAAGGTGTTAAAAGTTACACAAAGACACAAGTGTCAGGAATTTCTGAGGAGTTAGTAAAAATGAACAAAGAACAAAAGAGGCCATGCAGCCCCATGGTCAGTAACGTCAGAACTGTCTATCCCTATGAGAAAGAACAAAAGCCACCAAAGAGCTCACACAGCAAAGATGACAAAGCCATCAGCCCTACATTTTGATGAGAAAGAAAGAATATTGGCTATCAGGATAGGCGGAACAAGATAATAAATTCCTATAAAAGGATTGCATTCAGCCGGGCGTGGTGGCGCACGCTTGTGATCCCCGCACTTGGGAGGCGGAGACAGGAGGATTGCGCAGGTTCGAAGCCAGCCGCGCACGCTGGCTTAGGAGACCCTGTTTCCAAATAAAAATGTAAAAATAGGTCTGGGAGTGTAGCCCGGAGGTATAAGGGCTTCCAGGAACCCCAGTACCACCAAAAAAAAAATAATAATAATAATAAATAAATAAAAGGATTGCATTCTAAAAGGCAAATAGTATCTCACTTCTGAGACACTCCATCATGGCCCCCACCTCTGATGTGGCTCTTTCCTTGCTCTGCTGAAATGCCAGTTCCTTATCCACCAAGGACCACCAAGAGCCGAAGGTCCGATGCAAGCGCAATAAGGATTTCTTTTTAAGCTCGAGCTTAGTCTCTTCACACACACCAGTGCATTGGTCATGGAGGAAGAGCCCTTTGTTCCCCAAGAACAAAGCTTTTATCCCCTGAGAGTACCCCTCCCACCCACCTGTACATTGATTAGTCACTTTAAAACTAAGCATTTGCTGTTCTTCCTTGATTAGTTCATTTTGTCGTGTCTCGGGAAGAGGGTCATCACTAAGGAAATATCTGCCATATTAGGTGGACTTTTAGCTGATTGGTCTGGCCCGTGGCCATTTATCTTAGAAATGTTCAAGGATGAGTGGGGGGGGGGTCTCCTGCTCAAGGCAGAGCGACTTTGCTTAGTTATCTGTTAGTTCCAGACACCGGGGTACTCCATACTAATTGGTTGTTGGTAGGGGAAGATCAGATTAGCACAGTTGCCCTCCAGAAATTTGGGCAAAGGGGAACTAACTTCTAAGAAAATAAAACTTGGGCCTACTTTACTTAAAGCTTTAACTGAAGCCTGTCATGGCATCACTTTGGTCCTATACTGCCTGCCACCCCCCTTCTTCCTATAATAAACCTTGCTTAAGTTTGCAGTAGTTTTGGCTTTTTTTTTTTCCTGATCTAGCCAACAACAAGAACCCACAGTGAAGCCATCCCAAACCTTATCAGAACTTGGATATTTTACCTCCGAACTACACCCCCACCTCCACCCTATTTTATTTTTTATTCCAAAACAGGGTCTTGCAAAGTTGCTGATAGCCTTATTAAATTGTTGATTCTGGCTTTGAAATTGCAGTCCTCCCACATCAGCCACCCAAGTTCTGGGATTACAGGCATGGGCCACCACACCTAGCTGCATATTTCAGTTTTAAACCAAATTGCTTGGATAAATTTATTTATAATATGGGCTTTCAATAATTCAAGGGCATGCCAAGATCCCTTCCCCCAGGACTCTAGTGACATATACAGACATTGTGAAAAATCATTCAAGCTCCCCAAGCTTGCTTATTTTAGCACTAAATGTAAAGACCATGGCTATAAAATAAAACAATTTGGCCGACACATCTATCTCCATTGGCATTGCCAGGCTTTAAAATTCACTCAGGACCCAGAAAACAAATAGACAAGTAAATAAATAAAATTGCCTCCTTGCAAATACTGTCTGGGGGCTAGCTGAGACTTCCTCCTCTCCAGAGATTTGCCCTCCCCTTGCTACAGCTTCCCGGCTGTTAACCCAATTCTTCCCTCCATAGCCACAAAGTCAGCTTTAATGTAAAACCTCCAGGGAAACTCCAGATGGTAAAAAAAATTGGAAAAGTTAAAATTAACTGCTCTGCCATATTTACTATTTATGGGAAAACACTTGAAAAATAGTTTGTGCTATTTCTAAAAATTTTGTGGCAATATATTGTTGTTTTAATTAAAGCAAACATACTTTCAAAGATGTTAGAGATATTCCAGACAGAGTTATGTTTATTTCTGCTAAATGTGTAAGATCATGAACAAATGTACAGAAGAGAGTACCGCAGAGCACCCCTTGCTTTCTGTGTGCCAAGCACAGCAATTTGACTCTTTAGGATTTTTCTTTCATAGAAAAATAACGTGACCATCCTTGCATGTTATCTCAGTTTTCACTGTAATCTGAGTATGATGCTTAAAAATACACAAATTAGAAAAATATTGGATAATAAACACTAATAAGATTTTCATATAATTAAATTTTAAAGTTATGTTACATTAAGTAATATTCAAAATACCTGAGTCATTTCTAAGCAAATTAAATTCAAGTTTACCTTTGGCTTCTATTATTTATAAAACATGGGTTTTCTAATAATGTATACTTCCACAGAAAATATTCTATGATGAAGCACGTGTTCCTAAAACTACCAAATATGTATTTATAAAATGTCAATGTCATAAAACAAAGAATATTTTTTTCCTTCCTGGGTCTTTAGTAGAAATTATGCTTAATAAGTTTAAAAATCTAATAAATGTGTGTAGTTTTATGTGCAAAAAAGAAAAGCATTCAGATGTGTTTGGTGATAAAAACTCTAAGACAAAATATTTTATTAAGGAAAAATTAATTTTGCTTAATTCAAAAGATCTTTAAAGATTTTTTAAATTTATTTTTATTGGTGCATTGTAATCATATATCACATTGGAATACAAGACTTGAGAGGATATATAAGCACACATCATCCAATTAGCCCTCATCCAGCCCCCATCCCATTCCCTCCCCCTCCCTCGATCCCATGCTTGTTTGGTGATTAACTTTGAAACATTTGTTTATGTACCTCCTGCTTTTTAAAGAGGCTCCATCCTCCCCTATTCCATACCCTCTGATTGGTCACCTTAATTGCTTCACTATAGGGCCCTTTCTATAGCTCGACCACTTCCTGTTGCCCCTTTCCTCCTAGTTATTGCTGATTAGGGGAAGCATCTGGTTTTAATTTTCTGCGATATTTCTCTGTGCATGCCGCGTTGCAAATACCTATCCCACTCTTGACAGCCCCAGTTATAGCCTGGCTACCCGGTGGACTGATCCAGACCTCACTGACTCAAGCAGCGGCCTTGCCTCATGGGAGGCCCCGATTCTGGTCTCACTGGCCCCGACACCAGCCTAACCCCTCGGCTGGCTCCGATCCTGGCCTCGCTGGCCCCGGCACCGGCGTAACCCCTCGGCAGGCTCCGATCCTGGCCTCGGAGGCCCCAGCACCAGCCTTGCCTCACGGCAGGCTCTGACCCAGCCTCGCTGGCCTCGGCACCGGCCTAACCCCTCGGCAGGATCCAATCCTGGCCTCGGAGGCATCAGTAGCGGCCTTGCCTCACGGAAGGCTCTGATGCCAGCTGTTGGCCCCAGCACCGGCCTAACCCCTCAGCAGGCTCTGATCCCGGCCTCGGAGGCCCCAGCACCAGCCATGCCTCACAGCAGGCTCCGATCCCAGCCTCACTGGCCTCGGCACCGGCCTAACCCCTCGGCAGGATCCAATCCTGGCCTCAGAAGCCTCAGTAGTGGCCTTGCCTCACGGAAGGCTCCGATGCCGGTCGCTGGCCCCGGCACTTGCCTAACCCCTTAGCAGGCTCCAATCCCGGCCTCGGAGGCCCCAGCACCAGCCATGCCTATGGTTGGCTCCGATGATAATTTGGTTTATTTAAATGAAAATGTTATCTTTTCTCCCAAGAAGTATATGTTTTTAAACACATGTTGCCATTTTAAGGAATTAAATACCTGTGTGAAAGTCCTTATTTATGGGGACACCCCAGCAGTCTAGAGGCAGTATGTTAAAGCATCTCAAGAAATGCCTGCTGGACATGGTGGCACATGCTTGTAATCCCAGCATCCAAGAGGGATACTGAGACTGGAGGATCGCAGTTTTCAGACAGCCTCAGCTACTTAGTGAGGCCCTCTGCAACTTAGTGAGACCCTGTTCCAAAAAATAATAAAAAAAAAATAGGGCAGGGGGTGTAGCTCGGAGGTCGAATGCTCCTGTGTTCCATCCCCAAACTCACAAAAAAAAAAAAAATGCCTGCCATTAGGACACTTGCTCCTGCTTTCCTAATTAAACAATTACTCATATTATCGAAACTAAGTTTTTATTCCATAATAGGAATTTACGATAGCCAGTGTAGCCACTGTTTTTAAAAGAATAATGGTCTACCAGGTGTGGTGGAGCATACCTGTAATCCCAGTACTTGGGAGGTTGAGACAGGAGGATTACAGGTTCAAGACCAGCTTCAGCAAATTATCCTGACCCTGTTTAAAATTGAAAGAGCTGAGATGTAGCTCAGAGGTACAGTGCTCCTGGATTCAATCCACAGCACCAAAATAAAAATGATGATGATAATAATAATAAAAATAATAATGTTCTCTTATGAGAGATTTATATACAATATAAAATTTGAAATACTTTTATAGCTTGTGTCTCAGTGTAGCATAATGTCCCCTCAGGTTATCATAAAGTTAATCTTCTGAATTCACTCTAGTACAAAAGTAAAAAATAGAGATTACACAGGAAATATAATTCTAATTTACCTAGATGAAGACAGTGGAATCTGGGTTTTCCCTCTTTGTGGTTACATGGAGTTGAAACAGGAACTAGATGCTCTGCCTTCTTCTTATTACTTCATTCGAGGACCATGGAGCAGTTACATAAGATTCAGAATGTGGAAAACCCCAAGGTTTGAAATGTAGTTAGGAAAACTAATGTGCATATTTGAACACGCACCCCCCCAGGTTAAAAGGCAGAACAAGCCAGGCATGGTGGCACACGCTTGTAATCCTCGTGCTTGGGAGGTAGAGACAGGAGGATAGCGCTGGTTGGAAGCCAGCCTCACTAGCTTAAGAGACCCTGTTTCCAAGTTAAAAAAAATATATAAAATAGGTCTGGGAGTGTATCCTGGAGGTAGATGGGTTTTCAGGAACCCCAGTACCACACACACACAAAAAAAAGGCAGAACAAGGGGTTTGGCAAATGTAGGGGTCTGTCGAAGTTGCCTTTTCCATTTCAAGTGAAGTATGAGTCCATGCCATGCTCTAAACACTTTGCAAGACCCTCTTGGGAATGTAGACAAATTTGAGACCCTAGGCCTCATAATAATTTATGGTGTAGTTTATGAAGATTAGAGATTTTGGGTGGTTGTTGTTTTTAATTCCTCCATGGCACTTCATGTACTTGAAAATCTTGACAAGGTGGTAATTCTGAGTGCTACTGACTTTAAACTGCCCTGACCCTGTAATTCTAGAATAACCACTGCCCTTCTATTACTACTTTTAAATCCAGTAGGAGAATTGCTTTGAGTCAGAACTTAATAACTTGTGGACACTCCACTGAACTCCAGTTCTTTAATTTCCACTAAGGAGAGATCTGACTAGATTCTCCTTTCTGTACCTAACATGATTTGGTCTGAGACTCCAGTTCTCCATGCCAGGGTAAAACTTGGAGGATTCATTTCTGGTCGGTCTCTTTATTCATTTAACTTAGCATGTGTTGGAGCTTCTCACCCTACTTCTAAACATCCATTCTGAGAAGATAATTTCCTACTCAACTGCAAAAATTAACGGTGAGTGGTTTGGACTCCTTTAATTGCCCTCCCACCATTTTACTACACTATTCTATAACCCTTAGACAACTTCCTTATTTTCTTTCTTCCTCATTGTTTTCAGAAAAATCCCTATTCATCTTTCCAAGGAAAAGACAACTTGCTTACAATTCTTCCATTTCCATGACCTTAGAGAGCTGGTCAAGCTTTATATCATAGATCTTACCCTCTCCATTAACTTCTTACCCTTAACTTGCAGCCATGATCAAGTTTCACCCCATATTGAATTAAGAAAAAAGTCGAAAAAGAAGAAAAAGAACAACAACAAAACAAAAAGAAAATACAAAACAAAAACTTAAAGCCTGCCTTTTCCCCTGCTTCCACACTCTTAGCTGTTGCCTTTTATTGAAAGAGAATCACGGTTGCTTTTTTTCTCCTCTCATTCTCTTCCCGACTCTAGTTTGCATCTGAGACCACTCTTCCATTGACATTGTTGCAGATGTACAAGCTAATTTCCAACCCAGAGGCTCTTCTTTACTCATACAATTTAACATCTATTTTGCCCACATTAGGACTCTCCCTTGGTGTTTGCAGTGATATTCTTTTTGCCTCTCTGATTTCTTTCACTTTTTTTCTCACTTCCAAGCCTTTGTTTACTTTTAAGTATTAGCTCATAAATATTGGTGTTCCCTCAAGACTTTATTCTCTGCCATATGTTCTATTTATAAGGATTCTAGACAATCTTGTCTGTGCTCATAATTTTAAGTATCAGCTACGTTATCAGGGATTCCTAAGTATGTTGTATACCTTAGTCTGTTTGTTTGTTTTTTTTATATACCTGAAAAGAACAACAAAGAGGAGAAAAGGTTAATTTAGTTCATGGTTTCAGAGGTTCAGTCCATGGTTGGCTGACTCTAAGACAGAAAGATGGTGGCAGGACATGGAAGAAGAAAGCTGCTTAACTCATGGCAGCCAGAAAGCAGAGAAAGAGAGACAAGACAGGACGAGGGACAGATATAGCCCTCTGGGCCATTCCCTCAGTGGCCCACCTCCTGCAGCCATGGTCCACCTCTGAGACCAGGCTTTCAACACAGGAGCTTCAGAGGAGGCAATCTGTACCCACGCCAGAACATTATGGCTCTGGATTCTCCTCTTAAATCCATATTCATGCCCCTGGGCATCTAGAAATTTCCACTTCATTGTACTATAGGCACAATGACAAATAACTCAGACAATTAAATATTGAAAGAATATTCCCCCCAGACTTCTCTTTTGTCCATTAACCCACAATGTAATGAGTTACAAACACTGTAACTATAGATGTAACTATTGACAAACACTGGACTATTGCAGGAGCCTCTCAGTACATCTCTTTCTCCTCTCCCCTTCTGCTCTCAACCTACCCTTCATCCCTGTCAATATTATTCTTTTGAAATGAAAAGAAAAAAAATCTGAGATGTTAGCTGTTGCTCATATGGTTAAATCTTTACTTCTCAGTATGGCGTTAAAGAATGATTTTACGGTTTTCTTCTACATCTTTCCAGCCTCATTTTCTAGACCTCACCTGAGGAATTTCTGCTGTCAGTGATTCATTTTCTTCATTTCTCAGTCCATGCTATTTTCTCTATCTATAAAACCCATTCATTCCCCATGGCGCTCTGACTCATCCTTTAAAAGAAGATCTCGTAAATGGAATAGGGGGATGTGGGAGGCTGATAATCAACTGGCAAAAGTCCTTGAGGAGAAAAGGGGTTGGAAGCAGAATGGAAACTAGCTCTCAGGTGAAAGCATTCATTTCTAAAAAGGAGGAAGTGGGAGGAAAAGAGGTGTGGGCGTGCAGGTGAGATTACATGTGGGGGTGGTAGAAGCTTCTGGCTTCTCTCTGAGGACTCTGTTTAAATTAAGAAGCAGAGAGAAACAACCCCTTCAAAGAATGAGATATACAAGGCAAAAGAAGAGGGGTTAAAAAGGACTGTTAGGCTAGACACAGTGGTACACGCCTGTAATCCCAGTGCTTGGGAGGCTGAGACAGGAGGATCATAGCCTTGAAACCAGCCTCAGCAACTAGCAAGACTGTTAGCAACCTAGCAAGACCCTGTTTCAAAACAAACAAAAAATGAAAAAAGGGCTGGGAGTGTATTTTAGAGGTAGAATGCTCACTGGGTTCAATTCTCCAAGTACCCCCCCCAAAAAAAAGTTAAAAAGGAAGGAAAATTTACATGGGACACGTAAAATGATAAAGGCCCAGATGGGTGGAGAGAGACTCAGACAATCTTTTTTTTGTTTCCCAGTAGTAACATAAATTTTCTTAAAACTGTATAAAATAAATTGTTCTTCTGCCAGTCCACAGCACTAAGTTCATACAGAAGGATGACACTTGCATTTGATAAGGTGCTTACTGTCATTCCTCCTGTGAGGATTGTAAGCTTCTAACAGGGTAATCCCTGTGTTTTCTTCACCATTGTGACCCCCTGATAGCACAATGATTCAGATCAGGTAATTCTAAACAAATATTGGTTGCACTTTCAAAATTCCAGAGCTGGGCTTGTGCACTCTGGCTACCATGGGTCAGGTCTCCTCTGCAACTATAAAGCAACTTCCAGGACAGGGTTGAGAAGAATATGTTTGTAGCATTCATAGAAATCCTAAGGTCCAATACATTCATGTTTGGATATAAAATAGTTTTCCAGTTTATTTGTTAATTTTTCTATAATGCTGGCATCATTCTTAGTTAAACTTATCTAGGCCTATATGATTTGGAGTTCTACAAGTATATTCTGTTTTTTTTTTCAGATTTTTCTTATTCATGTTAATTCTCTTTGTTTCTTTACTCACCATATCTTAAATATTTTCTTAGCTTTTCTGCTTCATTAGAGGGCAGTATGCAAGAGAAAACCCTCATTTTATATTTGTATGAGTCATTTTAAAATGACACATACAAATATAAAAAGAATATATAAAGCAGGCGTGTTGGTGCACGCTTATAATCCCAGTACTTGGGAGGCTGAGACAAGAGGATCCAAATTTGTGGCCAGCCTCAGCTACTTAATGAGGCCCTCTGGTCCTCTGCAACTTAGTGAGACCCTGTTTCCAAATAAAAAGAATCAAAAATGGGGCTGGGATATAGCTCAGAGTTAAAATGTCCCTAGGTTCAATCTCCAGTACCACACACACACAAAAAAAATCATCTTACTACAAAATAGCTTTTTATACATGTTCATAAAGGATGAAGTTGTTAGCCCATGGAGTGACATTTTTGGATTTCTCTTATGTTTTATTAGTTATTGGGAAAATATTATTCAAATCATAATTTACCTGGGCCAATTTAAATATATTGCTGATATCATTTATTCTAATTATATCACTATAAAGTGTGTGTGTGTGTGTGTGTGTGTGTGTGTGTGTGTGTGTGTGTTGGTAGGGATTGAACTCAGGCACATTCAACTTCTGAGCTATGCTTCCAGCTCTATTTCATTTTATTTTATTTTTTGAAACAAAGTTTTACTAGATTGCTCAGTTTCCTTAACTTGCTGCAGCTATCTTTTAATCTGTAATTCTCCTGTCAGCCTCTCAAGCACTGGGATTAGATATGTGTGTCACCATGCCTAACTACTATAATGTATTTTTGTTAAAACAAGTACTACAGTGCAATTAGTGCTTTCTGAGTTCTTTGGGGGGAAAAGTCACTTTCTAAATATAAGTTATACAATTGTGACATATCTGCCCATCACTTCTTACTTACCTAAAACCTTCTCAAAAACTTTGATGGGACAACCGAGCTCTTTACTTGTAACTGTTATTGAAGAAAAATTTTTAAATTACTCATAATATATTTCTTAAATTTTAAAATGACTCATACAAATATAAAAAGAATATATAAAGCAGGCATGTTGGTGCATGCTTATAATCCCAGTACTTGGGAGGCTGAGACAAGAGGATCCAAATTTGTGGCCAGCCTCAGCTACTTAATGAGGCCCTCTGGTCCTCTGCAACTTAGTGAGACCCTGTTTCCAAATAAAAAGAACCAAAAATGGGGCTGGGGATATAGCTCAGAGTTAAAATGTCCCTAGGTTCAATCTCCAGTACCACACACACACACAAAAAGAAAATATCAAAGACTGTATTTTAACCTTTAATTTAAAAACCAGCAATAAGGCATAACCCTTCTAAAGGAACATAGGAGAGTGGACACACAGACAAGCAAGAGTTTGATCATTGATGCGAAACTGGTCGATACTCTCAGGACAGTAAAATGAAATTCATCTGAAACTGGACTCCTAACAGGTAAAAAAGAGTTGAAAACAAAATCTATTTTAATTTCTTTGTAAATCAGTCATTTGATTTACCCTAATTTTTTTTGACAATTAAAGTCCTAGGCCCAGCAAGAATCATCTGACTCCAAAGAATCTGTTAGCGAATGTTTAACATCCCATTGAAAGGATACCCGGTAAATTTTTTGCCCATTTCAAAACCTTCCCCCACAAACCCACACATCTTTAGTCAATTAATCTTTGACAAAGGGGCCAAACACATACGCTGGAGAAAAGACAGCCTTTTCAACAAGTGGTGCTGGGAGAACTGGCTAGCCATTTGTAAAAAGATGAAGCTAAACCCCTATATCTCACCTAACACAGGAATCAACTCAAGATGGATCAAAGACTTAGAAATTAGACCTGAGACGGTGAAGTTAGTAGAGGAGAACATAGGTTCAACACTACAACATATTGGCACAGGCAGTAACTTTCTCAACAAAACCTCCAAAGCTCAGGAAATTAAAGCAAGAATAAACAAGTGGGATAACATTAAACTAAAAAGTTTCTTCTCATCAAAGGAAACTATCAATAACCTAAAGAGGAAGCCTACAGAATGGGAAAGGATCTTTACCAGCCACCATTCTGATAGGGGGCTAATATCCAGAGTATACAAAGAGCTCAAAAGGCTCTACACCAACAAAACAAACAACCCAATCAAGAAATGGGCAAATGAACTAAATAGACACTTCACAAAAGAAGAGATACAAAGGGCTAATAGATACATGAAAAGATGTTCTTCATCACTGGCCATCAGGGAGATGCAAATCAAAACTACACTGAGATTCCATCTAACCCCAGTGAGAGTAGCAAGCATAAAGAAATCAAACAACAACAAATGCTGGCGAGGATGTGGGGAAAGAGGAACTCTTTTACACTGTTGGTGGGAGTGCAAACTAGTTCAGCCACTATGGAGATCTGTGTGGAGATTCCTAAGAAAGGTGGGAATAGATCCACCATATGATCCAGCTATACCACTCCTGGGTATCTTTCCAAAAGGGTTGAATTCAGAGAAATACAGCAACATATGCATACCTATGTTCATAGCAGCACAATTTGTAATAGCCAAAATATGGATCCAACCCAGATCACCATCAACAGATGAATGGATAGCAAAACTGTGGGAAATACACACAATGGAATTCTATTCAGCCATAAAGAAGAACAAAATTTTATCATTTGCAAGAAGATGGAAAGCCCTGGAAAGCATCATGTTAAGTGAGATCAGCCAAGCACAGAAGGAGAAGATACACATGTTTCCTCTAATATGCCCAAACTAGAAAACACAAAGGATACCAGTAGGACCCCAGATATTAGAGGGGAAATACTAGCTAAGTTTTAATGGAAAGATAGGAGAGGAGAAAGGCCGATCTTGATTAAGGAGCATCTTCACCTGAACATGTGTAAAATTATGAATAAGACATGGTTAACCTGGCCAACCATTGGTGGGGGGGGGGGAGAAAATGGGGGCGGGGGGAGAGGGCACCAAATATAGTGTAAATGTATACTATTTATGTTCAATAAAAAATTGTTAAAAAAATAAAAAAAAAAAAAAAAAAAAAAAAAAAAAAAAAAAAAAAAAAAAAAAAAAAAAAAAAAAAAAAAAACAAAACCTTCCCCCATAGTTTCTTACCCTTTTATTTTTAATTCCAAACTCATCACCCCTTCAGTCCTTCCTTGTACAGTATAGTTTCCCCCACTCAATGCTTCTCTCTCATAGGGGAAATATGTCACAATTCTAAGATATTGAAGATGGTTATTCAAAGTTCAAGTTATGCCTAGGGGAACTATTTGGAGGGTTAAAAATGCAGAGAACTAAGAAGAATTGAGCCATCTATACCTACAGGGCTGATTCAGACTGGAAATTTCCCCAAGTATAACAAATTGGACCATCAGAGAAGATCCAAATCATTGTCTGGTTTTTATACTATTGCTCTATATTTTTATAGCCCAGTCTTGTTTAGGGAGCATCTGCCTGTCTATTTTCTTCTGGGATGTGCACTACAGTTCTGTGAAGTAGCCTGTTGTTTATTTTTTTAATCTTTTAACTTACAGAGCAAACCAAGGCATAGAAAAGTCAGTTGCTTCGGGTTACCTACCAACATAAGATTTGTGCTCAAGTATTTTGAATATTATCCAGATTATATCTCATTGTACATCCCAGTGTTCAACTAAGTGGGCATTTGTTGAATAATAACTGTTTTCTTAGAATAATAACATCTTTTGCCCTGATTTTGTTTCCAATTCATAGAGAAGAAGTAAATCTTAAACATGATCTATTAGCAACATTGATGTTTTATTTGCTAGTATCTTGTTTATGAAAAAAGTAAAATGACTTAGATGAAAAGTTGATAAATAGCTGAAGAATATGGAAAACAATTCATCAATTCCATTTGTCCACCTTCTTGTACATTTTAGGTGAATGGCTTTTGCTTGCATGTTCTTTCTCAGATCCTCTTGTTTATGGCAGCTACTATTAGTTTATGGTGTTGGGAAGACTTGGTGGAATATAGCCTATTCATTCACAGTATTTGATCTTGGTTTTAATGTTTTTTCTTGACTCTTTGAGTGGTTTATAGTTTCTTGGAGGAAGAAATGCCTATAATATACATCTGTAAATGGTTGTTCTGTAGGTTCATTGAAATATGGGGGTGGGGAATTGCCATTCAATTGTATATAATCCTTTGTAAGACTTACATACAAGTTATCTATTGCTGACTGTAAGACTATAATGTACCAATAAAAGTATAAAAAAGATGCTTATTGTTGTCTATATTTTGCAATGAGAAAATAGCCATAGAGAAAGTTTTTCACTTGTATTTTAAAATTTTCCATCCTTGAAGAAAGATGTGATTTGATCCATCCTATTTACTACATATACTACAGTCATTTTTTGAAATAGCAGTATAAAGGTAGATATAAATTTCTTATCATTTTACTTAAGTTCTAGCTAGAAGAAGTATATAGGAATTGAGACCAAAAATACTTGATTTTCTGTTTTAAAATTTCCTGTGGTAAGGACAATATTTGTGTGTGTGTGTGTGTGTGTGTGTGTGTGTGTGTGTGTGTATGTATATATATATATATATATAATCAGTAGGCAGAAATGATTAATTCAGAGCTTTCAAAGCCAGATACTATACCTGCATGTTCCAACACAACTACTGAATTTATTCCCAGGGCTCATGGTAATGTATACTTTGTATTACTGAGAATAAATAAAGAAAAGTTATAGTTCTTTCTACCAGTATGCAAGTTAATATTGAAACAATTCAATACTATTTTTCACTTTAATGATCTTCTCTTCTTTATTCCTACATTGCTTATTTAAGTGAGCAATTGAAGCATTGCTTTTTATCTTAAGGATTTGGAACATGTGTAATATTTATAGTATAATACTCTATAATTAAATGAAATATTTGTATTTTCTTTTCCAGTGTCACCTGTGGTGATATTTAAGAAAATTGATATTGCAGAATTCACCTCTTGCAATGAAACTGTTGTTATCCCATGCCTTGCTACTAATGTGCACTCACAAGAGATCCGTGACATGTATGTAGTTTGGAGGTTTGAAAGAAAACCAATTTTTTCCTTTGATGGACTTGTAAACAGATCCATTGTGTATATAAACCTTACAAGTGCAAAAATCTCAGTCTCAGAAGTACTAAAAGGAAATGCCTCTTTGCAGATAGATAAGAGTGATGCCAAGGATGGTAATTACTCATGTGAATTATCAGAATTATCCAGATGGGGAGTACAAACCATATATCTAAAACAGCGTGCTGGTAAGTAATATACTTTGAATAAGGTTTGCCCTTTTTGAAACTCATGTGGAAACTGGACCACCATTGTGGCAGTGTGAGGAAGTGGGGCCTTTAAGAGATAAAGTTAGGTCTTTGAGATAGACTGAGGTCTTTTGTCAGGGAGTGGATTAGTCCTCCAGAGAGTGGGTTGTAACAAAGAAAGACCCTCCTGTTACTTCTCTCTCCCACCAGCAGCTCATATCAGGATCTTGGACTTCTCAACCTCCAGAATCATGAGGCCAAAATAGAACTCTGTTATATAAACTATCCAGTCTCAGGTGTTGCATTTTAGCAACAGAAAACAGACTATGACCATAAGATAATAAGTTTCCTTCTCATTTGTTCTGCTATGGCTGATCTTGTTAAAAAAGGGGGACAAAATGGAACTAGGAACTCCACTGAACCCAAAGATGGCTCCTAATAATAAAGGTTAATATGTTCTTTGATAGCCTTCAGATCTTAAATTCTATCTTATTTACTTTTTTTTGTGATACTGGGGTTCCTGGAAACCCTTCTACCTCCGGGCTACACTCCCAGACCAATTTTTATATTTTTATTTGGAAACAGGGTCTTTAAAGCTAGAGAGGCTGGCTACAAACCTGCACGATCCTCCTATCTCCACCTCCCAAGCGCTGGGGATTACAAGCGTGCGCCACCATGCCCGGCTTTTACTTTTGATCACAGCAAAAACTCACTTTCTGAATGTTCATTTGCATATCATGTGTTGTCAAGTTTTGTAGTATGAGGATTTGTCAGTTTGGAGGATTGGTCTCGGGATCATCTACTCTGCACTTTTGATTGCTGCTGTCAAAAGCACTTTCTTTCCCATGATTTTCAAACATCTCTTCAATTATTTAAACTTCCTTATTTGTCACCCTATACTTTGACTAAAGGTTGGCAAGTCATAGCCATGTTCCTTCCAGAAAGAATAAATTAGAAGGAGACTCGGGAGATTAAAGATCAGATTGTGATGGATCATTCTTTGAAGTTTTCTGTTCTAAGCCTTGTTTCTATTTTCTTTTCCTTGGCCAAAATGTGGGGGAACAAAGGATCCTGATTAACTGAAGTGAATTCAGGCATGGTTATGCTGCCATGATTCTACCTTCTTCACAAACTTGGTTATTGAATTGTCTAAAGCAGTGAAATTAAGCTGAAGAAACAATCTCCTTTTCTGTTCCTTACGTGCTAGCTGATTTCTTCAGCCACATGAAAGGTCATCTGACTCTCTGTTTTTACAGCTTTATTTAGAATCACCAGACATACGACTGATCTTGGAATTCAGAAGACTTGGAAAACCTCTGTTCTGGAAGGGATTCGAATAATTAGATGAGCCACTTTCTTTCTGTTCTTCTAGGTTTTACTGTTATAAAGTTACTGTTATCTTGTCGCCAGATTGGAAATTGGATGTTTAGTTTGATGAGTTATTTTGACATTGCTAGGATTGGGAATCAGGAGATATGAGTTGTAAACTCTATTCAGAAATTTACTGTTCACTTGTATGATCTTGAGAAATAACTTCATTGAGTCAAAATTTTCTCATGTGTGAAGTGTAGATGAAAATAGATACTTGATTTTATGTGTTTTACAGAATCAAACGAGTATCAGATGGAGTCCATATATAGGAGTTCTTTGAAAACTAATGTATGTTGTGCATGATATTTCTTTTCCTGAGGTGTTTATTTTATGAATGAATTCCACTTAACATAATACAGGTAATAGTGACCATTCATTATGCCCTTTATTAAAGAACAAGAACTGAATATGTGGAAAAACTGTAAGATATAGATTTGTACACCTCTGATGCCAGTATATAGTTCAATCCTATAGAAAAAGTATAAGACTTGAATTTAGAAAGCTGTTCCTCTGTACTTCATCATTTTCTAGCTTATAAAAACTTGGGTAAGAATTTCAAACTATCTGGCTCTCAGTAAAATGAAGATACCATCTCCATCACACGATTGTTTGGGTCATAAATAAGGTGTTCTCTTTCTTGACAAAGATTTGAAGTGCCTACTATGTGTCAAGCACTGTGGGCTCACTGATGACTAAAGTATTATCCTCGAGTTCCCAGATGTGATTACAATACAAATAAAAAGAGAAAAAAAACTTAACATTTATTTGAGCAAATGTCCAAAACCTCATGTATGTCCTATCCTGTGTTCTTCTCAGGACACAGGTCTTACCATTTAACACACAGGGAAACAAGTGATTCAGGGTACTGGTTCACAGCCAGGTTGTAACCTAGATTGCTCTGTCTTCAAAATCACAGTACATTTCCTGTGCTAAAAACAAAAGATATTTATAAATAACCAAATGTAAATTTAAGTGTAATATAGAAGTTACCTTTATTCTTAGTTTTACTGTTCATAGTTTCAGTTACCTACTGTCAACAATGGCTTCAGAAATAAACAATGCATAAATTTTAACTTGAACACCATTCCCAGCAGTGCGATGAAATCCTATACCACCTAGATCCATCCTGTCTTGGAAGGAGACTCTTCCTCTTGTTGGATTCTTCTTACATGCTGAATTTACTGTTTAGGAAGAGCACAGGTCTGTTTTAAGGGATCAATGGATTGGGCCAGACTTCTCTCCCTTGAGGACAATCCCCCTTTCTTAAAGTTAATTGATGGGAATCTTAATTCACGAATGAACTCTCTTTTCTAGGTGGCAACTTACTCATGGGAATGAAATCCAACATATTCCCAGTCTCACACACACAGGGAGGGAATTTGTGTGCATTAAGATTCCCTTAATGGATCAGAATGGTCTCTTTACCCTTTCAGTTTGTCCCACTTTTGTACACAGAGATAAGAGAAATGAAGGCCTAGGTTTTAATTTTACTTGGCCTTGGAAGAAAACATTAATTAATATTCATCTATCTACACACCAGATCCTCTTAATGTCATTTCTCAGCCTTTCCACTGGTGAGTTCATTTTCCTGGGAGCCATTCTTTCTGACCAGGAATGGGAGCCTGGTGGAGGGTGATGGACAGAGACATCAGCCATAGCTTGGGTAGAGTAAGAGTATGATGGCCTTTTGGTTATTGTTTATAATCTTCCTATGGTGAAATAGCTGATAATGTTCTTAGTCCATTTTATGCTTAATTAATTTTCTTAGTGCCATAGAAATTCAGAGCTGAAAGGGATCTCGGAGAAGTTTCACACTCCCCTTGTGAACAAGATTTGCTGTCATCCTACAGAACTATCATAACAAATCAAGAGCTTAATGGACATTTAAGTGGATTTATTTATTTATTTATTTATTTATTTATTTATTTATTTATTATTGGGGTACTAGAGATGGAACCTGGGGCTTCTACCTCCATGCGACACCCCCAGCCCTATTTTATTCTTTATTTTGAAACAGGGTCTCACTGAGTTGCAAAGGGCCTCATAGTAAGTAGCTGAGGCTGTCCACAAACTGTGATCCTCCTGTCTCAGCCTCCCAAATGCTGGAATTATAAGCATGCACCACCACCACGCTTGGCCTTAACTGGTTATATATAAATCATTGGGGTTTTCTCTCAGCATCTCAATTAGCTCTTAATATCCAGTTCCATGATTCTCATGTTTCTCACCATAACAAGTTAGAAAGGTAACATTTAATGCCAGTGATAAAAGCTAAACTCAAGCCAAAACCTAGAGCAGTGATTTTGAACTGAGTATCCTGGGCATCTTCCCTACCTCTCACACTTGCCGTCAGGGAATATGTGAAAAGTTGGGAGTGGTAGTAGGGAAGGAGAATATATGAAGCTTGAATAACCCCCAGGTGATTTTAATAATGTCCAGCTAAGAGTCACTTAGACAATATTTCTGTCTGTCCTCTGAGCTCTCCATTTTTGAAATGTCCTCTTGTTTCTTCTTATTTCTGCCAAAAATCTTGGAATTATGAAGCAGTCATCTTGTTGATCTCGCCATCCAATTCACAAGTTGCTTCTATCACACCCCAGGTAGTCAGCCATTCTGACTTGTCCCTAAAACCTTGGCATGAGGAGACACTGTTTATTCCCAAAGATCTTGGTCCTATTATCAGGCAGTGCCTTCTCTTTCTTATGTCAAGCTAGGACTTGCTGCCCTGTAATTTCTCACACACTGCATTTTATACTGTAGAACTTCTCCCAAGTTTATTCTTCTTTGGGGTACAAGTTCCCAGTTCTTTCAGCCATTGCTGGTGGTGTCAGGATCCCGCTGTATTCACCATCCTTGGAGCAATTCCCTGTTACATATTCAGATGTGATGGGGAAACTGAGCTCAGGACAGCATGGTTGGTTGGTCACGTCCTCCCGCCTCCTAACAACCTTTGCTGCTGTGGCTTTTAGGTGGGTTCTTCTTCCCCACATGACTGCCAAGAGATTGGATGAGTCAGGTCATTCCCTTCCCTATTTGAGCCTTCCAGTCATTTGCCATGCTCTTAGAATAAGATCCAAACTCCCTAAAGAGCTGCTGAGACCCAGGTAACCTGGCATCACTAAACTCCAGCCACAGCGACCAATCTTTGTCTCTTTCAGCTCGCTGTTCCTTTGTCAGGTCCCTGTCTACATACGCAGGCTCCTCCCACCCAAGGCTCCAGGGTCTATCCCCGGAGGCTTTCCCTTACTGCCCCGAGAGGCTCTTCTGCTGCTCCTGCCCTCCTCAAGGTCAGAGACCCTGCATTGTTCATGCTGCACCTTCTAAGGAAGGAGGACCTGCTCCTTTCCAAGAATGCTGGTGGAATAAGTTAGAGATGAATAGTAGACAAGCGTCGAATACACCTCATCTTTATTAATAGATTTCTATGAATATATCCTGGGATTTGTGCGTAAGGAAAAAGTCAGTGAATGGACATTTTATGTCAGCTCATCTTGAACATGAGATCAGATACTGGCTATATTTGAAGGTAAAGTTGTGAAGATTTTCTGTGTAGCTAGATGTGGGATATGAAAAAAACCAAGGAGTCAAGCAGAACGCTAAGGTTTTTAAACCCTGAACATCTGAATAAATCATGTCACCACTATTGAAATTGGGAAACCGGGGGGGGGGGGGGGGTGTTGTGTAGTGGGGGAATATCAGGAGTGAGCTTAGGACATGCAAAGATAAGTACAGTGCTTACTATCCTTATTTCTCTGTGCCTCAGGTTCCTCAATCAACTATATGAAATGTTCAATAATTTATGATAACAGGATTTAATAGTTAATGTACACAACTCAATGAAAAATAATGTAGGAAGTTATTTAAGAAAAATCAATTGGTTAAGCATAGTACTAGGTAACAGAGCTTTTATAAAATTTTTTGGACATTAGATATGAAAACCTAAACAAAATGCACAAAAACTTTTCCTGATACAATTTGATACTATATGGAAATTTATTTTGTTTGGTATAGAATGATGTTCAGATATACAGATGGAAATTAAGGTATTGATTCAGGGTATGTAAAAACATCTCTTGTGATACAGTTCTGCAACTAAGCAACATCAACAAATTATTATGGGATGTCTTTGTGTATTTGTATCTCTTTCATATTCTTTCATCAACTTTTTATAGTTTTCATTGTAGATACCTTTTTTAATAAATTTGAGTGTGTGTGTGTGTGTGTGTGTGTGTGTGTGTGTGTGTTGCTGCTTATTTTGTTTTGTTATTGTAGATTGAATTGCTCTCTTGATTTATTTTTTGATGGGTCCAGCCCGTCAGCGGTGGGGCTGAAAATGAGGATAAGTGCCAACAGCCCTGAACAGAAGCACACAGAGCCGGGAGTCATGTCAAGCAGGATCTCGTTTATTTTTCTCAGGCAACCCAATTAAAGCAAATAACCACAAGGGGGATTTCCAACAGGAAACTATTCTAGCCTATCATGCTAACGGTCACTCTTGCATGCGTAAAGCACATAACTTGCAGCCAATCATTATACAATGCACGAGGGGTTTACGAGCATGGAAGCATTATATGAGCCAATAAGGCTCAACATTACTAAAATGGGCTAGTGGGGCCAAGGGGAGTAGTTACGCCCTCCATATCTGCTCGATGCTACATGTTGCTGATTCATTGGAAGTTCTCGTGGTTTTTTTAGGCGGTTGTGCAGACCCCAACATCTCCTCCTTCTTTTTTATAGATGAGGGTGAAATGCATGGTCCCTGTCTTAGGTTGTCCTCTTTTGAGGATCTTACCTGTCATTTGGGTGCTCATGCTTGATAGCTGCTCATAAGCCACCCTAGCCCCTGTCTTAGGTTGTCCTCCTCTGAGGATCTTACCCATCATTGGGTACATGGGGAGCAGAGGAGGGATGTCCATAGTCAGAACGACAATCATACTGATTGGGCTCTCTCTCAGTAAGCTTTGATATTGGATCTCTACTTGATGTATTTTCCTACAAACTGAACTAATCTATTGAGGATACAGGTGGCCCAGGGTAAAAACAATCAGGAGAGACACAAGGTGGCCCAATAGAGGGAAAAAATAAGGCAAAAGCCCATTGAAGCTTGTCCATCATGGGTTGTCTTGTAGATCTTGCTGGCATTTTTTTAAGGTCTTCTTGGAGTTTCTTTATCTTGTCCTGGAATAAGCCCAATTTATTGGCATAAAAGCAGCATTATTCCTGTAAAAACAAGCATATGCCTCCCTTTTCGGCTGTTAACAAGTCTCATCCTTTCCAGTTTTGTAACACTACATCTGCAACGGAGTCTAAAGGTGGCTTGTAAAATGGATTACTCTGAATAGCCTGTCCATCTATGGGGAGTACTGGGAAGGTACCCCCTCCACAATCACAGGGCCTCCCCATCCTTTTATTAGGGATCTCTCTTGCCTTACCTGGGTCTCCAAAATCTTGTATACTATACCTTATTTGTGCTAATAGGATCAGACTGATGAGGATTTTCATCTCTATTTTGTATCTTTTTGCAATTAAGAAGACAGAGCTAATCTCAGGAATCTTTTCTTCTCTGGAATCACAATTATTAGTGCATGGTGGAAGATATTTAATGTCCCTTGCTGGAACCCATTGGGGTCTTTTTTCATCTGAAGGGAAGACGCATCCCAATCCCCTTCCAGCTGTAATCAATGGGTCTGGCCCTCTCCATGTGTCCGTGAGTGGGTCTTTCCATTTCACCAAGACAGATGCATATGTGATTGAGGATGACCAATGTTTCTGGAATTGTGAAAGTTATGGGCTGTATTTTGAAAATTTTAATATGTTTAGAGTAAGTAATCTTTTTCTAAGTTGATCGTGTGGGGGTCATGAGTCCCCCCTTTGTTTTTGTAATTCAACCTTTAAGGTATGATTAAATCTTTCTATAATGGCCTATCCTCTAGGATTATATGGAATGCTCGTAGTATGGGAGATATTCCAGGTATGGAGGAAAACAGCAAAGGCCTTGCCAATAAAACATGGTTTGTTACCTGTTTTTATCTGGTCGGGCAATCTGAGGGTGGCAAAACATGGTAGCATATGACTAATAGCATGTTTGGTCTTTTCTCCCACGTGGGCTGAGGCCCAGCATGCTCGGGAGTAGGTATCGACTGATACAAAAATGTATTTTAAGTTACCAAAGGGGGAATAATGAGTTATATCAATTTGCCAAAGATTGTTGGGGCACAAACCTCGAGGGTTGCTGCCCGAGATTTGTAGGGTGGTTATTTGAAAGAAGGGTTGGCAGGATCGACAGGTCTGTATAATTTTTTTCAGATCTGTTATTGGTATGTGTGGATACATGTGTTTTAACCCCCTCCAGTTTATATGCGTAAACTGATGAAAATGAGTGGCTTCTGTTAGGGTAAAGATAGAGGAATCAAATTTATCAGCAACCTGATTTCCTTTGGAAAGGAGGCCAGGTAAATTTTGATGGCCACAGAGGTGTTGAACAAATATTGGGTTACTCTTTTGTTTAAGTAATCATTGTGCTTGTATCAATGGGGGTAATGGGATTGGCATCCAATTTAATGTAAGCTTCCATCAAAAGAGGCAACAGGTTGACCACATATAGGCTATCTGAAAATAAATTTATAGGTTCTTGTATAGTTTGTAAAGCCAAAGTCACAGCAAAAAGCTCTTTAAACTGTGGCGAGCCCTATAATGGATGAGATATTGTGTGTACAGGTTGAGGGTCATCACCACTAATGAAGGTGGGTAGACAATTACTGAGGCACCCACACGGCCCCCATCAGTGAAAATAGAATAGAAACTCAGATTAGGAGTTAAAACAAATATTTTGGAGGGTCTCCATTCTAATCCTATGTAGGAGTTCATCCACCTTTAAGGACCATAGTGGCAATCCAGGTTGTCGAGGAACCCCTCTAGAGGAATCATTATCCTTGGATTAGTTTTTTGTAGCCAAGTGAAATCTGACAGCCGGTATGGAATTGTTATTTTATGAGGGTCTATTCCAAAGAGATGATTTGCAATGTCCCTTCCTTTAATTATGCAGTCAGCAATTTGGTCAATTATTGTGTAGACCCGGGGCGCCCCTCCTATAGCAAGATGAATCAAATGAATGGGCTCTCCCATCTAGGCCAAAAGAGCCATGCATAAGGTGCTTTCCATGAAAACATATAAAATTAAAGGCAGGGTGGGATTAAATAGCCTTAAAGATGTCTCATTAATTGACTTCTTTATTTTTGCTTTTTGGATTATCCCAGTGATAGGGGCTTCAGTAGGCTCTTCATCTAAATTCCTCCATGCTGTCAAAGAGGCTGTCTGTACCTGGTCTTGGGAGGGGAGGGTAAGGCCACCTGTTGAAGGCCAGTGGTGAACTGATCGCCTATACCAGAGAGCACGCCATAATTTAGAGGTATAACAGGCTGAGCAGCTTGATTCCATTTACCCTGGATTCTACACTCCTCCTGAAAATATGCTGTCCACTTAAAAAAAAGAACCCAGGGAGCACAGCCTTAGTGTGGTCTCTCTAGTTGCATGGGACAAGCGCCTGGTGGGCTAATCCTTCTATAAGGGTGTCTGCCCAAGGTGAGTTAGGCCCATCCTTTGCCACAGCCTTTTTACGTTCTTTTAGGTCTTGTGGTTCTCAGGGGTACCAGGCTGCAGGGCAGTTTCCTCCCGGGTTGACATTGACAGGAAAGAGGCCCACAGCTCCTCTGGTTCCCCCTTTGCCCGCATATGGTGGCAGAGCCTAGGGTATGGAGAAGAAATTGGCTGGGGAAAGGGGCTGTGGGGAGCCCTTCCATGGAGCGTCCCCAAAGGAATCAAGGGAGGGGTTGGGAGGGTTCTTAGGGGCTTCTGGACCAGAGAAGGGTATATGCTCGGCGGCCCTTTTTTCCACTGGCTTGGGGCCACAGTCAGCGAGTTTCTTTGGGGGTCATGGGGGAAAACAACTTTTAAGTGCAGAGATGGTAGGGAGAACCCCCAGGGGGACATCTCCCCTTTCTCTGTCTGAGCTCACTTAACCAGTCCCTTAACTCAATCCCAGGTATCCCAATCAAAAAGATTACTTTAGGAGAGTCATGGGGCAGATTTTAAAAGGCACCCCCAGGCCTGGGTGGCTTGGTTATTAGTGAGATTAAGTCCTCGGCTCTTGAGAAAGAGTCAAAGGGATTCTAGGGCAGGGTCAGGTTTAGAACTGGACTTCCCCATATCTTACAAGGGGACTCTCACCCGCAGACCAATTAGCCTGTCAGCATTTCTCTGAGAAAGAGTTCCTCACATGGGGCACCAGACTGACGGGTCCAGCCCGTCAGTGGTGGGGCTGAAAATGAGGATAAGTGCCAATGGCCCCAAACAGAAGCACATGGAGCCAGGAGTCATGTCAAGCAGGATCTCGTTTATTTTTCTCAGGCAACCCAATTTAAAGCAAATAACCACAAGGGGGATTTCCAACAGGAAACTATTCTAACCTATCATGCTAACGGTCACTCTTGCATGCGCAAAGCACATAACTTGCAGCCAATCATTATACAATGCATGAGGGGTTCACGAGCACAGAAGCATTATATGAGCCAATAAGGCTCAACATTACCAAAAAGGGCTAGCGGGGGCAAGGAGAGTAGTTATGCCCTCCATATCTGCTCGGCGCTACATGTTGCTGATTCATCGGAAGTTCTCGTGTTTTTTTCAGGCGGTTGTGCATACCCCAATAATTTTTCAGATAATTTCTTATTTACATACAGAAATGCTGCTCATTTGTGTTGGATTTTACATCCTGAAACTTGGCTGAACTCATTTATTGATTCTAACAATTTTTTTTTTTTTTTTTTTGGTGGTACTGGGGTTCCTGGAAGCCGTTCTACCTCCGGGCTACACTCCCAGACCTATTTTTACATTTTCATTTGGAAACAGGGTCTCCTAAGCCAGCGCACGCGGCTGGCTTCGAACCTGCGCGATCCTCCTGTCTCTGCCTCCCAAGCGCAGGGATTACAAGCGTGCGCCACCACGCCCGGCTGATTCTAACAATTTTTATGAAGAATTTTGGGTTTTCTACATATAAGATTATGTCATTTGTAAATACTGATAATTTTATTTTCTTCTTTTCAATGTGGATGCCATTAATTTCTCTGGGTAAGACTTCCACTTCTATGTTGTATAAAAGTGACAAGAGTAGGTATCCTTATCTTGTTCTAATATTAGTTAAAGAACAGTCTGTTCAATAGAAGGTGCTAGGACAACTGGAAAGGTTCCTATCATCTTTTATAAAAGTCGATTAAAATAAAAATTTGCATGTAAGACAAGAAGCTATGAAACTACTGAAGGAAAATATGGTGGAAATGTTTCAGGGCATTAGAATAAGCTAGATATTTTATGGATAAGACCCAAAAAGGATAGGCAACAAAAGCAAAGTAAACAAGTTAGATTTCATCAAGATACAAAAAGACTGAGACAACCCTAAAAACATGACAGACAATATTTACAAACTATACCTCTGATAAGACTATATAAAAACCCAAGCTCAATAGGGGAAAATAATACAATTTTAAATTGGCAATAGACTTAAATGTACATTTCTCAAGTAAATACATACAAATGTTTTTTAGGTGCATGAAAACTGTTTGACATCACTAATCATCAGGGAAATATAAATCAAAACCTCAGTGTGATATTACCTTGCCTCAGATGGTTATTATCAAAAAGATAAAACAAGTATGAAGGAAAATAAAACCCTTACACATTGTCACTGGGAATGAAAATTACCACAGCCATTATGGAAAACAAAGTGAAAGTTTCTCAAAAAATTAAAAATAAAGCTACTATGTGATCCAACACTTCCACTACTGAGTATATATTCAAAGAAAATGAAATTAATCTGCCAAAAAGACTTTCATACTTCCATGATCTTTGAAACACTATTCACAAAAGCCAAGATATTTAACTGACCTAAGTGTCACCAGCTGATGAATGAATAAGAAAAATGTGGTCCGTATATACAATGGAACACTATTAATAAAGTCATGATAGAGGGTCAGTCCTGTGATTTGCAGCAACATCAACTGAACTAGAGGTCATTATGGTCAATGGTAAGGTGTAAATAACTACATTTTTGTCATTCATATGTGGAGTTTAAATGAGTTAATTTCATAAAAGTTGAGAATAAGGTAATGGTTACCACAGGCTATGGAGAATAGAGATGGATAGGATAGGGAAAGGTTGGTTACCTGGTAGAAAGTTACAATTAGATAAGAGACATAAGCTCTAGTGTTCTCTTACACACTAGGGTGGCTCTAGATAATGATAACATTGCAAACTTTTAAAAGCTAGAATCAAAGAATTTGAATGTTTTCATCACAAATAAATGATAAATGAGATACATGTTTACTCAGATTTGAACTCTATGTAATATATATATGTATCAAAACAGCACGTGGTACTCCATAAATATGTATGACTTCAAATGTCAATTAAATATTTACATAGAAGAAATTTTAATTAAATAATCTATAGCCACAAAAATAGTCTTCACTCACTAAACTGTATTATAATTATTGTAACCTTCAACAGTCCATGCATTGAGTCTACTAATGTAAAGGGCAATAGATTCCTTTCTAAAAAGCTAGTATCTCCACAGTAGAATGTTTAGTGTTGTCATATTTTTTATATCAGTGGAAAAACTTTGCCAAGGTTTAAATATTATAAGCTTAACAGAAGAAATAATTGCCTAGCCTTTGGAATGAAGGCTCATGAGGACTCCTACAGGCTGACATTGAGGGACAAAGCAGTGGAGGATTCAAACAAATAATGTTAATTTCAGAGAAATGCCAGCACTCGTCTGTATTAGTATTTTAAAAGTTCTCAACAAATCTTAATTGAAGTCTGAGTATCTCAATACTCCTTACAGACATTGTGTGGATATATTTCCACCTTATAAGTAACATGTGAGCCACTTAGTACCAACTTCCTTACTAACCTAAACACTTCATGTTTATATGTAAACAATCCATTTGAAGTCTAATTATTCATAAATAAGTCGAAGCTATTCTACAGAGTTAAAGAAAAGACAGGGCCATCTGTCTTGGCCTTAATCGTGGTGAGCAAGCACCCTCATCTGGGTGCCCGAAGTCAGTCTTTTAAGGAGCACCTCATTGTCAAGTGAAGGTAAATTCTAGGCACTTTACACATACCGGTATTCAACATAAAAGTACCTAATAATGGTAGTTAATATTGGGTGAGTGCCAGTCTTTGGTTCATATAATAACTTTGTAATAGTCACTATAGCTTGAGAGGTAGGTCCTGTGTTACTCCTGCTTAACAATCAAGGACACTAAGGAGCAGAGGTGTTTAGACATCATCTAAGGTTACACAGATTATAAATAAGAGTTGGATTTCAAGCCCAGTCAGCGTAGCTACAGAGTTCTCAGCTACAGTGCTGTGCTGCCTTTTTTCATAAAACATTGGTTAGGAGAAATGGAAGAGAGACTTCAGTAAGGATAGCTTTCTGCTTCCTGATTAAAATGTGTTATATAAGCAAATTATATGTGTAATTGTTTCATATTCATGTGTGTGTATAAATTAAGTCCAAAGTCGTAATTATATTTATCTTCCATCTAGATAAGAAAAGATACATTTGAGACCATTAATAAGATTTAAAGTTTTATAGTAAATATTAATTGTGATTTCCATATTCTTTGTCCTCAGTGATATGGTTTTCAGCAAGAGAAAAAGCTTTCATTGTTATTTTCCCAGTTTTGACTGTATTGCTTTTCTGGGTACAGTTTGGAATTTTAAGTACGTATGTATTTATTCCTATTTTTCATTTATGCTTTGATGATGAAATTGTTATTTCTAGGAGGCAATGTTAGTGTTTTACCTAAGTTGTATTAGAGAGAGTATTACTGTAATAAGAATATGCAGTATGACTGTTAATAATTACCGCCATGTATATATGGTCCCCACATATTGTGCAATTCACTTCTAATTCTTAAAAAGGCGTTGTTTTATTTGTTTTTAAATTACTTAGGAATGAGCAGAGGCTAGAAGAATGACAACATTGCAAACTCAGATAGCATTTTCATAGTCACAGGAAAATTCCACACATCATCTTGTTTGATAGACAGAGGGCACAGGCTCCACTAGTCTAGGACACAATGTTGTGCCCTGGAGGACCAGGGTCCCCTTGCTTGTCTTCCTGGTTTAGGTCTGTTTGTAGACCATGGTCACCCTTGGAGAAACCCCAGAGACCCACAGCACTGCTGTCTCTCAGGAAGTAGTAAGGAGAGCTCTGTTCTTTGATCTTGCTTTTCTGTGATTGTCCCATAACTGATTCACAAAGGGTAAATCTCAGTGCTGTGTAGATTGAGCACTGAAGTATCAATTTTATCAGCACAAGGTAAATAGCTCACATGCCCTATGGTTAATATTTACACTCATCCATAGTTTGATACCAGTTTGGTAAAGGAAATTTACTAAATTAATGAAATTCTGAGGTGACATTCTAAACTTCCAAGCTTTTAAAATGTACGATTTATTCCTACTCTCTCTATAGCACCCTGAAGTGGTCATTGAAGACCAGCAAATATCTATCCAGGCAGAGAGTAGATAATACTGTTTGAATATTCTGTAAACTTTAGAAAGTTGAAAGTACAGTAACATGTGCATACTCATGTTCATAGCAGCATAATTCATAATAGCCAAATATGGAACCAACCTAGATATTCATCAACAGATAAATGGATTGCAAAATTATGGGAAATACACACAATGGAATTCTACTCAGCAATAAAAAATTAAAAATCATGTCATTCGCAAGAGGATGGAAAGACCTGGAGAACATTGTGTTAAATTAAATCAGCCAAGCACAGAAAGAGAAGGGACATATGTTTTCTCTAATATGTCCAAACAAAGGAGTATTAGGGATACCAGAGGGACTCCAGACAAAGCTAGAAAGGAAGGGTAGGAGAGGAAGAAGGCTGAGGTTAATTAATGGAGGAGCTACACTCAAACATGTGTATAAGTGTGAATGTAGCATGGTTAACCTGGACACTCATCGTGGGAGGTAGGGGAAGCCAGGGCAGGGGGGGCACCAAGCACTGTGTGAATGTATGCCATTTTCAATATGATTCACATTAAAAAAAAAAGAAAATAAAATAAAGAAAGGTGAAAGTAAGTAAAAGGTTGGGGCAGATTGGCCTTTTGTGTACTTCATGAATTTTACTATTCCTCAGAAGTTTATGTATCCTCAGTGATAATATAAAAAATGAAATGGAGATAACTGATTAGATATTTTAAGAGCTTTTCCCAATGCATAGCATCTGAAACTGCCTAGTGATTTCAGAGGTGTTTTTAACTTTTGTCTAAAAGGTGAAAAGTGAGGAACAAAGGGTTTCCAGTGGCAACTGTCAAGACATCTCTAGGCTCTCGCCTTCTGGATGGAGTCTAGATTACCATTGGAAGTTCTCTGAATATTTCTCTAAACCTTTTATTTCAAGAACAGGGCAGGCACAGCGTCAGGGTCTGTTCTGTCATTGCTGATGTTTTAGAGGACTTTGACCCAGGACAGACCCAGGCTTTAAGGGCTGAGTCCTGGGATATGAGCAGGGAACAGACTGTTTTTAGGATTGTAAGATTATTTCTCATTAGTGTGATTTGTTGATTTTGAATTGATAGACATTTGCTGACCATGGATGGCATTATCATTAGTGATATTATTTTTAGGGTTATGAACCAGGAGGGAATTTGTTCAATCTTGGCCATATTTTTACAAAATAAGCTTTATAGGTTTTTTCCCCCCCTGACTTCAAAAAGCAATACATGTAACTTTAGAACATTTTATAGAATATAGGAAGCTACTGAAAAAAAAAAGTCATCTGAGGTCCTAAAACCTATAAACTATTGGCATATTATACTGTCTCTGGACTTCCCTTTCCACCTTTATTTATTTTTGTTGTATTTCTTTTTTTGTTTGTTTGTTTTGTTTTTGTTTGTTTGTTTGTTTGTTGGTTGGTTGGTTGGTTGGTTGGTGGTACTGGGGTTCCTGGAAACCCTTCTACCTCTGGTTACACTCCCAGACCTATTTTTATATTTTTATTTGGAAACAGGGTCTCTTAAGCCAGTGCGGCTGGCTTGGAACTTGCGGGATCCTCCGGTCTCTGCCTCCCAAGCATGGGGATTACAAGCTTGCCAAGCCCAGCGCTCTATTTCTTTTTATAAAGGAAACCACAGATGAACTCAACGGGCCAATAGACTTGCACATCCTGATCCTCTGCCAGGTCTTCAGAAATCTTGTTAGAGCTGCCTGTGCTTTATCTACTTCTGTGAATGTAGTCATTTACTTAGCTCTCATCTTGATGGATATCATAAATGCTTCCAAATCTTTTGATACTATGAAAGTAACTCTGCAAAGATATATAAGCCTAAAGGTGAAAGAGATATTTTAAGCCTCCTGATACACACTGCCAAAATGTTCTCCCAGAACCATTGTATCAGCTACTAGTATTACAAATGTAATAGAAGAATACCTTTAGCCTCACAGTTCTGACAGTATTATTGAAACGGGGGTTTCTTGAGAGAAAACCCGGCGAGTTCTTGTCTACGGTAAGCAAAGAATGACACCCGCAGACCTCAGGAAGGGGAGTAAAAGGTTTATTGGAAGCAGCAGGGAATGGGGCAAGGGTGGCTGAACACCCCCAAAGGGGCTGGAACTCTGGGTCCAGCAGCTGCCTTCAGGACAATACTTGAGAGTAGCCCAAGCCGAATTGCCTTCAGGTGCAGGCTGCTTTCTTCCGGAGTCCACGCGATCTGCCAGAAGGGAATAGAGAAAAGTGGCCGAACACTCCATAGGGGCAGTCGGAACTCCAGGGTCTAGTAGCTGCCTTCAGGGTCACTACCCGAGTGTCGCCCGAGCCAAGTGCCCATCAGTTGCAAACTACTTTCTCCCAGAGTCCACGCGATCTGCCAGAAAAGAGGTGCAGGTCATCCCTAGGGGCCTGGCCAGCCATGATGTCCAGCAGAGGCCTTCAGGTCACTACTCAAGAGTCGCCCGAGCCACGTGCCCTCAGATGCATTCTGCCTTCTCTCAGGGCCAACACGACCTGCGAGAGAACAGCTCCCCAAAAGGGGAGGGGGTCCCGAGCGGGAAAGTCCCCCTTTTGCCATCTGACTGGCCGATGCCTGACCTCTTGCAAGTCCGTTTGTGGTTAGGGTGACTTTTGGGATTCCAAGGAGAATTTGTATAGGGCATTTGCAAGTCCTTTGAAGGGTCTCCTTTCAGGAATGCCAGACTTGCTCGGTGGGTTTGTTGATTAGGAAACTCAGGATGGCTTTGTGAAGCTCTGGCCTTCTTATCTCTGAGCCTTTGGAATTTCAGGCATTTATCGCCCCTCAGGAAACTCAGGAAATTAACTTTTTTCTACCAAGGCCTTTTCCCTATCTGCCTATTTTTTTTTTCTATCTCCTCATTATAATTCTAAAATCTCTGCTAACCTGAGAGGCAAAAAAAATAATCGTTTTTAATTTTCATTTTTGTATTCATGAGATTGAGTGTTTTTTTTAATATCTTTTCTACCAGCCATATTTTATAGAAGATATTTATGAACCTGAAGAAATGTTTTGGTGGGAATATTTTGTTTTTGTTCATCTAAACAAGAAGATATAGTGTATGTGTGTGTAAAGAGACACCTCTCTACTGGGTTCACCCAGCCTGATGTCACATAAGTATTGGTAATAATAATAGGTAAATATTTGTGGAGTTCTCATTCCATAGGGCAGGCAGTGTGCAAAGTGCTCTATCCTCCAAATCACACTTATTTCTCCCAGAAACTCTGAGGATATAGTCACTATAGTTATTTCTGTTTTGTGGATAAGAAATTAAGGCAATGTGCCCACAATCATCCAGCAACATCTCGGTGGTTCTGGGATGTGAATACTGCTGTTTACCATGATACTAAATTGTCTCCCCATCTTGACTTTATTTTGCAAATTATTTTTCCATGAATAATAAGCCTGTATATAGCAACACACCTTCAGTAGATGCAACTGTTTTTGATAAGCAGAATGTTGTTCTCATCTGTTGATTTGTTCTATGGACACCTACTGACGGGGTGCTGGCTGACCACTGGGCACTAGGTTACCTGCTGAAATGTAGAAATAAGTAAGTGCCCGTCACCTCTGACTTCCAGACCTTAAAATGTCAGCCATTTCAGTGGAGGAGATGTGTATCTGCCTGTCCTATGCCACATGCAAATCTAACTTTTTTTTTTTTTTTTTGGTGCCCTTTGTAAGAGGCCTTCTGGTTGTAGCCTGTGAATCTCACCAAAGAGTCGAGTCTGTGTTTTCCACCTGGGCAGTCATGTGCTTCTTAGGATACATTATTTATAGCCCTACAGTACTAATAGTAACTCAGACACATCTGTGGCTTTTATTTTCTCATTCTTCTTACTTTTCCCTGGGGATCACTTATAGTTTGTACTTGACTATGGGAGATCTCTCTCTGAGATTTTTTAGCTCTCTGCATCAGACTAGTGGTCAAAGGTGAATCCTAGACCCTCACTAGGCTAACCTTTCAGGAAGAACACAAATTCTGCACTCAATTAGAGGAGAAAGAGGGTTTTTTTTTTTTTGTTTTTTTTTTGTTTGTTTGTTTGTTTTTTAAAGAGCTGTGTTTTGAGCTGCGTCTCAGGACTCCATTGTTCTTCACGAAGAAGAAGTCTGAGGAAACTTCCCAGCTTTCAGAGTGCATCCAGAACTTAGTGAGCACGGGAGAAATGTCTCTTATAGGGTACTGTTCTTAATTACCTTTGGCTTTGGCTTAATTTAAGAGATATTAAAAAGAATCTTTGTGCTTAACAAGCAGCTCAGAGATTACTAGAGCTTTGTTTTTGTCAGAGAACAGTTTGTCACTCTACTTGTTACAGTGGGGGAACTGCTACTTTGGTGGACATGTTCTGGAGACCCTGTTGGGCTCCCAGAACTGTCCCAGTGGGAGAGATGTAGCCATGGGTTCTTGTTCTGAACTAGGTATAGAAAACTGTAGTCAAAACTCTGCAAGCTTAAGCCACTTTATTATTATAAAGATGGAAAGATAGAATATAGGTTAATAAAGCCCTGTACCAGAGGTAATATAGGGGGGTGACTTGAAAAGAAGTCACCAGAGGCTTCTGGACCCAGAGCATTTTATACCAATAATCATCTGACCCAACTAGATCCACCCACTCCAGGGCAAGTCTTTTGATGTGGAGATTCCTTCCTGTAGGTCTATCCTGCCTCTGGTACAGACCCCAAGCCTTTTGTTACACCCCAAAAATGTGTTAATTGATCATCAGAGTCTGGTATCTCTTTAAGGCTTATGGTATCCTTCTATGTCCTTAGGAAGTCTTATCTTTACATTGAAAAAGGGCCCTGGGACTATCTCTGTTGTCTTGCTAATTACCCTTGGTGCCTGGAATTCTGCAGCCCTTTCCCTGAAGCTTCTGGATTTTTTTTTTACTACTGAAGATATATTTTGAAAATTGAAAATATTTCCCAATACTGGTACATTAATACATTTTGAAACCTCTTCCCAATACTGGTACACACTGACATTTAAAGTTCTGGGTGATTTTCAAGTTCTTTATCTTGACTCTGTAAGATCCTAGGTTTTTTTGTTTTTTTTTTTTTTATCATCATTTAGATGGCTGATAACTATCCTCATGGTCTTCTAGTTCCTGCAGGATTAAGTTTTGATCATATGTATTTGAAGAATTGAATAACATGATACAATTCTTTGAGATAGTTCTACCTATACTTTATTTTTCTTTAAATTGTGTCATATGGAGTCTTTGCTTTGCACAGAACTGTCAGACCATGAATATATTCATATAAACTGAAACTCTTCCCCTAATAAATCTTTGCTTGCTTGCTTGTTTGTTTATTTTTGGTACTGGGGATTGAACCCAGGAACATTCTACCCCCAAGCTACAACCTCAGTCCTTTTTATTTCTCCTCTTGATATAGGGTCTCAGTAAGTTGCTGATGGTCTTGCTAAGCACATGAGGCTGGCCTTGAACCTGTGATCCTCCTATCTTAGCCTTCCAAGTACTGGGATTACAGGCACAAAACACCATGCCTGGCTATTTGCAAAGCAACCTTAATAACAAATGGGGAAAATGCTATTGTTCCATAACCTTTAACCCTAATCGTAGGGATTCAATGCAATCCCTATGAAAATACCAATGACATTATTTACAGACAATTTTTTAAAATTCTACAACTTGTATGGAACCACAGAAAACACTGAATAGCCATCCTGAGGAGAAAAAAAGACAAAACAGGAGACATTATGCTTTCTACCTTCAAAATGTTTTATGGAAGCCAGGTGTGGTGGTGCTGCCTATAATCTTAGTGTTACAGGTCCCTGAGTTTCTCTTGGTTCCCTGAAAAAAAGATTTATTCAGAGGACACAGATAGAGTAGGCATGAAAGGTTTTATTGTTTAGGATCCATGGGAGGGACTCAGAGCAGAGCAAAGGAAAGAAGGGAAGGACCTGCCCGCTGCATGGTGAGTTTCTTATATCAACCAAATATCCCAACCCCTTTTTTATGCATAGTAATTTTTAAGGGGGATGATTAGTTTTGGATTTCATGCCACAGCTTAGCAGGATTCTGTCATTTGATAAAACTAAAGCTGCATTGTAACAGGCTAGCTGGAAGTCTCTGACCATAGCTAAGCAGAGCACTCACTATTTCACTTTAATCCTATCCTGACTGCTAAGCTACCTAACACTAAGACTTGGGAGACTAAGACAGAAGGATCACAGGTTTGAGGCTGGCCTTAGTAACTTAGCAAGGGCCTCCATAACTTAGTGAAACCTGTTTCAAAATAAAAATAAAATAGGATGAATTGTGTAGCTCAGAGACAGAATATTCCTGGGTTCAATCCCCAATACCAAAAACAAAAAACAAAAAAAAGAAAGGAAAAAAGGAAAGGAAAGAGAGAGAGAGAGAGAGAGAGAGAGAGAGAGAGAGAGAGAAAGAAAAATGGTATTGAGAGAACAAATAAAACAAAAACAAAAACACAGATCAATGAAACAGAATAAAAGGAAGAGGTAAGACCACACATCTATAGATACTTGACTGTCAGTAAAGGAGCTAATAAAGTACATGGGGGAAGGCACAGTCTCTTTAATAAATATCATATGCAGAAAATTAAATCAAACCTCTTTCATTCCATTTATAAAAATCAAATTAAAATGGACCAGACTTAAATGTAAAACTAGAGACCAGAGCAATTAACTGCTAGAAGAAAACATAGGGAAAACACTTCAGGACATTGCATTGGCAAGGGTTTGGTGGGAGATAAGACTTAAAAGGCAACAAAGGGATTTCATTTAATTAGGAAGCTTCTACATAGCAAAAGAGACAATGAATAACATGAAAACTTGCAGAATGGGAGAAAACATTTGTAATTTGCTCATCTGACATGGTATTTTATGTATCAAGAATACATAAAGAATTCAAACAACTTGGCAGCAAAAAGATAAATAACCCAATTAAAAAATGGGCACCTGACCTGAACAAATATTTCTCAAGAGAGAATTTGCAACAGGTATATGAATGGCCAATAGGTATAGAAAAAAAAAGTTTGACATGAAGAATCATCTAGTAAATGCAAGTTAAAAACCACAATTATATATCATTTCAATCTTGTGAAGACTATCATCAAAAAACACAAAAAGTAAATTATTTTATCTTAATGCTGTCTGAGTCATTACTTGAATTTATTTTCTTTGTCATATTTAATGTTTTAATAAATACGTAAAATAAGGCATTCCAGTCAGCATTCTAATATCTGTAATCTAAAGGATTGACCACATAACTTGGAGGAAAGAAGATTTATTTTCTTATGGTTTCAAGTTTGTTCATGTGAGGCCTGGGACTGAGGATCTCAGGCATGGAGGCAGGAGGCAAGACAGAGGAAGAGCACATGGGTCATGTTCCTCTTTTCATGGAGGCCAAAAGCAAGAGAGCAAACAGGGGGAGGAAGAACCCCATATAAGCTCCAAAGACCCCCACAGAGATTCACCCCCTCCAGCCACTTCTTACTAGCCCAGGTCGTACGCCATTACATCTCTTGCTGTAATCTCTTACAGCCCTCATGATTCAATTACATCATCTCTAAACATTAATGAATGAGCTCTTAGGGGACATTTTATATCTAACTATAATATAAGGGTAAAGTCATTTATTAAAGAATAGAATAAAAAAGCCAATAAGAGGCCCTCAGTGTTATGGTGCTATGTGACATTCATATCCGATTCCTTTTTCTTTAACTACTTGGTAAAATGGTCAATTGAGCTAGCAACAAAATACCTTCTCTATATTTGCTGTGAGACTTGCTGAAATATGGCCAATGAAAGTAAATAAGAGGTGCCCAAAGACACTCTTTATAAAGGTTCACCACAGAAAATATAGAGAAATTCTTTCATTGCCTGGAGTAGCTTTAAACTGACTCCACTGATGTATTTGTTGGAAATGGCTGCTTAATTTATGGAAAAGTTTAAGCAACCTTGAAAATACATAGTTGAACCAATTAACAGGAATTAAAGCTGCCTCAAATACATAGTATACTTCTACTCAAAGGGAAAAGGCAATTTTATGGCATTTTTGCAGTGTTTTATTTTAGTTGCTTTTGTTGGCATTATTTTTCTCCCACAGCAGCTCATCTAAGCCTGAAAGGGTTGAATTTTCTATAAGGTTCAAAATCTTATTTTTGTTAAGAGTGACATAAGTCAGTCTTTTTGCATGAATTTATACTTTAAAGTAAATTCTTGTTGTGTGACCTTAGAGTGTCTTTTATGTATTGAATTCAACCTAGAAGAGTCTCTTATGCATGTTTGATTGATTATATGGTACATTCAAAATAGCTTCTATCTTATAACCCTTTGCAGAACTTTCAGGTTCTATTTAGATAACAGTATACATGGGATTAAAATAGAAAGCATGACATATGTCTAAAGAAAGATTCTTTTTTCTGTGTCTGTGACTGTACATTCACTTTCAGTTGTATTCTAGCTGATATTTGACACAGGGAAGCCATGAGAACTCTTTGCCTTAGAAGGAGGCAGAGATAGTACTGAGTAATAGTGACATAAATTCCAGGGGTGAATGGAGGTAATGCATAAAATGACAACTTGGGGAACTTGCTAGATTATGCTTTCCAAAGACAACTGTGGATTGGTCTTTTATGGTTCATGTGACTTTCAGATTCATGAAGGATTGTTGCTTAAGCCTCTGTCTCCCCCTAAAGAGACTTGAATTGGGGGTATAATCTCGAGCATGAGTGGTGGAGATTCAAGGAATCTCAGATGCCTGCAGCATACCTTAAACATAGGTTTTATCCTGGTCACTTGGGTTTATTTGTTGGTTTTACCATATTTATTTATTATGTTAGTAGAGGAAAATTGAATACAGTATATAACATTTAAAGTAACTTTCCCCTTCACGACAGTCACACACTGGTCACTAGCATGGAGAATGTACACTTGTGGGTGGCATTAGTCACACATTCCATTGTTCCTGTGACTCAGTCTGATTTTAGTTTGCTTTTAACAAATTCTTGATGAACAACTATTTTTAATGTTAATCAAAACAAAACAACAAAGTAAAAAAAATATTTTTATGTTTATTCATCACGTTGTTTCAGTTAAGGTACTGGGTACCTGACAATAAACCTAGCATCAGAAACATTAACATGTGCGATGAATTCTGTTGTGTTTTTCCAGTTTATTGCTATTAATATAGTTTAGTTGTAAAATCTTAAGCATTTTTATTCATCAGTATTTCACAGGGGAATAATTTTTTCAATGTTTACTCATTCCCTTTCAAAACAAAATATTCAGATTTCCAGATGTTTTACTAATTTTATAGGTAGAAATTATTTCTCTTTTTCTCATAATGTTAGCTAGCTAATTATTTCCCATCTGCATGCTGTTTTATTTTTTGTCAACATGAGGTGCTTTTGTAAGTCAGGGGACACTGACAATGTCTAGAGACATGTTGATTGACATAGCTGGGGGGGCTATGACTGGCACCTCATAACGTAGCATCCAGGGGCTCTGCTCTATATTTTGTAGTGCACAAACCATCCCCAACATAGAGACTTACCTTGTGCAGAAAGTCACTAATGCCTCAGCTGAGAAATGCTGACATATGTAATTTCATTCTGTAAAGTACATGGGGAATAAAGTGCCACCTGTACATTCACCATCCACAATTATATTGCCATTATCCTGTATATTCACTGGCTTTCAAGAAAGACAAGAGGCAACTTGGTGATATGAAGGGATATGACTCAGAGGTTATTCAATTAGAGTGGGATGTCAGTGTGTCTGTACCTTACAGATTATAGAAACGGCTTCACTTGTGATTTACTTAATGTCATTCCATCATTTTTTAAGCATATAAATATAGAGCCAGCCTTATGAATAGGAAGATCATTATTTTATCTATTGCTGGACTAATGATCACTACGTCTGTCCTCGTTGGAGCCATTTTCTTTGTCCCAGGTAAGATGGAGAGTTACTGGGAAGGCATATAGGGTGAATTAACAGGCATTCCACATGGACAGCAGGAGCTTCCCAGGGTTGTGCTAACCTGTTATGGCAAACGGAGCGGCATCAATCAACAGAAATCCTCAGGCCATTCTGAAACCTTGGTGTCATTAGGGCCATGGTCCTTCTCAAGGCTTGGGGAGAACCCACTCATGCCACTTCCAACCCCTGGTATTTGCCAGCAGTTCCTGGTACTCCTTGGCTTGTGGTAGAAAAACTCCAACCTCTGCCTCCATGGTCACATCACATCCTCCTTTCTTTGGTCTCTCATCTATGTTGTGTGTCTGTGTCAAGCCTCCCTCTGCCTCTTTCACAAGGACACCTGATATTGGGATCAGGGCCTACCCATACAATTCCAGACAAGCTCCTTCAAGATCCTTAAACTAATCACAACATTTGCCATATAGGGTAATATTCACAGGTTTTAGGGACAGGGAAGTAGAACTATCATATTGTTAGGGCCACCATCCAACCCACTATGGAGGCAGATATTGTTGGCTAAGAGGAATAAGTGGGAATGGAACCATGATGGGACACACACTGGTTGACAGTCGACTGAGCACCATAATGGTTTCTTGGGAAGACTCTTGTACAGGTGTTGTGTTTAGCAACATAAATCCAGCACCTCTGCTTATACCAGGAGTTAATAAGGACATGGGGAGAGGACAGAATTCACAAGACATCAGAAAAGAGCAGTGTATTTGACTATGGACCGAATCCAACAAATGAAGGGAATGGTGAAAGCGGACCAGGGCATTTCTCCATTGATTCTGTAAAGCATCTGAGGAGTTGGAGCCAGCTCAAGGACTTTACATACTGAAACTGAAATGTTGAGATTTAGATTCTTAAATTTGGTCTTAAATAATTTAAAAAAGATAACTTGATAAAAAAAAGATATTTAAAAAAAGATAACTTCAATCTCAGAGAAAAATATTTTTAAACCTTTCACAGTTTATGAAAGCAGTATTGAAAGTAACATATTTAATAAATAGGTGAATGGATTACAAAACTGAGATACGTACACAATAGAATTTTACTTAGCCATAAAGAAGAACAAAATTTCGTCATTCGTGGGGAAATGGATGGGACTGGAGAACATTATGCTAAGTGAAATTAGTCACAAAAAGTAAAAAATTGGATGCTCTCCCTAATATGTGGAGCCTAGGGAGAAAGCAGGTCATAAGAGGAACTCTAAAAAAAAAAGGAGAAACCATAGATGAGCAAATAAGGTGACCTAATGGAGGGGCATGGGTGAGAGGAAGAAAGAAATCCCCTAATGTACATGATGTACATTCACAAACATATCAAAGTCAATCACTAAGCCAAACATGAGAAAGAGAAAGGGGGAGGGAATAGGGTGGGAATTGGGTAAGGGCTAATTGAGTGATGTGTGCATGTATGCCTCCACCATCTTGTACCCCATTAAGATGTATGACTACAATGCATCAATTAAAAAATAAATACCTTGTTTCTCAAATAATATTTTATTTATTAACAGGTGTATATTCAAAAAGGAAAGCTTATGGATTTTATTTTCTTGTAAGTCTTACAGGGATGTTAATATTACTGCATTACTATAGGCATACTCCCGGTAAGTACTGATATTTCAAGATGTTTTGCCTAAATTTTATTTTAATAAACATCACCCTTGGTAAAATATACTTACCTTTTTTACAAAGTTTGTTTATTAAAAGTGACATTTTATATAAATTAATTTTAAGGTTATTTTAGGTCTTCAAAGTAAAAATTATTTGTAAATAACTATTTTCATATGTTTGGAATGAATATCTCTTAAATAAGGTGGTTAGAACCGGAAGTGTTATAAATTCAGTTTTTCAGATGTTGGAATACTTGCATAAACTTCAGAGATTGAGCTTCTCTAAATACAACATTCAATATCCTCCAAATTCTAAAAGTTTTTGAACATTTGATTTCAGACTTTTAGAGGGATGTTCAACTTGTATTTGATACCAGTTAGCAGAATTTTACTTATTTCATTATGGTACTAGGGTTTGAACCCAGGGACATTCTAACACTGACCTATACCCCAGCCCATCTTTGTGTGTGTGTGTGTGTGTGTGTGTGTGTGTGTGTGTGTGTGTGTGTGTGTGTTTTACTGGGGATTAATTAAATCCAGAGGCATTCAGTCTCTGAGCTACATCCTCAGCCCTATTTTATTTTTATTTTTTGAAATAGGGTTTCACTAAGTTGCTGAGGTTGGCCTAGAATTTGCAATCACCCTATCTCAGCCTCCCAAGTACTGAGACTGGCTAGTTAGCATAGTTTTAAATTAAATTATGCTATGCAATAAATTAAGGATTATTTTTATATTCTAACTTCAGATTTTAGATTTGTAAAGAAGTGTTAATTAAACATATCTTTTATCTCTTTTCTAGTCTTCTGAATTAAAAAGACTATATAAGGCCGGGCATAATGGCGCATGCTTGTAACCCCCATGCTTGGGAGGCTGAGACAGGAGGATCACATAGGTTCGCAGCCAGCCTCAGCTACTTAGTGAGGGTCTCAGCAACTTAGTGAGGCCCTGTTTCCAAATAAAATATAAAATAGGTCTGGGAGTATAGCCCAGAGGTAGAAAGGCTCTGGGTTCTACCCCCAGTACCACCAAATATAAAAATAAAAAAAAATTTAAAAAAAGATTATATGAGATAAAATATAAATAACAAATAATGGGAACTTTTTTTTTAGTTATTAGCAAACCTTGACACTGTAGTACTAGAAGACAATATGGATACTATAATAAGTATCATTTTCTCTGCATTTTAAGAGTAAATCACTGACCCATTTTTGTTATAATTATTAAAGAAGCACGTTTAGCATTGGGTCTTGGAACCTCTGGCTTGCTATGCAGTGGAAAGGCACTAATACATCATAAGATCACAGCCCTCCTAGATGCACACATAGAGATAGAGATGTCTGTGATCACATTTGCATGATGTTTCTGTCCACCAGAGCAAGTGTGTGTGTGTGTGTGTGTGTGTGTGTGTGTGTGTGTATAGAAGCCATGCACAAAAATGAGTGCAAATATGACACAAGAGCCACTGTTCTGAGATTTGAAATGAGATCTGCAGTTGCCCTCAGACGACTACAACATTAAAGAGCTACTGAGTGTACAAAGGCGGAGCCGACACTTGCATGTGAGAGTCAAACCTCTGGCATGCATGTGCTGTCTGATGAGGGACTGCTGTCCATTCTGTTCACAGGACCTTGCTCTGGGGTGCACCAGCACAGATAGGAGTGACTTCTTCCACAAGACTCTCAACACTCTGTATTTCCTTTCCTTCCCTCAGCTCTTGGGATTACACCCTATGTCATTGTCATATTAATGGTCATACAGTTGCTGGCCTATATACTCACTATGACTGGAGTATCTCTTTGCATCTCTGGTAAGTCACCTTCTTCTGTAGTCCTGATTTGGATTTCTCTCAGAGTTCTTTCTTTTTCCTTTTACATTTTAAAATATATGTAGAATTTAGTTTTAGAGCAATCTTTAGGTTCACAGCAAAAGTGGAAAGTACAGAGTTTTGATACACTCCCAGGCCTTCCTTGCATGCCCCAGCCACAGCTTCCCTCAGCCACCCACACTAGAGTGGTACATGTGTCACAATCAATGAGCCAGTGCTGACACATCATGATCACCCAAAGTTCATAGCTTACATATGTTTCCCTCTTGGTGTTACACACCCTGTGACTGTAAACACAAGGGTATAACGACATGTATCCTCTATTATAGTATCAGAGAGAACAGTTTCACTACACTAAATGTCCCCTGTGGTCCGTATACTCATTCCTTTCTCTCCCCAAATCACTGGTAACGTTGATTTGTTTATTATCACCAAGATTTCCCACTTTCTGGAATGTCTTACAGTTGGAATTGTACAGTCTGTAGCTTTTGCACATAAGCTTCTTGCACTTAGAAATAGACATTTAAGCCAGGTATGATGGCACACGCTTGTAATACCAGTATTTGGGATGCTGAGACAGGAGGATTGCAGGTTTGTAGGCAGCCTCAGTTACATAGTGTGGTTCTCAGCAACTTAGTGAGAACCTGTTTTAAAATAATGAATACAAATAGGGATTAGGGTATAACTCAGAGGTAGAATACCCCAGGGTTCAGTCCCCAGTAACACACACACACACACACACACACACACACACACAAACACACAAAGAAACAATCAGTTTTCTTTGGTTCCTTTTCAGTAGCTCATTACCCTTTAGTTCTAAAGAATGTTCCACTGTAGGAATGTACTAGAGTTTGTTTATGCATTCACATATTGAAAAACATCTTAGTTTCTTTCAGGGTTTTTTATAAGTATAATATATAATTTATGTGCATGTTTCTACATTAACCTAAATGTCCCACTTTATTTGGGTAAATAAAAAGGAATATAATTTCTGAATTGGACAAACACTTGATATCAGAATGGCTGCACAACTTTACCTGACCAACACCAATGAATGATGTTTGCCAGCATTTGCTCTTGTGAGATTGTGTTTTCTTAACTTTCAGTTTCACCCTGTTGAATAGTGCTTCATGCATTGGTGTAAGAATACTGTCTCTATAAAGCTTATGGGCTAATTTTTCAGGAAACCAAACAATTATGCCTGTATTTGTAGAAGAATATTTAAAATAACTAGGATCCAGTTGGAGTCTTAAACTTCACACAGAATTTCCCACTCATCTTGATATGATAAGATTTCTATTATGCAAAGAAGGGCTTTTTCTTACAATATTTTGGAGTTATTCCACTCTGAGTTAAAAACAATGAACTTATGTAGATAGTTTTTATTTCCTAAGCATTAAAACAATAATTACTTGCCTTAAAACTTGATATTACCATGTTCGTCTATTCCTTTTAAAAGTTCAGTTATTTCATATGTATTCATAATGTAATATGTATTTATAATGTATATATGTTTTTACAGCATGTGAACCAGTACATGGGTTTTTGGTGATTTCAGGGCTGGCTATCATAGCGCTAGTAGAATTTGTTGCACTGATTTACATGAAATTTACAAGTAAGTCAATCTTATTTTTATTATTCTTTTTCAGGAATTTCAGATATATAACTTACAAAATGTTTTAGTTGGATCTTTCAATTTTCAGCCAAAGAAATGTAGTGATAACTTCTAAAATGAGATCAGAGTGATTAGAGGGTAGAAAGCATATGAATTAGTGGGAAATTTGAATTGTAAATGAGTTTAAAAGTAAATGGATGGGTGACAGTTGTGTAACTCAGTAAAAGAGTGCTTGCTTCCCTAGCATATGTAAAGCCCTGGTTTTTATCCCCAACACTTTGGGGGGAAAAACCCAAACAATAATAAAAAAAAAAAAAGATTTTCAATTGTTCCATCGCTTTTGGGATGGCGCTCTTTTGCAGAGAAACTGTGTGTTTGTCACATGCTGTCTTTCTTGTATAGTGTTTGCAGACACTAAGGCCCCGATGGAGAGAGGAATTGAAGTTAAAAATTTTGTTATTTTTGTTACTTTAAGGAGTAGTAATCTCCAATGCATGGCTGTAGAACATTGGTTTTTACTTAAAACCAATGTAAAAAAAATATTGAGTTTTAAAACTAAAGCTTTTTACTATATTCAAAATCAGTTCTTAATAAGTTTTGAATTAGCCCCTTTATTTCTAACCTACACATTTAATCTTCCAATTTTCAATTAGCTAATTTCTACATAATTTTTATATTAGATTGATAGAGACAGAGATGCTTTGAACAGTGCCTGAATCTACTGTGTTGTCTTACCTAAGCTAACAATCTTCCCTAAAATGTGATCAACATGTCTCCTTAAAAAACAAACACACAAGATGGGCGTGGTGGCACATGTTTGTAATCCCAGTGCTTGGGAGGCGGAAACAGGAGGATCACACAGGTTCAAGCCAGCCTCACTGGCTTAAGAGAGACCCTGTTTCCAAATAAAAATATAAAATAGATCTGGGAGTGTTGCCAGAGGTAGAAGGGTTTCCAGGAACCCCAGTACCACCAAAAACAAACAAACAAACAAACAAAAAAACCCAAACACACACTTCCAGGAAGATGGCGGCTGAGAAAAGCAGCATTTACGAGTCCTGCTAACAATCGATCTCTGTTGCCACAAAATCAGCACTTTTCATAGCCAGAAAACACTATCAGCAGAGAAATAAAAACTGTAAATACAAGGGACAGAGAAAAAAGAAGACTAGAAGAACAACCAGAGACCAGAAAAGAAACCAGCCTACATTACAGTGGCTGAGCCACACCAGCACCATCTTGCCTCACAGCACCAGGCTCCAGAGAGGAAAGGTAAACAAGGAGCTGAAGTGAGCAGCTGTGGATCATTCAAGGGTAAGTCAGCAGTTCTTCCAGCACAAAGAACGTCTAAAACTCTCAGCGGCCAAGATCATCATGCCCTCCAAGAACTCAGAATGGAGTTAGAAACCAGAAAAGAAATACACCAGCCTCACAGCTGAGGGCATGGCAGCTGCGCCATATTGCCAGCACCTGCGATGAGTTCACCATGCCTGTGACAGCTCCAGATCAACACACACAACAGCGTAAGTAAAATTGTGGCCCCTAAACAAGAAATCCTAGTACTGCACACCCAGGGACTTGCATAGCTTTGGCAATCTCCCTGGGTCTGAGATTTTGCAGTCCAACCCAGTGAAGGAGTACTGGCAGCAGAGATACCACATGCTAGTCAGAGCTTCCTGTGGGAAAATTCCCAGCCTGGCAACCCCACGCTCTCACACAGCCTCGATTAACTTCCTGGGTCTGAGACTTTGCGATATAACCCAGTAAAGGAGTAGTGACAGCTGAGATTACCACAAACTCAAGATCCAGACCGTGCTAAGTGAAGTCGTAGTAACCCAAGGAAGAACCCAGAGAAGGCACAAACTTCTGAAATCATGGGAAAGAAGAACAACAATAGAGCAATGAATGCCCAACAACCCCACAATATCAGAACCTAATAACACAGAAATTCAGAGATCTCCAGAAGATCAAATCAGGAATATAACTGTAGAAATAATACAGGACTTTCTAAAAGAATTGAGAGAGTCTAAAAGAAATAAAGGATGCAATCACTGAGGTAAAGGCATCAATTGAAACTACAAACAATCGATTAGACCACATGGAGAATAGAATCTCACTCCTAGAAGATGATCACTCCAAAAATGAATGCATAATTTATAACTTAGAAAAAAAATCAGACAGCAGGAATCTGATATTGAAGAAATATGGGCCCATTTTAAGACAGCTAACCTAAGAATAATTGGAATAGAGGAGGGAAAAGAAGGTGAAACCAAAGGGATCAATAATCTCTTCAAAGAAGTAATAGCAGAAAAATTTCCAAACATAAAGCAATAGGTTGATACACAGGTCCAGGAAATTTATATAACTCCCTTTAGACAGGATCAGAGAAAAGGTTCCCTGCTCCACATAATTGTCAAAATGACCAATGTGGAAGCCAAGCAGATAATCTTAAAGGCAACAAAAACAAAAGACCAAGTGACATTCAGAGGCAAACCAATTAGAATCACTCCAGACTTCCCAAACGAAGTCATGAAAGCCAGAAGGGCTTGGAGTAACATATTCCAAACTCTGAAAGAAAACAACTTCCAGCCAAAAATTTCCTACCCAGCAAGACCATCTATCAAATTAGATGGGAAAATAAGAAGCTTCCATGACAAACAGAAACTGAAGAAATGTATGTCTTCAAAACCAGCGCTAAAGAAAATACTCAAGGAGATTAACTACAAAGAAGAAATAGGTAATACACACCAGAACCAGAGAAACAAGATTTCCTATCCATCAGACAACTAAGCAAAGAAGAATAAACAGTATTTCAAACAGAAATAAAATCTTAAATTTTTAAGAATTAAAAATTATCTCTCAACAATCACATTGAATGTAAATGGCCTCAATTCCTCAATAAAAAGACATAAAAGTAGCAAAATGGATTAAAAACCAGAATTCATCCATCTACTGCTTACAAGAAACACACTTTATAAGTAAAGATAGTAACAAACTCAAGGTAAAGGGCTGGAGCAAGTTAATTCATGCTAAGTAGCCATCTTAACAAATGTGAAGTAGTATTTCACTATAGTTTTTATTGGTATTTTCTTAATGATTAGTTATATTATGATAATGATGAGTGATATTCATGTGTTTATTGGTCACATAAAAATCTTTGGACATTCATTATCTATCTTAGTCTTTTACCTATTTCTAAATTGTATTGTTTGCTTCTATTGTTGCTAATTTTTAGGATTTGTATTTGGAATATTAATATACCTTCAGATATAGCATTTGGAAATATTTTATCCCATCCTATCAGTAACTTTTAATTGTTTACATTGTCTTTGGATATACAATAGTTTTCTGTTTTTTATGAAGTTTGTTTGTTTATTCTTTTGTTGCCTGTACCTTTGGAATCATATCCAAGAAATCACTGCTAATTTCAGTGTTGTGAAGTTTTATGACCCTGGTTTTTTTCTAAAAGTTTATAGTCTTAAGATTTACATTTAGGTCTTTTATCTATTTTGAGTTAATATTTGTATGTGGTATTAGGTAAAGGCCCAGTTTTATTCTTTTTCATGTAGTTATTATTTTTCAACAATATTTAGCAAAAATGTTACTATTTCCTTCACCAAATGTTCTTGGAAACCTTGTCAAAATAACTTGACCGTATATAGAAAAAAAAACCCCAAACATATCAAAGTTAATCAGGAAACCAAGCTTAGGAAGGAGGGAGGGAGAGGGAAGGGTTAGGGATTGGGTAGGGGTTGATTGGGTGGTGTGTGCGTATATATCTCCACAAGTTTTTTTTTATTTTTTTTATCCCATTACGATGTATGACTACAATGCACCAATAAAAATTTATTTAACAAGAAAAAGAAAAAATAAATTCCAATGCATCCATCAGCCATATGTAAAGGTTATATTTTGCCATATTTGCTTCAGATTTTCTTCTTAAAATAAAACATTGCAAAAAAAAAAAAACAAAAACACAATGTCCTTAAACATATCGAAGTCAACTACTAATCTAAGCATGGGAAGAAGTATGGGGAGAGAATAGGGTGGGAATTGGGTAGGGGCTAAATGGGTGATTTGTACATGTATGTCCACACAAGTTTTTTATTCCAATATGATGTATGAATATTATGCACCAATAAATATTTTTTTAAATGATCTGTTGGGTATTAGCAGGAGAATTTTTTTTTAATTTTTATTGAACATAAATGGTATACATTTAAAGTATACTTGGTGCCTTTTCCTCCCCACCCCTGTTTTCCCTTCCCCCCTCCCACCAATGATTGTCCAGGGTATCCATGCCATATTCATAATTTTACACATATTCGGATGTAGACCCTCATTAATCAAGTTCAGTCTTCCTCCTCCCCTGTCTTTCCATTCAAGCTTTGCTGGTATTTCCCCTCCATTACCTGGAGTACCACTGGTATCCTCTATGTTCCCTAGTTTGGGCATATTAGAGGAAACATATGTACCTACCAGGAGAATTTTTTTTTTAAAGGAAATCCTTTAAAAGAAACAGCAGCATCTATCCAATGAAACCCACTGGCCCAGAAGGGGAGGAAGAATAAAGACATGCAGTCTAACTCTCAAAACTGCAGGAGAACAAATTCTGGTTAGGATGAAACTCCCCACTCCCCAGACATCTGTCAGTGACATCTACAGTCAGACATGCATCGTTAGAGAGATCTGTAAATTACATGGGGGACAAAAAAAAAAAAAAAAGTTTTACAGGTTATTTTTTTGTGTGTGTAGAATTCTCAGAGGAAGAATGACAATAGGTTTGATCCCTCAGCCCTATTTATTTTTTATTTCTCACTTTGAAGTAGGGTATCATAAGTTTCACACAGCCTCACTAACTCCCTAACCTCCTTCTCAGCTTCCCAAGCACTGGGATTACACGCGTGTACCACCTTGCCTGGCTATCTCTGCCTTTTTATTTATGAAGTAAAGAAAACTCTTAACCACCTATAAAAATGATCAAAAGTTACAAATCAATGATGTAAAAAAATCAGTGTTAATGCTTTGCATTAGATGAACTTTCAAGTATGGATTTCTAAAAATCAATACCAAATTCAAATAGAGTCAAGACATTTCCCATATGATTCATATATTTTCAAAGAAATTTACTTATACATTTTCCTAAAGTATATTAATACTAAAAAAAAAACTATTGCTACTAAATATAAAGAAATTACTGGAGGACATTATGCTAAGTGAGATTAGTCAGTCACAAAAAAATAAGAAATCAGATTTTTCCCTAATATGTGAGAGCTAAGGAGAAATGGGTCATAGGAAGAACTCTAGATGAAAAAGGAAATCCTGTAGAGGAGCAAACAAGGCAACCTAAAAGAGGAGAAAGGAGGGGGAAGAGGAAAATCTCTAAAACACACAATGTACTTAAGCATATCGAAGTCAACCACTAAACCAAGCAAGGGAAGGAGGGACAGGAGGGAATGGGGTGGGAATTGGGTAGGGGTTAAATCAGTGATGTGTACATGTATGTACACACAAGTTTTTTACCCTGATATGATATACGAATAAAATGCACCAATAAAAATTTTAAAAAGGTCATACATCACTAAGCTGAAATCAATCCATCAATGTTTAATAAAAGTCAACTCTAAAAAAATAAATAAAAAGAAATTATACCATTTTTTGAACCTTAATTCTTTGGTAACTGATAATTGAATTTGGCTTTGTTACATTTTCTCTGCACCACACCCCTTTAGGATATATTTTTATTTTCAATTGGCACCGTAATTGTACATATGCACTGAGTACAGTGTGACATTCCAATACCTATATACAGTATGTAATGTTCAAATCAAGATAACTGGCATATCTGTCACCTTAGATATCGATCATTGCTTAGTATTGGGAACATTTCTTTGTTTTTTCACCCATCATGATGCCATGTTTTTCTCATGAACATTAGAAGCTGTTTCTCGTACCCAAATGCACCTCTGCCCCTGTTAGCCATCATCTCCTCTCCCTGTATACTTCCTAGACTGTAGTAACCATGATTCTAGTCTCTATCTCTATGAAATTCAGTTCTTAGCTTCTATATATAAGTAAGAATATTCAGTATTTGTCCTCTATTCCTTACTTATTTTAGTAAGCATAATGTCCTCCAGGTTTATCCATGTTGTAAATTAGGCAGAATGCCCTTCCTTTTTAAGTCTAAATAATATTCTTTTATGTCTATATATCACATTTTCTTTATCCATTCATCTATTGATGAAGACCTAGGTTAATTCCATATCTTGATTATGGTATATAGTGCTATAATAAAAAATGTCAGTGCAGGTTTATCTTCAAAAATTGATTTCAATTCTTTTGACTATATACCCAATAATTGGAATGGCATATCATATGATAGGCCTTTTTTTTTTTGGGGGGGGGGGTCTGAGGATGGAACCCAGGGGCATTCAACTTCTGGGCTACAACCCCAGCCCTATTTTTTATTCTTTATTTTGAAACCGGGTCTCACTGAGTTGCAGAGGGCCTCACTAAGTAGCTGAGGCTGTCCACGAACAGTGATCCTCCAGTCTCAGCCTCCTGAATGCTGAGATTAGAAGCATGCGCCACCACGCTCAGCTCTGATAGGCCTATTTTTAATTTTTTGAGGTAATTCTATACTATTTTCTATAATGGATGTACATTTATTCATTTGTTTATTTATTTATTTATTTATTTATTTATTTATTTAGTGGTACTAAGGTTGGAACCCAGGGGAAATCTAACTCTGAGCTACACGCCCAGCCCTATTTTTTATTCTATATTTTGAAACAGGGTCTCACTGGATTTCAAAGGTCTTCACTAAGTAGCTGAGGCTGTCCTCAAACCATGATCCTCCAGTCTCAGCCTCCCAAATGCTGGGATTACAAGTGTGAGCCACCACACCTGACTCTAAATATATATTTTTACCAACAGTGTTCCTTTTTAATGAATCTTCACCAGTAGTTGTTGTTATTTGTCTTTTTTACAATGGATATTCTTCATTGGAATGAGATGATATCTCATAGTTTGGGCTCATATTTCTCTGATGATTCTTGATATTGAAGTATTCTTTTAATTTATCACTTGGCTATTTGTATATACTTTTTCCAAAAAACCATTAATTTCGGTCAATTTTATTTTGCTTGGGTTTTTTTTTTTGTGTGTGTGTGTGTGTGTGTGTGTGTGTGTGTGTGTGTTACTGCAAATTAAACCCACAGGGCCTTACACATTCTATGCAAGAGCTCTACCACTGAACTGTATTCCCCAACCCTTTTTTATTTTCATTTTGAGATAGGCTCTCTCTAAATTGTCAAGGCTGGCCTTGAACTTGCAGTTCTTCTGCCTCAGCCTTCTGTGTAGCTGATGTTATAAGTATGCACCACTGTACCCAGTTTCCATTTTTAATAGTATTTGTCCTCTTGCTGTTGAATTATTTGAATTCCTTATATACTGTGGATATTAATAGCTTTTTAGATGAGTAGTTTGCAATTTTCTGCTATTATGCAGATTGTCTTTTCACTATGTGAATTGTTTTCTTTACTCTGCATAGGCTTATTAGTTTAATCTAATCCCTTTTGTCTATTTTTGCTTTTTTTGCTTGTGTTTTTAGGATCTTATCCCCAAATTCCTTGTGCATTCCAATGTCCAGAGGGTTTCTTTTATTTTTTCTTCTAGAAGTTTCATACTTTTATGTCTAATATATGTCTTTGACCCATTCTGAGTTTATTTTTATATATGGTGAGAGATACAGGTCTAGTTTTCTGCATGTGGATAGCTAATTTTACCAGCAACACCAATGCTTTTTTTTTTTACTCCAATGTTTAATCATGCTGTCTTAACTGAAAATCAGTTCATTCCAAGTATGAAAATTGTTTGTTTTTGTTATATTTCAGAATTCTTTACTCTGATCCATTGGGCTTATGTGTTTTTATTCTTACCAGCATAATATTTTGGCTACTATCATTTTGCAATATGTTTTAAAGTCAGGTATTAAAATGCTATCAGCTATTTTGTTTTTTTTTTTCCTCTTTAAGGACTTGTGTGTTTTAGTAAAATCTTAGTATTTTTTCCTATTTCTGTGAAAGGTCTCATTGGTATTTTGAAAGGATTGTATTAAATCTGTAGAATGGTTCATGTAGTATAAAAATTTTAACAATAATAATTCTTCCAATTCATGAACATGAGATATCTTTCCATTTTTTGTGTGTGTCTTCTTTGATAGTTTTCAATAGTGTCTTGTAATTACTTGTAATCTTTACTTCTCAAAGATAATTATTGTGACATATATCCTTATATACATTACACATGCAAATATACCTAAAAGCAAAACAATATAAAGGTCTTATTTTTATAATTAAAATTACAACATTTTTAACTTTAAAAATATTTCAGCTATTTTTCTGAGAAAAATGGGTGCTGCTGGAGTGGTAACTTTGTCATATTGCAAATGTTTCATTATCTATTGCATTTATATTTTTCTCTGTTTTTCTAATTTTTACATTGATATAGCTATAATAGAAAGTATATAGAGTCATGTTGAAAAGAGCTTCTTTTAATGCTTTATATTCAATAATTTTCTTCTAGTATTTAAAATGTAAAAAAAGAAACCTCAATTATTAATTTACCAGGTTTTATTTTTATAAAATGTGATGAAGGAATCTAATTTTGCCTTTTTTATTCTTAATTTTTTCAGTACTGAGAATTGAACCCAGAGGGGCATTCTACCCCCAAGCCACACTCCCAGCCCTGTTTTTTTTTTTTTTTTTTTCTGGTTTTGGGATGGAACCCAGGGGCATTTGACCTCTGAGCTACACCCCATGCCCTATTTTTTTTATTCTTTATTTTGAGAAAGTATCTCACTGAATTGCAGAGGTTCTCACTAAGTAGCTGAGGCTGTCCATGAACTGCAATCTTCTGGTCTCAGCCTCCCGAATGCTGGGATTACAAGCATGCGCCACCACACCCGGCTTCCCAGCCCTATTTTTTATTCTTTTTTTTCCAATTTTTTATATTTTTTTAATTTTATTTTTATTGGGGCATTGTAATCATACATCACATTGGATACAAGACTTGAAAGGATATACAAGCACACATCATCCAATTAGCCCTCATCCACTCCCCATCCCATTCCCTCCCCCTCCCTCGATCCCATGCTTGTTTGGTGATTAACTCTGATACATTTGCTTAAGTACCTCCTGAGTTTTAAAGAGGTTCATCCTCCCCTATCCCATACCCTCTGATTGGTCACCTTAATTGCTTCGCTATAGGGCCCTTTCTATAACTTGACCTCTTCCTGTTACCCCTTTCCTCCTAGTTATTGCTGATTAGGGAAAGCATCTGGTTTTTATTTTCTGCGATATTTCTCTGTGCATGCCACATTGCAAGTACCAATTCCACCCTTGACAGCCCCAGTAGTGGACTGGCTATCCGGTGGACTGGTCCAGACCTCGCTGGCTCAAGCAGCAGTCTTGCCTCATGGGACGCCCCGATTCTGGCCTCGCTAGCCACCGCACCAGCCTAACCCCTCGGCAGTCTCCTATCCTGGCCTCGGAGGCCCCGACACTGGCCTTGCCGCATGGCAGGCTCCGATCCTGGCCTCATTGGCCCTGGCACCGACCTAACCCCTTGGCAGGCTCCGATACCAGTCTCGGAGGCCTCAGTAGCGGCCTTGCCTCAAGGTAGGCTCCGATGCCGGCCACTGGCCCCGGCACCAGCCTACCCCTCAGCAGGCTCCGATCCCGTTCTCAGAGGCCCCAGCACCGGCCTTGCCTCACAACAGGCTCCGATCCCAACCTTGCTGACCCCGGCACCGGCCTAACCCTTCAGCAGGCTCTAATCCCGGCCTCGGAGGCCCCAGCACCGGCCTTGCCTAATGGCAGGCTCTGATCCCGGCCTCACTGGCCCTGGCACTGGCCTACTCTCTCAGCAGGTTCCAATCCCGGCCTCAGAGGCCTTAGTAGTGGCCATGCCTCATGTCAGGCTTCGATTCCAGCCTCACTGGCCTGAGCACCGGCCTTACTCCTTGGCAGGCTCCAATCCAGGCCTCGAGGGCCCCAGCACTGGCCTAACCCCTCGGCGGCTCGATCCCAGCCTCAGAGGCCCCAGCACCGACCTTGCCTCACTGCAGGCTCCAATCCTGACTGTGCTGACCCCAGCACAAGCCAAACCTTTCGGCAGGCTCCAATCCTGGCCTTGGAGGACACAGCACCGGCCTTGCCTCATGGCAGGCTCCAATCCCGGCCTCGCTGGCCCTGGCACTGGCCTTACCCCTTGGCAGGCTCTAATCCAGGCCTCAGAGGCCCCAGAACCAGCCTTGCCTCATGACAGGCTTCGATGATGGCCACTGGCCCCAGCACTGGCCTAACCCCTCAGCAGATTCCAATCCCGGCCTCAGAGGCCCCAGCACCGGCCTTGCCTCATGGCAGGTTCCAATCCCAGCCTCGCTGGCCCCGGCACCGGCCTAACCCCTCGGCAGGCTCCAATCCTGGCCTCGGAGGCCCCAGCACTGGCCTTGCCTCACGGCAGGCTGCAATCCCAACTTTGCTGTCCCCGTTGCTGGCCTCATCCCTCGGTAGGCTCCAATCCGAGCACCCTCTTCACCCAGCAGGTTGTCCCACGTTCCTGAGGGTGGGTGGTGGTAGCATTCTGCCTCTGGGGTTATTACTTCAAAAGTTCCAGGTATAATGCATCAGATCTCTGCCTCCCCTGAGTACTGGCCACTTCCATTGCCACTGCCTCCACCATTTCAAATCTTTTCCAAGCTCTTTTTCCACTCTGAATGTTGTCCAGTGTTCCTAATCATGCACAATGGTAGCATTCAATGTTTGGTGTAATTTCTCCAAAAAATAAGGTTGGTAGGATCAGATTTCTGGCTGTCCTGAATACAAGTCTCCACCACCATCATGGCGACTGCTTCCAACACTGCCTTCCTCCTAGGTCTCCGCTAAACTCTCTCCTTACAGGTGATGTCCAGGATACTTAAGAATGTAGAGAAGCAGCAGTCCTCCTTCGTGGGGAATTTTTCCAAAAGTTCCAGTTCATTTGGATAAGTTTTGTCTGCATCTCCAGTATCTTGGCATCTGCCACGGCCTTCTTGACCCCTCTCTGATATTATTTTTTCATTTTTCATTTTCTTTTTTTTAAATATGAGAAGACAGTATGTGTGGTTTGAGGAGGTTGTGGGATCAGGCATTCAGTAGCACTGCGGCCCTACACCCCCACCCCACCCCCATCCCCGGGACCCAGAGTCCTGCCGCCTCAGCCCCGGTTCTTCTGGGGATCCAGTGCACCTCGTACAATCCTGCCCGCAGCCCAGGGTCCTGTGACCCGGGCCCCGGCTCTTCCGAGGGTCCAGCATGCCCCACCTGACCCCTGCCCGGGGCCCAGGGCCTTGTGACCTGGGCCCCGGCAAGGCCCTGGGCCCCGGTTTCTCCAGGCATCTGGCGTGCTCTGCGCAATCCTGCCCGGGTCCGGCGTGCCCTGCCTGACCCCCGCCCAGGGTCCAGGGAATTGTGACCCAGCCCCGGTTTCTCCAGGGATCCGGCATGCTCCGCACGGCTCTGCCCGGGGCCCAGAGTTTCTATTTCTTATTCTTTATTTAATATTTTGAAACAGGGTCTCACTAAGTTTCAGAGGGCCTCACTAAGTAGCTGAGGCTGGCTGCAAACCTGCAATCCCTCCTGTCTCAACCTCCCAAGTACTGGGATTACAAGCATGCACCACTATACTTAGCTTAATTTTGCTTTTTAAGGTACTTTTAATCATTATAAAATCTGATATCCCACCACAAATTTAGAATACATTCTTATAGTAATAGAGCTCCTGAAGGATTTCTTATATTTTTCTTATAAACTTTAAAATTAAGTATATGCTATTCCTTAATCAAGCTATTTATTAGAGTAAAAACAATTTATAATCTCATCACTAAATCACTTACATTTTACACACTTGAAACTATATTTCATGTGTACATTTTTTGCCACTTATATTTAATCACTTTTTTGAGATTTTTAAAAGTTCTACATAAATTATTATGGTTTGGACAAGTGGTGAGCACTTTGTTTCCAGGCTTTGGCCATTTCATATGTATGAATACAAATAATATCCTAATTAACATAATTGATATTTAATATTGAACTTGTTTATAGTGTGTTCCACTATTAATACAGTACATGTCTATTGTAGAGAGCTTTATAAATAAGTTTAAAAACTGATATTCAGAGAACCACTGTTGAACTAATGCCAAATCTTTATCCATCTGCTATTATTAGCGCCTATCATATAGCAGGCACTGCTCCAGATGTGAGACTTGCGCTTCAAAGTTAATACAGCCTATTGTATATGCAGGAACAGATTCTGTTAGTGTCCTATGCTTAGAAATGCATATGCTTAAGCTGGGCATGTTTGCCTACACCTGTAATCCCAGTACTTGGGAAGCTGAGACAGTGGGATCATAGGTTTAAATCCAGCCTCAAGAACTTAGTGAGACCGACCGTATTTCCAAATAAGAAATAAAATTAGTCTTGAGGTGTAACTCAGAGATAAAATGCTCCTGGGTTGAATCCACAGCACCATAGGGAAAAGGAAAAAAGGAGAGAGAGAGAGAGAGAGAGAGAGAGAGAGAGAGAGAGAGAGAGAGAGAGAGAAATGCATATGCTTTTAATATAGAAACTATGCTATTGAAAAGTTCTATTATACTGTGATTTCTCTCCTATGGCAGGCATATTGAGAATTTCCATGTCATTGAACTTTTATATCATGTTTAATGACTAGAGGAAAACTGTGAATGTGCAATAGTTTAATCTCCTATAATTAGAAAATTTCTTTTTTTTTTGCATGTAAACCCCATAATATGTATTATTTGTTTCTTGTTGACAGTAATAATATTGTGACCTCCCCAAGACATAAAGGTACAGGAAGCGCTGTCTTTCTTCTTCATTCTCAGACCATTTATCAATGGACTTCAAGGTAATAGCTTTGTAATACTAGTGTTATTTATTTGATAGAAACAAGAACACAAAATGCAAAGTGTTTACAGATTGTGTATTTCTAATTCAAATTCCAAAACATTTTGAATAATGACAAGAGGACACAGGTAGAAAATTCTAGACTTGACCTCACTTGATACATTGCAGTCAAAACATAGGTGCACTAAAATATTGGGTAAAATTACCTTCAGCCTAGGCATAAGGTATATAATAAACATAAATAAATTTTTGTGTTTATATTTGGTCCACATCTCTTAAGTTATCTCATCATATATATGCAAATATTCAATCTGAAAATATCCATACCACTTCTGGTCCCAAACATTTTATGTAAGGAATACTCAACCTGTATTTCCTCTGGAACCATAGCTTTGGCAACTTTCCTAAATGATCAGTTAATGAGAAGCAGAGAACAGACTGGAAGTCTACATAAAGATTAAAGATTCAGATTTTTTCATTTATAACCTTAGTAAGACTATCATCTGTTATCTATTATAAAAAATAAAATCACTAGCGAGGCAAATTTGATTGATTGACTTTTTGAGTGTAAGTTTGTCAGTTAATACTTGACAGAAGATTTTATCAGCTTTGCTATGTCCTGTGTTTTAGGCATTTTTAGTTATCCAGTGAAATATTAGAGGGGTTTAGTAGAGAAATTATGGAGGTTGACAGTCATTTCTTTCCCACCTATCCACATCTTCCTATCAGTGTAACAGTACCTCCCTCTAGCTATCTGCAGAGAGACTGAATCTCTCTGAGGAAGCAAGGTTGAATATGGCAGGAGGTAAAAATCCCTAGAGGAATAGTCACCCTAATTTCTAGTAGTGTAGCAGACTAGAATTAAAGAAGACAAGACTATTGATCAACTGGGCAACAAAACCAACATTTCTATGCTTTGGGCTATTGTCAATTCTAAGTTACATTGAATTAAATAATATCTAATCAAAATTGAAGAAGCTCAAGCACAGAACCTCATAACCTGTCTCTAATAATCAGACAGCCAGGGTGTTTGATGATGTGGCCTCTAATGATCAGGCTGGTGAGTTAGGAAGGTTCTTCTCAGGAATCCTGAGAAAATCCTTGACAAGCATCATTAATTCTATTTCTAATGTCTCTGCTCTGGATTTTAGATACAGGATTTTTAGTCTTCTACAATTGACTTGATAATACAAATGAGCACATTGTAATAGGAAGCTGGGATAAAGATATACTCTCCCCTTGTTTATTTGACAGTGGGCATAAGTCATGATTCACTGGAAAAATTAAGATAATTTCAATGTTCATATTTATTATAAAAGTAGTGATCATTTGGAAAAGCAAGATCCCTAATATGCAAACATCCTTTTTTCATAGTGAAATTCAGAATGAGAATGCTTGTCATTCAGAAGACTAAGCCTTCTGGATGAATGAATTTATATCTGCTCCATGGGAATTGCAATTGGAAGGATCACCAAATTGTATTAAAAGTGGGAAGTAAGTACTCATAAAAGTTCCATAAGGTATTACAATGATATCATCAAATAATATTCTGAAACATCTTTTTCTTAATATGCTACAGGTAGTAAGGACTGGTAGTGCACAGCTGTAACCCCAGTACTTGGAAAGCTGAGACAGGAGGATAGGGCTGTGGCCAGCTTCCGCAACTTAACAAGACTCTGTTTCAAAATAAAAAATAAAACTAGGCTGACAGTATAGCTTGGAAGTAGATTGCCCCTGAGTTCAATTGCCAGTACCACCAAAAAATGAAAATAAAAAATGTTACAGGTTTCTTCTAAATCAATATTTATAAATCTATCTTATTATTTTATGCTTAAAATATAAACATAATTATACAGCTGTTCTAACTGATGGACATTCAGTTATTTCCAGTGTTTTACCTACCAAATGATGTTGTTACACCCATACAGTTATACGTAATACTGAAAAGTAATCTAAAAAAATTATAGGAAGTAACATGTTAACACATTACTGATACCATCAGCATAAAACTATTTTCCTTAGTCTTGTCAGCACCCAGTATTCTCAATCACAATTTGTGCCAATATGATAACTGAAAAAATACTAAATTTTTTTATTTAAATTGCATTTTCCTATACTACAAATGAGGTTGATTTTTATATTATGCGCTATTCTTCTCTTCACTGTATATAACACTATAACTATACCTATATTTATAACCATAATTCTAACTACATAGTTGATATATCGGTGACTATATTTAATATAGTGACTATTATCAGCTCTCAGAGTTATATTAAGTAAAATAGGCATTTGATTAAAATTTAAGAAATTCAAATACAGGACTTCAATATATATATATATATACTATTTGGTGGTACTAGGGTTCCTGGAGGCCCTTCTTCCTCCGGGCTACACTCCCAGACCTTTTTTTATTTATTTGGAAACAGGGTCTCTTAAGCCAGAGAGGCTGACTATAAACCAGCGCGATCCTCCTGTCTCTGCCTCCTAAGCACGGGTATATACAAGCGTGCGCCACCACACCTGGCTAATTATAGTATATTTAATAACACTCAATATTTTTAAAAACTGGCCTTTCAGGAGCACAAAAAATTTCTGCAAATTTTATTTTTATGATAAATTCTATAAAATGTTCATGATTATACAAACTCAGAAAATAGAGAAGCCATGTTCTTTCCAACTAACTTCAAGATGCAGGTATAAGTCTTACACTGAAATCTGGTAAGGATTATACAAAACAAGGAAACAGATTGTAAGTAGGTCAAATACAACCAAGTAGTCGGGCGTGGTGGCACATGCTTGTAATCCCAGCATTTGGGAGGCTGAGACCGGAGGATCACGGTTCATGGACAGCCTCAGCTACTTAGTGAGGACCTCTGCAACTCATTGTGACCCGGTTTCAAAATAAAGAATTAAAAAAAGATAGGGCAGGGGGTGTAGCTCGGAGATCAAATGACCCTTGGTTCCATCCCCAGACACGCAAAAAAAAAAAAAAAAAATACAACCAAGTGCTGGGTGCTTGTGTATTTGTATTACATTGGACTTTACTAAAATGTATAATTAAAGGGCAATTACAAGATGATTATAATAAAAATATAATCAAAACAGTATATAAAGTATTAAATTTTTCATGACCTAATCAAATTTAAGCCAGGAATCCACATGTTCTTTTTTATACTTTTACTGGTGCATTATGGTCTCATGTCATAATGAAATCATAGTGATAGTGAAATTCATGCACATAGCACTTGGTGGGCTTATTCCTCAGCTCCCATTTCATTCCCCCCTTCTCCATACAAGATGTTAAAATTGACATTGGTATTCTCACATATGTGCATAATGTCATGGAAGTGATTCCTGTCATTGATTCTCCCTCCCTCTCCTACCCTACCCCCACACCTTTTCCTAGACCACCTCCCTGGCTCCACTGGAGTTTCTCCTCTATTATCTGAAGTTATACAGGTATCCTGTTTAACTTCAGATAAGAGAAAAAACACGACCCTTACTTTCTGTGACTAGCTCATTTCATTTAACATCATGGTCTCCAGGTCCATCCAGGTTATTTTAACCAAGCACTCGTTTCTTCTCCCTCTGACTCATTTAGTTGATTTACACCTTGACTCAGAAATATCAGAAACCATATGCTAACAAGGCATTAAATAGGCCAATTCAGTATCTGAGGAGTCAAAAGTGATGAATGAACTGTAGTTTATAAACTAAAATGCCCACATTTTGCTTGGTTGGCAAGAATATGAGATGTTTGTCAGCTAAGTTTCTAGAAAATAGAGATTGCTACTTGTAGTCTACCTCTGCATGTTCTTCTTTATTCTTTTTGGATAGATTGCCTTGATCAGCACCCTCACATTTATAATCTAAAAAAATTTGACCATGCACGGTTTGGGGGTTCAGCCCACATGAGGCTGGGGACCAGGAATCTCAGGGTATGGCTGTGGGAAATGGAGAAAGGGAGAGTGCAAAGCTTTACTTTTGACACCATTAAGAGAGATCTCAGGGGGAGGAAGACCTATAAATAATCCCCAGGGCCTTACCCCCAGGGACACACTTCTGCATTCACACCTATTGGCCTGGACTACTATCCAGATAAATCCAGTATCATAGACTTATTATTGCAATGAATTTATCTACTGCTGAGATTACAACTAAGCTTCGCTTCCAACATGGCTGCCCCATTTCCGTGAAGGCTGGAGGATGCTCAAAATATAAACCATTACAATGGCACTGTATCTTAAGGTTTTATGGAATTTTGTTTTGTTTTGTTTTGATTGTCCCTCTAGTAGCTGCCATGCTTTGCTTATAAAACTCAGCTTCTCATTTCATGGGTATTAAGAAGTATTTACACAGATGGCCTATAAAGGAGCTAATCGTGACAGTTCTCCGTGTTCCCTTCTTTCTCCTGCATAGCTTTTTTCATATCCATGATGAAGTATGAAAAAAGGGAACACAAACAGCTTCCTGAGATGCAATGTGTCAAGCGTTTATCCTCATCCACAAATCACATGGAAAATGAGCCATGCATCTGTCTCTGAAAGCAAGAAAGAGGAAATTGAGTATCTGAGTCCTTTTTATATTAACAGTACACTGAATATTACACTATCTAATTCAGCTTATGAGTGTACTAATAAAAATTCATTGCTGAAGCAAATGTAGACAAGGTGATAAGCATTAGAAGATAGACTCTATAGGAATTTCTGTAAGCAAGTGCTGTCACAAGCTGGGAGGTACTAGGGACTGATTTACAAGAAAAAGAAGACAAAGAGAACTCCTCTATGGCAATGCTAATCCTTCCTGGCTGAGTTACCTTAAACAATAATTTTTAGTTCTGAGCATTAGTTTCTCATTAATAAAATGGAATCATTTCATACTTTGTTAGATATTTATGAGTTAAATAAAAACATTTGTGAAATAGTAGCAGATCTACCCTATGAGTATCATTTGAATGCTATTATTTGAAAGTGTCCTATTATCTATGAATATTTTTTGTGTATGGTTCATTCTCCAAACATAATTTTTTTTAAAATATACTTTTATTGGTGCATTGTAGCCACACATCATATTTAGGCTTAGTGTGATAGAAACAAATGCCACAGTACCTGGTGCACCGCCCTCTGGATACTACCCTGCTCCTTCCCCTCCCCATTCATATTACTGAAATTCGTTTGGATAGCTTCACAGATGTAAATAGGATTGTCTGAACTGTTTCCTTCAGTAGAGTCTCCCCTTTTCCCTCCCCGCCTTCCCTGCAAGTCCCCACCCACTATTCTACTGGTGTCTCTCTCTCCTCATTTATTTCCTAGTTTTTCTCTAGCTTCCACATATCAGAGAAAACACCGACTCTTCACTTTCTTTTTTTCTTTTATTTTTTCTTCTGTGGTACTGTACCAGTATTGGGAATGGCCTAGAAAGATTTGAGAAAGCTCTGATTATTAATATATTTCAAAAATAATTGTGTCAAAATGGCAGCAGACCTGGGTAAAGAAAGGACTTGATTTCTGCCTAAAAGCAGGCAGCTATTCCAATGTAAATTAACCTAGTTCAAAGTAATTAACAAGTCAATAGAGGAGAGCTAGGGCTTCCTCTTTCTAAAGGTAGATCTAGGAATAGTATGGGGAGGATGTTGACCTTGTCCTTCATGAAGGACACACCTTGCCACACCTTGCTGGGGGAATTATATAAACAAGATGGAGGTCATGGGTATAAAATGTCCAGTCCATGTGCTGTATCTTGGGGGGTGGTGAATTGGCTCGGACCACCCTACCCCCATGCCATTGGCATGGGGCTGTAACTATTTTCTGTATTTCTTTTTTTTTTTTTTTTTTTTGGTGGTACTGGGGTTCCTGGAAGCCCTCCTTCCTCCGGGCTACACTCCCAGACCTATTTTATATTTTTGAAACAGGGTCTCTTACGCCAGCGCGGCTGGCTTCGAACCTGCGCGATCCTCCTGTCTCCGCCTCCCAAGCGCGGGGATTACAAGCGTGCGCCACCACGCCCGGCCACTATTTTCTGTATTTCTATCTTTTTAATAAACTTCTTTAAATCTTCAGCAAGTGTTTGAGCTATGTATACTTATCCTTAGCTCAGGACAAGAACCCGCAGGGTTTTTTCTGTTTTTTCCGTTTATTGGGTTTTGTTGTGGTTTGAGGGAAATTGTGTCCGGGATCCTAACAGGGCTCCTCGGGGACAGTTTCCCCACAACCATATTCTCTGAATCTGTAACAGTACTGGGGATTGAACCCAGGGGCATTTTACTTTCGAGCTACACCCCCAGCCTTATTTTTCATTTTTTATTTTGAAACAGGATCTCACTAAGTTGTGAATGGCCTCACTAAGTAACTGAGGCTGGCCTTGAACCTGTGGTCCTCCTGTCTCAGCCTCCCAACTACTGAGATTGTAAGTGTGTGCCACCACGCCTGGCTGACTCTTCACTTTCTGAGACTGGCCAATTTGACTTGGCATAATATTCTCTAGTTACATCCATTTTCCTGAAAATGACATAACCTTGTTCTTTATGGCTAAAATACACACACACACACACACACACACACACACACATACACGCATACCAATTTTGTAACCCACTCATCTCTCCACAGATACCTAGACTAGTTCCATAGTTTAGCTATTGTGGATTATGCTTCTATAAACATGAATATTTGTACATCCCTATAATATGCTGACTTCAGTTTCTTTGGGAAGGTACCCAAAAACAGGATAGCCGGGTCACATGGAAATTTCATACCCAGTCTTCTGAGAAATCACCAAACTTATCTTCATAGTTATTGTACTAATATGCTATCCCACCAACAGTGAGTGAATGAGGGTTAGGGAAAGCTGCATTGTGCTTTAATGTTAAAGGTCAGAAGAGAAGTAAGTCACCTCATATTTCAATAAACAAAAAGTTAAGTAGTTCATATTATCTTATCACTTGTAACCTAGTCTCTTTATGTAATATTATTTTATTAATCTATATCAACATCTGTATCACAACATAATTTTAATCCTTCTCACCTATTTGAATAAACACAAACTCTGATAAATCTCTATATCTCTATAATATACTTTTTAAGAAATTGTTAAAGAGAAGAAAAATTCATTCACTACTTCCCTACTTGAGCACGAGGAATATTATTGTTTTATATGAGTATCAAAGCCAAACTTTTCCATAAATCTCCCTTTAGTGGGAAAAGTGTAGGTGACTATTTTTTTTTTACTTTCTCCTTCAAAAGGTTTTATATTCTCAAAATGCTCACCAATAAAACACTGATATTGTGAATGATTCTCTGCCTAAAAATTATTCCAGGTTAAAGACTTTATTAGAACCCAATGTTTCATTTCCATAAGCCAGACAGCAATGGAAATATGGGAAGGAGTTAAAAATGTTAATATTAACTTGTAAAGTGTTTTCTTTGGAAAATCATCACTTCTCAAGTTTATTCAAAATGAAGTACACCAACAGTTTCTGAAGCACCATTAGTTCCTTAAACTCAGTACTGATTTGTTTTTATCAAGAATCTATTATGGGCCAAGTTATGTCACTCTCAGACTGTGAGCTTAAAAACGTGGAGTCATAGGCCAGGTGTGGTGACGGGCGCAGGCTTATATTCCCAGAATTCGGGAGGCTGAGACAGGAGGATCGTGGTTCATGAATGGCCTCAGCTACTACTTAGTGAGGCCTTTTACAACTCAGTGAGACCCTGTTTCAAACAAAAAGAAGGACTAAAAAATAGGGCTTGGGGTGTAGCTCGGAGGTAGAATGCCCTTGGGTTCCACCCCCAGTACCAGATGCAAAAAAAGTGAATTCATGCATTTCTGAAACCATAAGAACTTGTGCAGACATGCTGAAAATAAGAAAAAACTTAGAATATAAAATATAAAGGAAGTTTTTTATTTTGTTTTCTGTGGTTAGACATAAGTGGGATTGTTACAGAATACATGCTTATGGAAATTGCATGTCAACCACAGATAAAAAATATTCAGAAAAAAAATTGCATCTGCATTAAACATATACAGGCTTTTCAAATTTTTGTCATTATCCCTTAAATAATAATCTAGAGGTGAATTAAAGTATGCTTCACGATGTGCGTAAGTCATTTTATATAAATGATATGGTGACAGGCAGTATGCCATTTTATATAAATGATAAGCATTCACAGATTTTGGTATCCCTGAGATACAGAGAAACATCTAGCCAATCTAACATATCTATCATGGGAAGATTGCAAATAACTAAGAGGTATAAATTGTCTGGATTTGTGGAAGCATAAGGTAGTTGAGATTAAAACTATAAGGACAAGAAAGGGAGGCAAAAAAGAATATGTGAAAGATACTCTACACCTTTCTAAAAAGATTGCAATGTGTCCTGGGTATATGCCGGAGCCAAAGGACTTAAAGCATTAGGGAAATTCTGGACTTGCGTTTTATACTTTTTATTTGGAAACAGGGTCTCTTAAGCCAGCATGGCTGGCTTCGAACCTGCTCAATCCTCCTGTCTCTGCCTCGCAAGCGAGGGGATTACAAGCGCCCCCCCCCCACCCAGCTGGACTTGCATTTTAGAGGCTCTGCTATAGTGATCCTCTCCTGAAAAGAGAAAAAAAGTGGGTGAGTTCAGAGCCAGGCAGAAGAGGAAGACTATGGAGTCAGCCTAAGAGCCACAGAACAGGAAAACCAACACAGAGTTGGCTCTGGACAGCCAAGCCAAGAACACCCTGCAAAGTCACTCTTCTAAAAGAGCTCAGTTCAATAGGGTATCACCTGTACAACTTTGGGATTATACTACCTATATGCAGGAAGAGGGGACTTTCTGGATAGAGGGATCAGAGGCAGTTGAGATTGCAAAAGTAACAGAAACCAATAAAGAGTGGATAAAGCCACAGGAGAAGAGCCACAGGCAACAGCAGTATTTAAGATGTTGATGGAAGAACATTAAGTTAGAAAGGCTGGTGACAGGAGGTAACATTCTTGAGTGCTCACTGTCAGGTTACAGGAGCTAAGACCCAGGTACATCACCCTCCTAGCTGCCCCAGGCTTAGTCCTTCAAAGGACTAAACTAACCTTTGGAGAAATTTTGAAATAGTACTGATAAAGCTTTGCTTTTATGAAACTTTGTAGCACTAATACCTGTTTTTCAAAAAAGATTTCATCATAAATACTATTACTGTCTTCATTCCCCATTAAGTTTTGTTTATAAAATTATTTTGATTATTTTACTTCCTCCTTGGTCTGAGCACCTCACAAAATATAATTACAAGTGAATCCAAATTCTCATGAAATAAAGAGCTGTAAATCAGAATGACTTCTCAGTCTTAGAGAAACAAGGAATATCATTGCAAGATTTCTTCAGGCAAATATACGTGCTCATCATTCACACACTGCATGAAGGTAGGGTTGGATTGTGGGTTTTGACTTTAGCAGTAGAGATCTAAACACATCAAAAAGGGAAATTAGGACTTTTTAGTACTTCTCTAAATGTTACCTAGGGAGACATGTCTGGTCAAGATCATAGGCAATTCTCCATCCTTGACCACAGAAAAATCTTGAAAAAAAGATATATTTTCACAACATTTTCTTTTTATAGTTTCAGGACTACAGAAATGAAGAAAAACCCATACATTCTGGTGATGATGGGCTAAACATCTTCAACACCTGCTCAGCACTGTGCCTAATATGTGCTTCACTCTTAATCTATCAACTTGACTCAGAAGAGACTCTGGCATTTCTCTCTCCTTCCTTTACAAGGCTATGAGTCAGTGAAATATGTAATATGTTTTGTAAACTCCAATTGCGAAAATTATAAAAATAATAAATTTGGAGGCTTGTGAATCTGTGTAGTGAGATTAGAGATGAGTGCACAGAGTTGTCCTTAGGTTACATGATCTGGTCTTCAAATAGAAGCTTCTTGATACTGAATGATAACCCTCCCTTTTTATTGCTTCCATTTTGAGGCTATCGATTGAAACTGGATTTGAAACACACATCTCACTCTAAAGAAGTGTCACTCTTATGTAAAATACTGCATTATATTTTTTTAAAACTGTTGCCTTATGTTGGATTCTTTTTGGAGTATAGAAAAAGAGTCGGGAGATAAAACTGTGTGAAGATCGCCTGTGGCCCATCTTCCTAAGCAGGTATCTAATATTCAGTTTACACAAATTGAATAATCAGGACTATTAGTCCTGGATAATCTCTGACAACGAAGTGGATAATCTCTGACAAAGAAAAGGGGCTGTTCAGAATTTCTCATTCCCAAGTCAAACTTGACCAGTGAGTGCTGTGGGAGGGTCTCCCCACAATCCCCCAAAAAGAGGCTTGTATGACAAGGTCTCCTCACGGTCCCCCAAGGAAAGGCCTGTAGCAAGGGCCATCCCAGAAGAACAAGAGACAGAAAAAGCAGTCATGGGATCCTACACATTATGCTTCAGGGAAACTTTCCATTCCAAATCGCAATTTTTAATTTGCTGCCTTGCCTAGAGATGCCACAACATATGAAAAAAAGTCCCAGATTGGAGGGCACTTTAGATTCAAAGTCTAGATCTGTTCAATGAAAGTTGCAGTGGACTAAGCCAAATTTAATAATCCATTATAAATTTTGCTGCTGAATCAATATGTGACCTTGGGATATCTATTTATAGATGGGGAATAAAAGTCAGAGGTAAAGTGAGAAGCAGCTTTACCTTACAGGCCTCTCTTAAGGAGGAAAAATTACATATGAAAACACTTTAGAAAGTCAGTTTAGCATCTCTATTTGGGCTGAGAGTGTAGTTCAGTGGCTCAGCATTGTCTAGCATATGCAAAGCTATGCATTTGATCTTTAGCACTGGGAAAAATAGGCAAAAAGCAAAAATATCTCTAATCCTTCTTTAAAATAGTTTAAAATTTTGAAATAAATGGATAGATGGTAGATTAATGCTTTATTGCATATAAATCATTATGGATAAGAAGGGTATCTTCATAAAAATAATGCCTGTTATATTAAGAAATTCATTTTAAAATTATATATATATATATATATATATATATATATATATATATATATAAATTTCCTACCACCACCACCACAAATTAGCCTTTGAGCTCTAATGCTTTCTATTATTTGGTAGAACACAGATTACAGGATGACCAGGGTTCTGCTGTTAGTAACATAAGGTATCTAAAGTTTGCCCTTAATAAATTCCCCTTTCCTTTACCACTAATTATGATTCTAGTCCGGACCAGGATGCTGCAAATTGAGGTATGACCAGTTATTCCCGAGGAGTTGCAAGTCCTATCTATTCACCCAGTGCTCACTTGTCTTCTCTCTTCACCCTGAACTTCTTATCTCTGTTCCCCCAGGCCACCGTCTTCCCCAGGCCAAGGGCAGACCGCACTCTTCCATCATGGTCCAAGGAGAATGCGGGACTGAGGCTAGTTTATAGTCATAATTAACTCTTAGTTAAAATGTGTTAATTCCCTTATTGTAATAAACAAAAACATTAGAAACAATGTGAGAGCTTATTGCCTCTTTAAGTTTTCAGACTCTTTTTCTTCTGGCATATACTTCTACCCAGTCGGATTTTGATTAATATTACAGTGTCTCCAGTTTTCTTATAATAGCGACACTGAGAATGAAAGATATTTATGCTCATGGCAACTTTCCTGTCTAGCCTGGGTCTTAGCTTGATCTTTCAAAGACCTTTTCATTATGCGAATTGTTTTCATATTAATTCTGCCTCCTGTCTGGAATTTAGATAAAACTAGTTTTTAAAACAGTAAACATATTCTAACCCTGTCTACCTACCCACCCTTTTGCTTTTCTTATTTGGTTATTTCTCTTTGAGTTCATAGGCTTGTTTTTGTTTGTTTGTTTTGTTTTGTTTTATTTAGAACCAAAGGAAGGAACAGTTTTCCTGGAGTTTTCCAGGAAAGCCACCAAAACATTTGTTGTAGTTTTGGTGGCTTTACTGATCTACTGATTTCGAGAAAATAAAATTGTGCCATAAATTGAGAAGATGCACCAACATTAAAATTGGCAATATGGAAAATCTGCACTTTCCTGGCTGTTCTATGTCCTGTGTATTTAAGATGACATAGAAACACACCTACACTGCTAAGGGGCATATAAATGGATCTTAATCTTCTAAAAACAATCTCTGAAATTTATCCAAATCTTTTAAAATATTCCTACATTTTCACCAAACTATCCTACTTCCAAAACTGTATCCTAAGTGAGTAATTAGAGGCATACCAAGCTCTATACAAAGACACTCACTGCATCACACCGCCATCACTTCTAACTTTTCTATTATTTTTAACAACAGGGGAAATGACTACATAAATTGAAAGATCACATGTGCCTTTTCACAAAAATTTGTTTAGCATTAAGTTAATCAACAGGATGATCTAATTATTCTGCACTGAAAAAAAGATAGCAAGAATCCAAAACTGAAAGTGTGTCGTTGGATTGATTGCCCCAAGGGCTCCAGCTACTCTCACACTTCACTTAGATACTTACCTAAAGTACTTTGCCTCAGTCACTCTTGCTTTGACTTTACTCTATGGCTGGTGCTACTCGAAACTGCACTGTTCTTATGGCCATTTTATTTAATCCTTGTTAAAATAATTTTTTCTAATTTTATGTACAAACTTATATTACAATAGCTATTTATTTATTCATTCATTTATTTTTGTGGTGCTGGGGATGGAACCTAGAGGCTTTCTACCTTCAGGCTATACTCTCAGACCTATCTTCTATTTTATTTGGAAACAGGGTCTCACTAAGTTGCTGAAGGCCTCACTAAGTAGCTGAGGCTGGCTTCAAACCTGTGCAATCCTCCTGTCTCAGCTTCCCAAGTACTGGGATTACAAGTATGCGCCACCACGCTCAGCATAATAATAACTTTAAATGATATCTCTGCTGATGCTGTAATCACAGGACTTAGAATAATTTGATTTTATGAACATAATTTGGGTTGGAAGGGATCTGGACAAAACATGTAAATTCATCTCCATATTTTACAAATCAAGAAGTATAAAAGCAGAAAGTCTGCTCACCTGGGGTCTCTTCCCTAACCAGTGGCAATGTCAAGTCTAAGCCCCAAAAGCTCTCCCTTAGTCCATCACCCCCAAAGTATTCCGGGAGATGCAATGTTCCTTCCATATCTTCCTCAAGTTGACATTTACCTATTGGTCCCATGAAGGTTAGGAGATTTGGGTTACAGAGAAAGCATTATTGAAGATAAAATGTTTTAAGTGTGACAATGAGCAAGCATCCCATCAGTTCTGTCCCTGTGATCTTTGTACTAATAAACTAGTCCACTTACTTGTTAGTCCTATCCCTTATCTAGCCAGAAGTAGTCAGACTTCATCGACCTTGTCCCTAAATTCAGTCCCTGACCTAATATAACAATACTTGTGATTGGATTAGGATCAAATTATAGGGAGGGGGGTACTTGCTACTGAAGAATGACACTTCAGTTTCTATATTGGAAGTCTGCATGAGTCAAGTACCAACAGAAACCCACTACACACTCAAAACTATGCAAAACAAGTGTAGAAGATAGTGTGGTCCCTCAGAGCTACCCACACCTGAATCACGAGAAGCAAACCTAAACATCAAGAGGCAGAGAGCAGTTCCCCCTACCTGGAAAAAGGGAGCCATATAAGATCACTGCCTTGTAGGAGAGCAGCCTTCAGTCAAAGGACACAGATCAAGGGGACCTTACCTGAAAGAAGCTGGGAGAATGACTATGTGATTTAACTATGCCCTCTCTCTGATCTCCAACTCAACTAGGAGCCAAGGGGAGGAGATCCCTTGTTGAATGACCCCCAACCCAGGCAGCCTCCCCTAAAGCTGAATAGCTGAATGCAGATGATTTATGGTTGTTCTGAAAGACACAGGCAAACAGTATCTCAGAGTATTAGTCATTCTCTCTCTCTCTCTCTCTCTCTCTCTCTCTCTCTCTCTCTCTCTCTCTCTCACACACACACACACACACACACACACACACACACACACACACACAGAGGAATGTTCCATGATTCTACAATTAGGTAGGCTAAAAATATGCTATTGCTCTATATTTTGTTTTTAACTCCCTTCTCTATTACTCTGTTTAAATTCCCTTATTTAGGGAATGTATAAAAGGGCCACATTTTAGCAAGGCCCAGAAGAAAAACCTTTCTTAAAAAGTGCTATTGAGCTTTCTACCAATAACTTAGAAGGAATGTATGTCTAAAAGCTGATTCAAAATCTGGTCAACTAATAATTAGTGACAGCAAGTAGGAATAGCTGTCACTCATTATAGTAAAAAGCCAGGGTCTGGAACAAAGACAATTGATTTGATATGATACACTATACCTTAATTTTATATAAATGTTTACCAGTCTAACCAATTAAATTTAGTATGGTGAGACTAGGGACCCTGAAGAGTAAGAATGTTAGTATTTCCAAGACTACATAGGGTAAAAGGTCCTATCAACTCAAGAATTGGCATGTTTGGGGTTTGGCTTCCAATTGGCAAAACAATGCTTGCATAACATAGTGACCCTGGCTATGAAAATAATTTGATGAACTCTACTGGCTAAGTTGGTATTATGGTTTAGCTATGAATATACCCTGAAAAATTCATGTATTAATGTTCAGGGGTGAAATGACTGAATTATGAGGGTTCTAGTTTCATCAGTGGATAAATCCATTATAATGGATTTACTGAGTGGTAATCTATGCAGGTAGAGTATGGATGAAGGAGATGGGTCACTGAGAATGTGGCCTTGAGGACTGTACTATGTTCATGGACCCCCTTCACTAGGTGTCTCTGCTTCTTGCCCCTATGATGTCACCTTGGTCTGGCTGTGTCCTTTGACTGCTTTGTAATCTGTTACAAGGCATGATTTTATATGACCCCCCTCCTTCCAGGTTTGGGGAACTGCTCCCTCTCCTTACCACTTCATGTTTAGGTCTGCTTGTGATTCAGATGTGGGTAGTTCCAGGGGAACACACTATTTCCTACTGTGCTCATTTTTCATGGTTTTGAGTGTGCTGTCAGTTTTCTATTTCTCCAGAACTCTGAAAATATAAATCTTCCTCTAACTTGTCAAGTATCTTGGGTCAGTCACAACAGTGAGAATGCTGACTGAAACAGTTGGTATATTGCTAATTAACCTAACACATTTAGATTTTCACATACATTTTATAGAGGAAAATCATGAAAAACTCAGCTGACTTGATAATCGATTCCTCTTCATTTTAGTTATCAGTTTATATGAAAAAAGCAGTCTAATGTTAATGCTTATGAATTTTTCATTAAACAAGGCATTTTGTGTCTTAGTCAAGGTTTTGGCTCCATAGTTCATAGGAGGAAACAAACTAAAAAAATTGATGTGACTGCTATCTGGTTCAATTTTCTCAATCAGCTGTCTTAGATTTCCCAATCCCATAGCTTGTACTTAGTTTTGCTAACTCTGAAGTGTTTGCTACAATGTCTACAATGTTCTGATGGATGTTCACAACTACTAAAATATTAAGGACTCTATCATAAAGAAAAACTCTGAGATGTTTGCTTGTCATGTTTGTTTCCTACTATTGGTTTCTTTTATCTAAATTGTGTCAAAATGAAAGAATGGTACATTAATTATACATTAATATTTACTAATAAAACTGAATGTGTGGTTCAAGCTGTAATTTTCTGATACTGTAATTTTACTGAGTAGGTATAAAGTGTAGATAAAAAACAGTATTCAGATTTCATGACTGGCAATATAACAACAGCAAATTTCTTTATTTTAATTTAATTTAATTTTATTTTATTTTTGGTGGTACTGGGGTTCCTGGAAGCCCTTCTACCTTCAGGCTACACTTCCAGACCTATTTTATATTTTTATTTGGAAACAGGGTCTCTTAAGCCAGCGCGGCTGGCTTCGAACCTGCGCGATCCTCATGTCTCTGCCTCCCAAGTGCGGGGATTACAAGCATGTACCACCACGCCCAACAACAGCAAATTTCTAACAGATTTATTGTGATAGAGAAATGTTTTCTACATGGAAATATTGATCTACTAACAGGTAATTCCAAACTTATTTTAGGGAATAGCTACATGTTATAATGTGACATTCATTTTCCCACTGGGTTGAGATCAGTGGTATAAAACTACTGCATTGGATACAGCAGTTCACAAGAGCCTGTCTTGCTCATCCCCATCCCCGATCTCAAATCTCTAATTTAGTTCCCCATGCTTTAGAGTAGCTCTGACACTCAGGAGGATTTATCGATCTGACTCAGCCTGGCCATTGCTGTACTCTTGCCTCAAGACTGCCTCAGTCTAGGTACATGAACAAATGTGGTCAATAAATCTGGGCATGGTGGTGCATGCCTGTAATCCCAACACTTGGGAGGCTGAAACAGGAGGATCTCAGGTTCACAGTCAGCCTCAGCAACTCAGTGAGGTTCTTTGCAACTTGGTAAGACCCTGTTTCAAAATAAAATAGGGCTAGAGGTCTATCTCAGAGATAAAATGCCCCTAGATTTAATCCCTAGTGCCACACAACAAAAGGGTGAGGTAAAGTATCCCTGAAGGCTGTTGGAAGGGTGTTTGATTCTAGAAAAACCCAGTATACCATGTGAGGAGAGAATGCTCAGAACTACTATAGTCCTCAGAGCTGAAAAGGGGACAGATTTATTTATTCATTTCCTTCTTTATTTTTCAAAAGCAACCATTTATTACAGCCAATACAAAAATACAAAAGGAGGGAAACAGAAGGATGGAAGAGGGGGAGAGTGAAGTCTGTATTGAATGTCAGTTGTGGAAACACATAAATGCTTTTTAAACATTTACATTTAAAAGGCAAACTCTCTCTCTCTCTCTCTCTCTCTCTCTCTCTCTCTCTCTATATATATATATATATATATAATCACTTATCCTTTAAAAAATCAAAGGCAGACATACATTTGGCTAAAATAAAATGAAGAGACACAACTCAAACTCCCCCACAAATAAAAATATATCCAAGAAAACTTAAAGTCTTATTCATTTTTTCCCAAAAGTTTATTTAATGAATGTCTTATGCGGGGACTTTTAGAATATTTACACTTATTTTGACAATTAGAAACAATGATGCAGTGACTATTTTGTATGTGGAATTTTAAAAATTATTTTTATTGGTGCACTGTAGTAATACATCTTAACGGAGTACAAGATGGTAGAGATGTACATGCACACATCACTCAATTAGCCCTTATTCCATTCAGAAACCTGCCCACACAGTGTGATTTGTTTTGCTTTGGGTGGTGCAGCACTGGAAGGAACCCAGCCTGCTGCCTTTCCCAGAGCCACCTCGTGGGAGATGGTAGAAAGCCAGAAGGTCACGCGTGAGTCAGCTCCTGGCTGCTTGGCAGGATATCAGAGTGTGACTCTGTCCTCCAGGACCATAGGGAACTGTCCAGTACCACCAGTGCTGGGTGAACAGCGGGAGCAGAGTCCACAAACACAGAGGAATGGAGTGACTGCAGGGCGCCAGGGCCTTGTGCTTTTTCATGGATTACAAACTTCGGACTGGTGAGGGGAAAAGAGAAAGAGCCTTACTGGGAAGAGGAGCTAGCCGAGCCCCTAAACCAAGATGGAAAGAGCAAGTTTGTTGAGCCCACACTTGGGTGGATTAAAATAGTGTCCAAGATTTCTCAGAGGGAAAAAAAGGTCAAAGTCAGGTTCAGAGAGGACACTGAGAAAGAGATTACAGTGAACTGAATGAAGCTTTAAGGATCAATGTCCAATCTGGGTGTTACACATAGTTCTGGGGGAAAAGTCCGTGTGGTCTTTTTGGTGGGGGATTAGAGGAGGCTCAGAAGTATGAAGGAGTGCAGTGACCTAGTGGTCCGGGGATCATTTTAGGGAATGAAAAGCAACAGTAGAAATTAAAATCACTGAGATCTGCTTTGCTCCCGAGACGGTCTGAGGTGGCTCCAAATCCATGGGAAAGAAACCTTAGTTTCTCTGCAGAGAAAGAGAAGCAGGAACACCCCTCCCTCATTATTCCCTAATGTCCTTGGGTTTGAAACAGCCTCTCTTTGTGAATGCAAAACATCAGAAATAGTAGTGCCTTCCCCCATAACATCCTAAGTAAGTCTGCACTATTAAGACTTTAACATTCAGGAAAACACCATCAACATCCAAACAAATAGCTTTAAAGATCAAAGCCAGTGTGTAAAGAATTTCAGATAGAACCTTGGGTCTTTGGTGCTCCTGAGCCCCTCAATCAATATCACAGCCTTCTGTAAGAGTAACAGATGGATCACAGAGGCAGAACTACTCTGAGGACAAGGATTTATTATAGAAATTTAGCTTTATACAATGGTAGGTGATAAGTCATCTTCACCTGTGATCAAGAAGAAGCATTGGACATGGAGTGAGGAGAAAGAGGATGGAGGGGGGATCTCTAAGGCCAAACAGAACCCCATGTCTGTCATTCCATCCCCCAAGCCATGCCCTGGGTGCTCTACAGGAGAAGCTAGTGTTACTTGTCTTGCAGTTGCATGAACACCTGGCCAGGACCCTGCAAAGCTTGAGGAAACTGGAAGGAGCTGGAAGAGCGACAGATCCAAGAGTATGGCATTACAGAGAGCTGTTGCTAATTTCTCCTAAATTAATGTTTTAGACCAGGGGTTATTTTTATACTTTTATTGGTGCATTTTAATTATATACAATAGTGAAGATCAAAGTGATAGAAATAAACCTTCACACACAACACTGGACATATGTGCCTCTGGATCCCACCCCACCCCCACATGACAGTGAGATTGGTAGTGATACCTTCATATATGGACATTGTATTATCAACTCCCATAACTTGTAACAATTTGAACTGTTTCCTTCATCAGTTCTCCTTTTTCCCTTCCCCACTTTTTCCCCCCAATCCCCTTTGACTATTTTATTGATCTTTTTACTTCTTCATCTGAAGCACTTTTTCCCCTATTTTCCATCCAGCTTCCACATATTACAGAAGACACATGGCCTTTGACTTTCGGAAATTGACTTATCTCACTCAACATAATATTCTCTAATTTTATCTATTTTTCTGCAAAATGACATAATTTTGTTCTTCTTTATGGATTTATAAAATTGAATTGTATGTACACATCAAGTTTTTTTTTTTTTTTTTTTTTTTTTTTTTTTTTTTTTACCCATTTACCTGTTGATGGATCCCTAGGCTCTTTCCATAACCTGGCTACTGGTGAACTGTGCTGCTATAAACACAGATATGCATATATCAGTATAGTATTTTTAATTATTTTGGAAAGATACCGAGAGTTGCTATATCTGCATCATATGCTCTTTCCATTCCTAACATTTCAAAGAACCTCCACACTGATCTCCTTAGTGTTTGTACTAATCTGGGGCAATATTTTTGAGATGTCACTATGACTGAGGCCATATACATATAAATAAACAGATGCCCCTTTCACCTTTATCTCTCAAATCTGGTACAAATTCTTCTTGTGACCAACATCGGTGTAGAATATGCAGATAAAGGAATTCCAGGACATGTCTCCCGTTTAGCTACACTGCTACAGTACAGAGCCTGCATGCCACCCAGCACTGAGAGTCTTATCGTGTGAGACATTCACTTAGTAGCTAAAGTTCACACTAGCATAAGGCCTACATGTGTGTTGATTAGGAGGAAGGTTTTGCCTAAAAGTTCAAAGTGTCTAATTGGCTATGTCTACATCATATTACTAAGAGGAAATTGTATCAACTCCCACCATTAATGGCTAAAAATATGGATTCATGGATATAGAGATGAACCAATCAAAAGTAGCTAGGTTTAGTAATATCATTTATCAACATGCCATAGTCTCCGTGGAGCATAACTGGTCTAATGTCTTATAATTTCCATACACTAAGAGATAATATGGACAAAGGATAAGCATTCAGTTTTAACATCAAAATTTAACAGATTATTGGATCTATTTAATATTGTATAAAATATTATAAGGAAGCTTTTGTACATTTGAATTTCCAAAAATTCTTCCATTAAAATTTGAAGCAATGATATCCTCTTAATTATTATATTTTCCTAATCACCTTCCCTACACTACTTTTCACACCACATAAATATATCTTATCAATGTTTGTTTCAAATGTGACTTAATTTTTACCCCATACAATGGCACGGCACCCTCCTTTGGTTTCTCCGGTTGTTGTTCTTTATAAAAAGAATCTGCTTATTCCTCACGAACCTGAAAAACAGAATGTCAGTGTGCTCTGTGAGATTCCCTTGTCTTTCACCAGTGGTGTACACCCAGACCACACCAAGTCCTTCCCAGAGGTGAGCAGGTCTGAGCTAGCTCTTCCTCAGCTTTAAAGGGAAGCAGAGAATTGAGGCAGTTATCCGAACTACAGAAATCAGACACTGGTAATTCACCCCAAGGACATACTCTGTCACTCTGTTTTCTGCCCCCTTCACCTCAGGAGGAAAAGATTCTGCAGCCGCCTCACTAATTTCTCCACAGCTCTGACACAAAATTCTATCAGAAAACCTCTTCCTTGTGCTTAGCACTGTTGAGGGATTTTCATGCTTTTCTTCTGTCAATGGGGAACAATTTGTCATTGCCCTGTCAAGGAGGTTTTTCTATTCATCTCTGGCTTCCAGAAGCAATTTCTGTTTCACTCATTTTATTCTTTGTTAGAAACGATTGTGACAAAGACAAATGCTGTGTGGCATCTGGGGTGGAGGCGCCTGACCTGCTGCAGCTGAGTGCAACGGAGCACGTGTGAGGCATCTCCCTAAGCAAAGCCTTTATATGGGTTGCTGGGCAGGCTCTGCACCGGAGACCCTAGGTCCAGCCTCATACATTTCTCAAATTGAGGCCAGCATGCAAGTCACTTAACTGGACCTCTCCATATAGGATTTATCCTTGAGATAGCTATTCAGGGATCCACAAGAAACCTCTGGAGTTTCCAATGACTCATGCATCTTATATTTAAAGCTAAGCATATTCAATATAACCTTCAAAAGAAATCTTTTACTGTCTCCTTCAAAAGAAATATTTCTGACCTCCCTTAAGGCAATACTTATTTTGGGCAATCCTATCAACTTAGCTCATAAGACTTCTTGTAATTCATTTATCATAAATAAGAAAGAGGGCCAGGAACACACCAAATTTGAAAACATGAAGTGGCATGACACCTTTACCTATCTGTGCCAGAAACTGTGCTAGGTGCTTCACAGGAATTCTGTGAGTGATGGCTTATACTACATTATCGAGTCCCTCTTAACTTATTTCTAAAGACAGAGGTCATTTAAAAGTTATGTTCCTGGGATAATCTCAATTAAGAAGCAGAGGCTCATTTGCCTCTGCAAAATTCAGTTCAGAGTTCTTTACCACTGTGCCACCGTGCCCATAAAATTATGGCATTGGCTTCTGCCAATGGATCAGAATAGCAACTTAATGAACCTAAGGCACAGTGGCTAAAGTCCACACCAGCAGAAGGCCTACATGTGTATGATTAGGAAGGTTTTAACTACAAGTTCAAAGTGCTTAACTGGTTATATCTACATCAGAGCACTAAGAAGAAATTATATCAACTCCCACCACTTGTGGATAAAAATAGCCTCTGGGTTTTAGAGCAGTATTAGGAATAAAAAGTAGAATCCAAAAGAGCAGGTCTCTGGCCTCCTTATTCTCCTTTCATTGCCTCAAATTTAAGCATCTTCCCCAGATCTCCATATTGACGTGGTCCATATGTGTTTGTCACGGAGAGAGTTCACTCAAAACTCCCAGAAGATCTATTTGTGATTTTAAAATCATCATTGTTCCATGGATTCCTGGATATTCTACATAAATGAATTGAAGGCCCAAAGCTCAGAGCCTGCAAGTTAACCTCAAATTAATCATTGAACTATATGTAGAATGTGCTTCTGGTGCAAATGCTTAGCCCTTCTGTACTACCCAGGCAAGTAGAATTCAGCAAATACAGGAAAAGTTTATTTGAATGTAGTTGTTGTTGTTAATGAGATTTTAAAGAGAAACAAAAAAAAAAAAAAGAACTATCTTGCTCTATTAGTCCATGCAATGACATGAGCCCTTTACTGACATTCTGGATGAGTTAATACAGAGGTGAGGATCCACTATACCTTTTTCCCAAGCTCTTTGGCTTTAATCTTGAGTTTACTGACTTGAGATTCTGCTATCTCTGCCCTCTCCTTCAGTTCATTGATCTCATGCTGTTGCTTCTTACACTTGGAAAGATATTGATTGGCTTGAGCTTCCTATAAAAATAAAAAATACCAAAAGAAAAGAAATTTCCATACCTATATAGTATTTTCTGCTCTGACGTGAGGGTGTTGAAAAACATGAAAGTAATATAAACTTCAGAAAATTGAATGGACTATCTTATTTTGATATAAGGCATAGGGATTAAGACTTTCTGGCAGGCATAAAGCTCTATTTTTATATCTGCCATCCCCAGAAAATTCCGAACCTCTTTGGCACTTCCCACTCCTAGTAGTACAGTTCTCACAGAGTTGCTGTGTGCTACAGTATATATAGTCATTTACCCTGTAAGTAGCTTAACATTCTATTCTATCTCTGAACAGAGGCAACATCCTATCGCTGAAATAGAGGAGGCTGGACTTTAAAATACGAGTCAATAAGTATTGGATGTAGCAGTATTCTCATTCAAGTCATTTAATCCAAAATATTATTAGAAACAAGTCAATATATATGAACTTATCATTACATATAGCCATGGGTATTACACTAGGACAGAAAATACATTTTAATGATAGTTGTTTTTTTTTTTTTTACATAAGCACGTCCAAGCTCATCAGAAAAAAGTACTTTGAACTATGCTTTTATTCACCCAAAGTTTAGAAGTGGGGGAGGCCAAAGGGTGAAACCTTACCAAAATTTACCAAAATTTATCATTTGCATGATACCCTATTTTTACATGGCTCATTTCTTGTAACTCATTTGTTCTTGGGTATGACCACAAGGCTGAAGGAGAGAGCTCTTGGATTATGAAGGGAAAAGGTAGCATTAATTTTTGCCATGGGTAATAAAGAATTAAGCCCAGATGGTCCTCTCTAACAAGCTGTTCTCCCAAGTCAGGGCATAAACCAAAAACCATGCACTGGAAACCCTTGAGGCTGTAATGGAGCAGGCACCTACCGCTGCCTCTGCCTGCTGCTTGTAACTCTGAACTTTCAGTTGAAGTTTATTTGTCAGAGTCTGCATCCTGCTCAGATTTTTCTTGTCTTCCTCTGCCTGCAAAGATAAGTCATAGGTTTAGGTGATTTGAAGGACCTGGCAGGTTACACTGAGTGAAGCTTCAAGTAAGCAAATAAGTTTGAAATTTTCGTTCAACATCAACTTAGAGGCGTGATTTGTAAGATGAGTTTCAGTCTACTCATCTGACGTTTTGGGAATTCAACACAGTTCTGAGCAATGACTGAGCCATTTCTCTAGATCCACCACAGCACCCATCAACCTGTGCTGAAGTGGAGGGCAAAGCCATTGGGATAATTGTGGACTTCAGCCCTTCCAGCCCAACCAAGCTACACAATCTCCTGATGTTTCTCAGTAGGAATGAAGTGCATTACTACAAAAGCTATATATGCAAAATAGGACACAAACAACCCTCATTCAAAACAACTCGTCTTTTGAACTTTTATATTGGCCACTGGCTTGGGGCAATGGAACTCTAGAAAAGATAAGACTTCTGAAATTCTGCCACAAGTGTCATCAAAGACAATTGGGAAAATTCCACCATCTGTGGGGAGTTTGGTGTGCCCATCATCTTTGCCTCTGTTACAGTCCTGGTTTAGACAGGAGAAAGGGGATCTGATGCAGCAGTGTTTCTTAACTGTGTTCCATGGAGCCTCTGGTATTCTAAGAAGAAAGAGGAGAAGCAAGAAAAGAATATGACTTGTCATACCCCACCCCTACTCTATGCCACTTTAACTGGAGTCTTTTGTGTGTGTGTGTGTGTGTGTGTGTGTGTGTGTGATACTAGGGTGGAACCCAGAGGCTTTCTACCTCCGGGCTATACTCCCAGACCCATTTTATATTTTTATTTGGAAACAGGGTCTCGCTAAGTTGCTGAGAGCCTCACTAAGTAGCTGAGGCTGGCTTAGAACCTGTGTAATCCTCCTGTCTCAGCCTCCCAAGCGCGGGGATTACAAGTGTAAGCCACCATTCCCGGCTTAACTGGAGTATTTCTAAACTGAGAGTTGTTGAACTTCTCAGAGAAAGAAAATATCTCAACCTGCTGAAAAATGAGAGGCTGATTTAATCAAGATCTAACTTTTTTACTCAAATTTTCTTGCTAGTTTCATTTTACCTCTTCAGTCAAGTTTCAACTTCTTTTTCTGGTATGTTTTAGATCTTAACTGTCCCCCAAAGGCATTAAAGGCACATATTAAAGTTTCAATTCTCAGGGTAGTGCTATGGGAAGGTGGTAAATTTTTTAAGAGATGTGGTCTAGTGAGAAATCTTTAGAAGATTGAAGGGGTTCCCCCTGAAGGAGATTCTGAGACCTAGGCCCCTTTCCCTTTCTCTATTTTGCTTCCTGGCCATGAAGTGCGTAGTTGTGCTCCACTACAAGCTCTCAGTACACACTCCTTCTATTATATGCTATCTCACCACAGGACCCAAAGCAAGAGGGCCAGTCATAGCATAGAACCTTCGAAATTATGAAAACGAATAAACTAAACCTTTATTCTTTTAATTCATTGTTAGGTGCTTTGTTATGGCGATGGAATGCCACTTAACACTTAACTTTCATGGTCCTTCACTGTCCCTCACGAGCCTACTGCAATCAGGCTCATACCCCATTTCCCCACAGTTCCCTGCTGATCTCTCCTTTGTAGGTTGAGCTAGGCTCTTCCCATCACCTTGTAGCTCCTTCCCACCAAAGTATAGTTTCACCATAGATGACTGTTAGCTGATTTTAAACTCACTGAGGCAAGGATGAACATAGAGGGCTCACCCTGTTTGTGGATCTGAGACTAGCCTATGTGAGTAAAATCTCTTTTCTGTTTTTATTTGCCTATCCTTCTAAATTATAGGTGTATAAAATTTGAAGATTCATAGCATTGTATGCTTATAGTAAATCCTAAAATCAATACAAATTTAATTGTAATAACCAATTTACTGAGTAGAGGGAGGTAACAAAAGAGATCATGTTGAAGAAAAATGAAAAATCCTAGGTGTGGTTACTGATGTTAATGATGGAGCCTAGTGAGAAATCTTTAGAACATTTGCCTTCCCCACTTGGGAAGGCAGAGTCCATGATGTTAGGCGTAGGCTCACACCTCAGCTCAGCTCTGAGGCGTTAAGTTACTCTGGTAGCCGTGGTCATGCACTAGATGTCCCTTCCAAGAAAGAATCGGCCATTCAGCTGTGAGAAGTGCAGTGATCTGATAGACTCCACCTGCAGTGCCTTCAGGGTCTGCCACATGGTTCCAGGAAACAACTAAGCACAGAAGAATAACTTGGCAGAGTGGAGTTACTATAGTATGGCCATTTACACCAAAAAGGAAACTCTTCTTTGGGAAATTTCTGTGCTAGAGACTTACGCAGGCCTGCATTGCAGTCTGAGGCTCTTTCTAGCCACTTCCTCTCCTTCAACACTTTCCTTTGCAGGGATCAGCCTGCACTTCTGTCTGAAGCCATTCTCCACCCAATATACTTGTGTCCTCCTTTTTAATTTACAGGTGTCACCTCCAAAAGGCTTCCTGTACTTCTAATGTCATCCTAGCACCTGGTTCCCAGAAAACCCACTCAACACAGTAACTTAACCGAATTTTGTTTCTTTTCCCATAGGAATAGATGATATATTTTTACTAGATTAGTAAAGTGTAAATAACATCTATACAGAGATTCCTGCACATAGGACACAGTCAAATTAAAATGGAGCAGCTGGTTAGAGAGGTGGGGATACACAGAAACTATCTTTAGCTTCTATAACAATCACAGGTTCCTAATCTTATGTCTTGCTTTGTGGCATATTTTTCTAGGCACTAGAGAGAGAAAATAGAATGAATTTCCAAATGCCAGAGCTACATAAAGACAAAGATAAATGTGCAGTGTGGACAAGTCATAGAATTATTGTGAAGGAAAGTGACACTTGATTCCATTCCCAGTGCACAGTTATACAAGTTTCCTGGAGGATTTTTACTAGACAAAGAAAGCCCTATTTTCATTCTTTTCAGAATGACATTTTCAGTTGTCACCTATGAATGAGCTACTACAAAACACCCTTGCCTCACAGTCCTGGTATCTCTAAGAATTTAGGTTCAGGAACCAAAATCAGGACCCACAGACTTTACTTACATAGTACTGTCAAAGACACTGTAAGAATTGGTGCTTAAAAGGAGTTTGATTTTAATTGGAATAAGCTACATTGTGCAAAATAAGAGGGCTAGAAAGCAAATTTTAACATCTCTTTTTAAACTTTTATTGGTGCATTGCAATTATTCATCAAAGTGAGATTCAAAGCCATACAACAAACATACACACAGATTTCTGGTCAACCTAAATGTAGTCACTGACTAATTACATGAGAGTTTCAGTCAAAGACCCATTGCATGTAAGTTGGTAGACCTAGAAGGTTATAATGGAGCTGGAAACTTCTACTGCCTAACAAATTCTACTGCATAGCTCTGGAATGGGCATGAGCAAAAGGAGCTGAGAGAAGAAAAAGAAGATCCCCCCACCAAGACAATTCACAGTGACAAGGTTAGCAGAAGCTTTTGCAGACAACAACAAGCGCCTTAAAAAGTTTGAAAACGTGACCTGAACACAAAAAGGTTTGTATCAAGAGGAATGTTCACGGTGCATTACCTGTTTATAAGCAAATCTATAATGAAAAGATAAACAAATCAAGCAAACTACCATGGAGTTATTCTCGAAATAGCAACATCTCGTCGAGAAGGACCCCAAGCAGGGCCTTCAAAAGGCTTTATTATCATAGGAGATGACAGTTCTCTGCATGTTATTGCCCTTGAAAAACTTAGCAGGGTGGGGGAGGCAATATGGAGGGAGGCAGGAGACAAAAGATTAATGATCCTGACTCTGTGTAGACCTGCAGTAATGTGTGTTTGTTAGTGTCTTTATTTCTAGCAAAATAATATAAAAAGTAAAAAAAAAACATAAAGTTTACAAACAGAAAAAGCTTAAATAATAAAAAACTAAAATACTCTTGTACAGCTCCACAATGAGTGTTTTAAAAGGTATTATGACAGGAGTCAGAAAGTAAAAAAAAAAAAAATTTAAGTCTATAAACTAAAAAAAAGTTATACTAAGCTAAGGTTTAGCTATTACTGAAGAATAAAAATATTTCTTCATAAATTTACTGTAGCCTCTATGTACAGTGATTACGAAACCCATATTGCACACACTCACGTACCAAGTCTTTAAATTCACTTGTCACTCTTTCACTCAGAGCAACTTCCAGACCTGCGGACTCCATTCATGGTAAGTGCCTTCTACAAGTATACCATTTTTAGGTCTTACACTGTCCTTTTACTGTATATTTACTCTGTTTTGATATGCAAATATTTACCATTTTTTACAACTATCTAGTGTATTCAGGTTTGTAGCCTAGGAGCTACAGCCTATACCATGTATCTTAGATATATAATGGACTATGGCAGGCAGGTTAGTGTAAGTACACTTTACATTTACACCAGGATGAAACTTCCTAACAACACATTTCTCAGAATGAATATTGCCCTTAAAAGATGCATAAGTGTATGTGTACCAAGTGAAGACTGATAGAGTGCCCTAGCTATCAGGAAATCTGACTATTCCACAGAAATGAAAGGGAAAAAAATGATAAAAAGTGAAATCGTAAATGAAGAATTATATCATTACAGTAGGGACACATTAATTACTTATAAAAAACTTTGTGGACTTCCGGGAAGATGGCGACCGAGAAAAGCTGGGCTTAAGAGCCCCGCTAACAACCAATCTTCATTACCACAAAATCAGCGTCTTTCATAGCCAGAAAAGACCATCACCAGAGAAACAAAAAAATCACCAGGCTCCAGAGAGAAAGCAGACTGAGAACAGAGCTCAGAGCAACAGAGGAGATACACCGGCCTCACGCCCAAGGATGCGGCAGCAGCGCCATACTGCCGGCGGCAGCGGCGAATTCACCGGACGGCTACAGCAAGCCGAGGTGAGCCGCTGCAGAACAGCCAGGCAGGATTCAGTGCAGGGAGCATCTAAAGCTCCCAGTGGCTGAGCTCAGCACACGCTGCAGGGACTCAGAGTGGAACCCAAAACCAAGAAGAAATAAGCCAGCCTCATGGCCAAGGGCATAGCAGCGGCGCCATATTGCCACTGGCGGCAGCAGCAGCGAATTTACCGAGTCCAGTACAGCTACATCTGTGAATTCAAGAACAGTGAGTCAAATTGCGGGCCACAGAGGAGAAATCCCAGTACTGACTCCCAGGGACTTGACCCAGTGCGGGAGTGGCAGTGGCAGAGATATCACACCATAGGAGAACGTGCAACCTGGCACCCCCCCATAGTTTAAAGCAGCCTCTATCGACTCCCTGGGTCGGAGACTCTGTGATACAACCCAGTAAAGGAGTAGTGGGGTCTGAGATACTACAGACTCGAGATCCAGAGCACCTTAAGTGAAGTCATAGCGACCCAAGGGAAGAACTCAGAGAAGGCACAAACTTCCGAAATCATGGGAAAGAGGAATAACACTGGAGCAATGAATGCCCACAACCTCACAACATCAGAACCCGATAAAACAGAAAATCAGAGATTTCTAGAAGATCAAATCAGGAAAATAACTGTAGAAATAATAAGGGTGCTTCGAAAAGAACTCAGAGAGAGCCAAAAAGAGATAAAAGATGCAATTAATGAAGTAAAGGCCTCAATTCAAAGCACAAACAACCGATTAGACCACATGGAGAACAGAATCTCGCTCTTAGAAGATGATCATTCCAAAAATGAATGCATAGTTTCTAATCTAGAAAAAAATATCCGACAGCAGGAATCTGACATTGAAGAAATATGGGCCCATTTTAAGAGAGCTAACCTAAGAATAATTGGAATAGAGGAGGGAAAAGAAAGTGAAACCAAAGGGATCAACAATCTCTTCAAGGAAGTAATAGCAGAAAATTTTCCAAACACAGAGCAAGAGGTTGATACAAAGATCCAGGAAACTTATAGAACTCCTCTTAGACAGGATCGGAGAAGAGGATCCCCACGCCACATAATTGTCAAAATGACCAATGTGGAAGCCAAGCAGAGAATCTTAAAGGCAACAAAAACAAAGGGCCAAGTGACATTCAGAGGCAAGCCAATTAGAATCATTCCAGACTTCCCAAACCAAGTCATGAGAGCCAAAAGGGCTTGGAGTAACATATTCCAAACGCTGAAAGAAAACAACTTCCAGCCAAAAATTTCCTACCCAGCAAAACTTTCTATCAAATTAGATGGAAATATAAGAAGCTTCCATGACAAACAGAAACTGAAGGAATTTATGTCTTCAAAACCAGCACTAGAGAAAATACTCAAAGAGATTAACTACAAAGAAGAAATAGGTAACACACATCAGAACTAGAGAAACAAGATTTTCCATCCAACAGACAACTAAGATTGGTTATCTGTAGAGATTCATTATTTATGTTAGTCTTTAACCTATCTCTAAAGGGTATTGTTTGCCTTTATTGTTAATTTTTAGGATTTCTAGTTGGAATATTAATATACCTTCAGATATAGCATTTGGAAATATTTTATCCCATTCTATCAGTAACTTTTAACTCTGTTTACATTGTCTTTGTATATACAATATTTTTTTTATTGTTTAGGGAGTTTGTATACTCTTCTGTTGCCTGTGCCATTGAAATCATATCCAAGAAATCACTGTCAATTTCAATGTTGTGAGGTTTTATGACCCAGATTTTCTTCTAAAAGTTTATAGTCTTAAGATTTATATTTAGGTCTTTTATCTATTTAGAGTTAATACTTGTATATGGGATTAGGTAAAGGTCCAATTTTATTCTTTTCCATGTAATTATTATTTTTCAACAATATTTAATTAAAAGATTATTATTTCCTCCACCAAATGTTCGTGGAAACCTTGTCAAAAATAACTTGACAATATATGGAAGAATTTAGCTCTAGGCTTTTATTTAACTCCAATGGTTTATATATCTGCCTTTAGAACAGTACTACACTGTTTCAATTATTGTAGCTTTATATGGTTTGAAATCAGAAAATATATATCTTCTAGCTTTGTTCTTTTTCAAGATCATTTTGGGTATCTAGAATCCATATTCCATATTAGGATAGATTTTTGTTTCTGAAAAATAAATATATAAATATATGATAGTTTCACCTAAAAAAATAGAAAATAAAATATTCTCTGGTAAGAAAAAAAGCAAAAAAAATTATTGTAATGTTATCTTTAAGTCATCAAAAGCTTGGTATCAGACAAATGAAACTGTTATGTGAGATTATCATTTTTAATTTTGAATAAATTGCTATAATACTAGATGTCAACCATTAAGCCAAGCATGGGAAGGAGGGATGGGGAGAGAATGGGGTGGGGATCGGGTGGGGGCTGACTGGGCGATGTGTGCATGTATGTCTACAAAAGTTTGTATCCCACTATGATGTATGAATACAGTGCACCAATAAAAAATAAAATAAAAAAATAAAGTGAAAAAAAGAAAAAGAAACTTTGTCCACTTCTTTTCAATTATTTGCTTGAGGCCAGTGATTTAACACGTTAGATTCTAAAAGCCTTAAAGAAGCCATTCTTTAGTATTTTCTGTTTTCAAGATGTACTAGCAACAAAGTCCTCAGTGCCCTTGAATATTTGTGCAACCAGAAAATAGGAGTGGAAACTTCCCTGATCCAATGGGCCAGCATCCCATGCAAGCTGCTGTGAGGGAGGCGTCCTGAGCCTCTATCATTTACTTCACTTACACATTGTTCTCACTCAGCCTCTCACAGGAAGGCATCTTTCTGAAAGCGTTGCAAATATGTGTGGGAAACAAGGCTATTATAAATAGCTTTTCACTTCTAATTGCAACTTGCCATTCACATGTTCTCTGCAAGCTCTGAAAAGGAACAGATACAAAACCACAGATAGCACAAGAGCCCTGGGATAGAGAGTCCCTGCTGCAGCTGAGGGAGTTCAAAGTCAGAGAGGACTGCAAGGTCCCAGAAGGGCTGGTAAGGCCAGAAGCACAGTGATGCAAGGCGGAGCTCAGACACACACCGGGGCCGAGAGGGCTTCCTGCAGTACCTGGTGGGTCAGCTCCCTGATGCTTCTCTCCAGTCTGCGAACCTCCCTCTGCGCCTCTGCACTGCGATGGAGCTCGCTGTCCAGCTCACCTTCCAGTTCATGAACCTGCAACCAAACCACGACCTCAGACCAGGCTCGCAGCATGGAAATGGAGTGGAGCAGTCAAGGGACCGTGTGTCTACTCTCCCCCACCCCCAGTAATACACAAGTATAACAGCCTCTCTGGAAAAACTCCCTGCCATATGTGAGCTGGTTGAAGTCTGTGAGCTTCTAAGAGGGCTGTGGAGACTTTAGACTTAACACTAAAGCAGTTATAGGATTGTAGGGAAAGGTTAATATAGGCAGAGGGGATAAGCTTCCCTTCCTCCATTACAAAATCACACACCCATGGCTGGTACAGAACTGCCTGTGGCCTGTGACCTTACAGAGTTAGACAAACAAGATTAGCACAACATTCATTCAACAAGGAGCTTCTCTCTCTCTCTCTCTCTCTCTCTCTCTCTCTCTCTCTCTCTCTCTCTCTCTCTCTCTCTCTCCTCTCTCTCTCTGTCTCTGTCTCTCTCCCCTCCTGCCTCTTTCTCTCTAATATTAGGGACAGAGAATGAGCAAAACAGACCAAAACAAAACAAAACAAAACAAAAACCCCTCTCCCTGTACAAGCAGACTGTTTCCTGAGGGGAAGTTGACAGAGTACAATGCACACTATGTTTGATGGTGTCGAGTGCTGTGGAGAGGGGACTGAAGCTGGTGGAGGAAGGATGTGGCTTCTCCTTCTCCCACATGTCCATGCTCTGTCCCCATGGCTTTCTTGACTCTGATGCCGCCTTCTGTACCATCATCACCATTTGAACACCATGTCAGGAGTGACTGACTCCACTCCTCAGAATCCTCACCTTCCTCTTGCCACTAGGTCACACTGGCATCATTGTTCCTCTTCTGATTGGTGCAAGAGGGGCAGGAGGGTCGCAAGTTTTTTGGGGGTAAGATTCATTTAAACAAAATCTTTTGAGCACCTGACCTTCCAAGGAACTTAACACATAGTTCTGTTTGTTGAGAAATGAGCTAACAGATACTCCTCTTTATTTTTTAAAGGACTTGTTTTATTTTGAAAAGTGACTAAGCCATCCCAAGGTGAAAAACTGTTTAAATCAAATCCTAAAAAAAAACTATGATTTAACTTATAAATGCTTTTTTTATGGCAGTGGGGATGGAACCCAGGGGCATTCTACCTCCGACCTACACCCCATCCCTATTTTTATTCTTTATTTTGAAACAAGGTCTCACTAAGTTGCAGAGCCTCACTAAGTAGCTGAGGCTGTCTGCGAACCATAATCCTTCTGTCTCAGATGCCCAAATGCTAGGATTACAAGCTTGTACTACCTTGTAAATATTGTGTGTGTGTGTGTGTGTGTGTGTGTGTGTGTGTGTGTGTTGGTACTGGGGTTCCTGGAAGCCCTTGTACCTCCGGGCTACACTCCCAGACCTATTTTATATTTTTGAAACAGGGTCTCTTACGCCAGCGCAGCTGGCTTCGAACCTGCGTGATCCTCCTGTCTCCGCCTCCCAAGTGCAGGTATTACAAGCGTGTGCCACCACTCCCGGCTTTTGTAAATACCTTTTAACTGTACCTGTACCATGTTGAGATGGTTTCTCTGGTTTAAATGTGTCCACTAAAAGTTCATATTTAAATATATCCACTAAAAGTTCATACCTAATCACCTAATTCATATACTAATGGTATTTTGAGGTGGAGCCTTTTGGAAGTAACTAAGATTAGAAGCAGTTGTGAAGCTGAAGTTCCCATGATTGCAATAGTGGCTGAACAAGAGGGAGAGAGACCTACCCTAATATGCTTGCTGTGTTTTACCAAATAATATCCTCTACTACATCATTATGATGAAGCAAGAGAGCGTCCTTCCTAGGTGCCAAGCAGATGCCAGTACTACGTTCTTGGACATTATAGTCTCTAAAATTATGAGCCAAATAAACTTCTATTCTTCATAAATTACCTGGTCTCAGGTATTTTGTGATAGCAACAGAAAATTGTCTAAAACAATTGTATTCTGATTATAGTTTTAAGAAAAAAACAATTACAGGTGGATAAACAATAACTATGAATAAAACAAAATACTGCACTCTTTCATTGGGGTTGAAAGTGATAGTATCATTTATGTATTTTTAGGGAAAAACATGAATATATAAGTTACTTAATTTTATAACTAAATGCTTTTTTACTTATACAAAAATCTTAAATCTTATATTTGCCATTGGATTATACTATATATATATATATATATATATATATATATATATATATATATATATATATATTTGTGTGTGGTACTGGGGTTCCTGGAAGCCCTTCTACCTCCAGGCTACACTCCCAGACCTATTTTTACATTTTTATTTGGAAACAGGGTCTCCTAAGCCAGCATGCGTGGCTGGCTTTGAATCTGCGTGATCCTCCTGTCTCTGCCTCCCAAGAACGGGGATTACAAGCGTGCGCCACCACACCCGGCAATTATATTGTTAATAGAAATAAATGTTATATTTATCTCGGAAAAATAAACTCAATTTGCTTTTTTATTGTTGTTTTCAGTCATTCTTAAGGCATATTCCATGCAGGCTGTACAGAAAAAAACAGTATATTTAAAAGTCACTGAATAATTATTTTTTGTGTATGTTTTATGCCCCTAATTTGATATACAGTGAACTTTGTTTCTATTAGTGTTAAAGTTGGTGGGATGTTTGTGTTTCTTTCTATCTGATTTAAATTTTTTTCTTAATTCTGAAGCATCTACATAATTTATATGATTCTGCAATCAAAACAAATTTAAAAAGGTATGTTCAGAAGATCTAATTATATATATCTCATCTCTGTGTTCTCTTCCTAAAGTGGTTGTTTTTATTTGTTTTCAATTTATCTTGTCAACATTTATTTCTGATAACATAAGCAAATATATTACCTAAATATATTACCTAAATATCTATGTATGTATGTGTGTATATATATATATATATATATATATATATATATATATATATACCTCTCTTCTTTCCAAAGTTACTCAGCTTCTTATATATGTTTTATATTTCTTTTCTTTCTTGCACAAAAGGATAGTATATAGATATACTATCTATATTGTCTATCTTTTATCATCATTAAACTGCAAAGTATGATATCCAGGGCACATTCCTGAGCTCTTCCTCACTTCTTTTCAATCAGAATAACTATATGGATCTATTGTACACATGCATAAATATTTCATTGCATGGATGTACAATAAGTATGCACTGTTGTTGTGTATGGATGTACCATAAACATGCATGGGTATTTCATTGTCCCGGTATACATAAATGTGCAAAAGCACTATGTTACTTTTCAGAGTCCCCTTTGAACCATCTTTCAACTTTTGTAATATTTATCATATGCCCCATACATAATAAATGAAATTGATTCAATAATTTTAAAAAATACTATTCTCAAGATAGTTCTATGTATTTTTAAGCTCTTCAAAGGCAGATGCAATGTAATTTTTGTCAGCCTTTAAAATATCTGCACTGAGTCTTCCTGAATTATGAACTTCCTTGTTTTCTTTCTCCTTTCCTGGGCTGAAAACAGGCATTTTTTTTTTTTTTTACAAAGAAAAGTAACAGGATCAAGAAAGCAGAAGTAAGATTATAAATGTGTGTCTGAATGCAATGAGTCAGCTTGCTGTGGAGACCCTAGAGCTGGTGTAGTGAGTGGGAGATTCAGGAAGAGGAAAGGCACATTTCATCCAGTTTGAGAAAAGTCCTATTTGCTAGCCAAAAGTTAAGCAAGAATGAATGGATATATTGAGATCAGATACTCTCAAAAATGTCAAAGTGCTAAAAGAAAATGTGATGAAGAGTGAAAGGGGCTATCTTTTATGAAATCCAGTCACAATGAGACTTTGACCTCGGGATGACTAAGCCCCAATTACCCAAGGCAAGTTCCTACCCTGTATTCAAGTTTCTGAATTTGCTTCCTGCTCCCCACCACAGCAGTCTGCTCAGCTTCCTCCAGCCTTTTTTGCAGGTCTTTAATTGTTTGCTCCATATTCTTTCTCATCCTTTCCAAGTGGGATCTGGTGTCTTGCTCCTTCTTCAATTCTTCTGACATGTTTGCTCCCTAGAAAAGAAAGAAACTTCTGAGCTAGCCCAGCAGCCAACTGATCTTCACGTTTCCACCAATAACCCTCAGCTCCTGGTCTGACTGGATGCCATGCCTTCACTGTCTATTTAACCTCTTCCCCTCATGCTCTCCACAAGCTCTGCTGCCCTCGAGTTTGTGAATGACAAGGCAAAAGCAATAGCAGTAGCCATGGAAGAGATTGGGGTGAGCAGTGGTGGAAACAGACCAAAGATGAAATAAATACCACATAAACACCATGACACGACTCTTGTGTTGCAGGAAAGACAACCACACAAAGCAACAGCTTTTAAGTGAACAAAGCACCATGACATCATTTATTTTCTAATAAAGTAATCAATGTTACATTATATATCAGTATTATATATATAGACAAGTGCCTCTGAAAATCTTTTTCACAACTCACCTCTATAATTCTGTGATTCACTCCTGGAAACACGTTTAGCCTCCAAGAATTTGGAAGCAACAGATGTTATTAGTGCCAAGAATATATCACTATCATGTAAGTAAAATCCAGAGTGTAGCCGGATGTGGTGGTGCACGTTTGTAATCCCAGTATTTGGGAGGCTGAGACCAGAGGATTGCGGTTCAAGGACAGCCTCAGCTACTTAGTGAGGCCCTCTGCAACTCAGTGAGAATTTGTTTCAAAAATTAAAGAATTAAAAATTGGGCAAGGGGTGTAGATTGGAAGTCAAATGCCTTTGGGTTCCATCCCCAGACCCGCACGAAAAAAAAAAAGAAAGAAAGAAAGAAAAAGAACCAAAGTGTATCTGTGTAATCAAATTATGTGATAAGACATTTTTAATTATTTCACAGTTGAAGTTAACACAAGAAAATACTAGTTCCAAGTTACTACAGTATTTAGCATTTTTACTGCAAGCTTTATGTCATGTTACTCTTCTCAACAACTTACCCCTAAGAAAATGACAGTATTCATAAGTACAAAAATTGTTATATCCAGTAGGTGGTATTGTACATAACCAAGATAATAGGATTGTTTATAAAATTAGGTTTAAAAATGCAGAATGTCTTGATAATTAACAGTTGTCTCAAATGCTAAAAATCAGGAAAAGGCAGAAAATAGATATACTCATTATTATTTACTTTCAGAAATCCAAAAATGATCCAAGAAATAACAATGATACAAGATGTGATTAACATACTGTATCTCTTTTAAGCCAAAGCAAACTTTTCACCTCAAAGAGGGTAATTAAGACACTATATGAATAAAGTATATAATGTAAAGTCATTTTTCTCCACAGAATGTTTTCATCTTAGTATATAAACTGCAACATGGCAAATGACTAAATCAGCTATAAAGAATCTGTACTACAGGTTGAGTATCTGAAATGCTTGAGACCAAAAGTGTTTCAGATTCTAGAATATCTGCATGTATAAAACAGGATATCTTATGCATAGGACCCAAGCATAAACATAAAGTTCATTTTTGTTTTTTATAGCTTGAAGGTAATTTTACACAGTATTTTTAGTGCACCTGTCAGGGGTGATACATCAGGAGGCCAGGTATTTGATTATATACATACCCTTTCGATTTTACCCACATGATAATGATGTCCTATTATTTTGGATCAGTTTGGAGGTAAATATTAGAATTTGAAATAATTTGAAAGTCATAAGTTATAAGTGTTAAAGAAAGACCTAAAATTTGGGAAACTTTTGTTGGGCATAGTAATCATTGTGCAAATAGGATAAATTATGTCAAAATGATAATGTGCTATAATTAGAATTAGAGCTTTGCGTTAAATAGTATAACTGGAACACTTGACCATTAAATATGATTTTTCTAAAAGCATGGTCCAGTAATTATATTCACTGCAGTATTTAATAGCTTGTTAATGTTTTTTGCACATCTGGTAATAAATTTTAATTTGCATGAATTGTCCAACAACTCTAACTTAAGAATGAAACAAAAAATACTGAAATAAATTTGATACTTTTTTATAAAAAAAATAATATGTCACAAGAAAAGTTAGTTGTGGGGCCTGTTCTTGGCTTTGGCTATGTATAATAGGCTTGATGTCTTGATGACATTATTAAGAAATGTTTTATGAATCTTTCTGAGCATTTTTTAAAGAACGTGGCTCTCTCAGACAAAAAAATTTATGTCTATCAACTTAACAAACACTATGCTTTAGATATGGTTTGAGTTTGTTGCACAATAGTTGGTGTGTTAGAGCTTGGTTCTCAGTTTGGTGATGTTGGGAGGTGAGACCTTTAAGAGGTAGGGCCAAGTGAGAAGTCCTTACTTGGGTCAGTTGAGATATGCCCTCAGAAGGGGCTATGGGATCCCAGTCTTCCTGGATTTGTCTCACAATATGATCTCTTTCTTCCTCATGTGGTACCTCCACTGTGATGCCATACACCACAAGGTCTAAGGTCTTTACCGAGCCAAAATGATGTTAGCACCATGTCTTTGACCCTCGAGAATAATGAACTGATTTCTTTTCTTTTCAAAGTTACCTGGCTTCAGGTGTTTTTTTTTTTTAATAGTAGCATAACCAGAGAAAGTTGGTTCTTAGGAGTGGGACTATTAATATAACTATGCATGAAAATGTAAAGGCAGCTTTGGAAGTAGGTAATAGGCAGAGGTTAAAAAGGGCTGGAGGACCAAGCTATAAAAAGCCTACATTGTGGTGAGCATAGCATTAAAGGCAATTCTGATGAGGGCTCAGGAGACAGGAATTAGTCTTAAATGGAAACACAGATCTGACTGGAAATAGGAGAGAAGGTCACCCTTGATACACCATTGTAAAGAACCTGAATTTATCATACCCATGCCCTCAAACTCTGTGGAAAACTAAACATGAGCATGATAGTCTAATTTATCTGGTAAAGGAAACTTCCAAACAACAAAACATTTAGGTTGTAGTATGGGCAATGTGTGGCCATGATAAATCAGATTTGCCATGAGACTCAGGAGCAAAAAGAAATGAAGCAGGAAGATTTGGAAGATTCCCAGCCTGATCATGGAAAGAGGAAAGAAAAAAACATGTAAAGACCTAGAGAGTGCAGCCTAGGTATCTTTGCTAAAGAGGTTAGTATGAGAAAAGGGAGCCAGGTATCAACTGGCTAAACTGTGAAAAATAGCTTTAAGGGGTTCTTAGAAATCCCTTGGGCTTCTTCTCTCATCACTAGCCCAGATGCCTAGAAGGGCAGAGTGGTTTCATAAAACCCCAGGGCACACTTCATGAATTTGCTTCTTACCCCAACCCCTTTGTCTTTCCTTTCCCTGCATTCTCTGGCAAAACAAGCTATATGGCTGTGGCAGTGGATTAAATGGGCTCAGGCATGATTTGCTTACTTACGCAGGCAGCAAACCTTAGTGCTACTTTTGCAACCTTACAAAAAGCAGGAGTTAGGGGGCCATGAGAGTTTCCACTGAGATTTTAAAAGAAAGCCCAGGAGGCCAGCAGAAGTTCACTACTGGGTCAGAGCCCCTACAGGGTAACACTGATGGGGCATAGGACTGGATCCATGGTGCAGATCTCAGAAAGGCAGAGAAAATGGCAACATGCAATTCTTGCTGAGGAAAACTGCAGGTGGTGTGCAAACTATAAGGTTTGCAAGTCATCCCTCTGCACCCACAGACACGCGAGATTATTCATGCAGGTGCCATAAGTCTTTATTAGTCCAGCCCACTTGTCCCGGGCAGCTCCCTCCCCCACCCCCATGTCACTGGTGCGGGGTGGGGGGTGTGTGTGGAAGGGAGCCTTCCACCAGTGTAAGAATCTCTCTCTCTGTCTCGAAATCTCTGTCTGTCTTCCCCCAGATCGCTGCATCCCTTCTTTTTATCAAAGGGGAGTGGTCTTCCGTGGGAACTCCGGAGCTTGCAGGGTAAGGAGGCGGGTCTTCCTGCCTCCTGGCTTCCAGCCCCACCCCTGCCCCGTGGGGATCTAGAACCTAACACAAACCAAGATGAAAAAAGCAAAAGTGGTCTAAGACTGGCAAAGCCAAGGGGGGTGGGTTGCCTTGGAGGCCCACCTTTCACCTCAATACACATAAGATGCCAAACTTGAAACTTTAGAATTTCATATCTGCCCTGCTGGGTTTGGGTCTTCCTTTGAGATGATTACTTCTTTCTATATCTCTATTTCTCCCCAATTACAATAAGAATGTTCATCCTATTTCTGTCCCACCATTGTATGATGTAAGTATGTAACTTGTTTTTGAGATGTACAAGGTTTCACAGCTGAAAGAGTTTGCCTTGAGTCTCAGAGAAGACTTTAGAATGGGACTTTTGAGTAATTCTTGAACAGTTAAAACTTTGGATCTACTAGGGATAGAATGAATACATTTTACACTGTGACAAGAACATGAGCCTTGGCAGCCAGGGGTAGAATGCTATGATTTGGGTATGGTTTGAGTGAGTTTGGTCCTCACTCCAGCAATGTTGAGTGCTGAGATCTTTAAGAGATCCTATTGGCCTAGGGTCCAATGGGAGGTCCTTAAGTCAACTGCAGGTTGTGCCCAATGGGATTTTGAGAACCTGTCTTGCAATGGGGTCTCTTCCTTCTACATGCACTTTTGCTTTTGTGACATCATTTGCCATGCGGTCCTCACCATAAGCCAAGCTGATCCCGGTGCCATGCACACAAACCTCTAGAACTGTTAGCTAGAACCTCTTATCATTTGAACCTCTTCTCTTTGTAAGGCTACCCAGATTTAATTGTTTTGTTATAGTAACAAAAGTGGACCAAGACATCAATTATCTGTAGAGTTTATGTGAGATTTCCATACAAGTGGTAAGGACAAAGATGAATTACAGATTCAGTTCTGAGTTGAGACTCAGAAATAAACTGCTGGAATATTAAAGGATGGGGGAAAATGGTAGTTGGTTTTCTTCTCAACGTTGTAGGGAAAATCTTACAAAATCAAGATTAAGCAGATAGTGTGTTAATAATGAATGTTATGGTTTGGATCTGAAATGTCCCCCAAAAGATACATGTTGAAGGCTTGGTCCCCAAAGCAGCAGTGTCCAGATATGAAGCCTTTTCAGAGGTGACTGGATCATGAGGGCTATGATCTCACCAATGGGTTTGTCCACTTATGGATTCATAGCTTGATGAGTTTGGAGAAAAGAGCTTTGTTATAAGACTGAACTTGTCTCTCTCATTCTCTTTCTTCTCCCCCCCCACTCCCTCCTTCCTGGTAACTCTGAGGTGAACTGCTTTGCTCCATACATACTCCTGCCAGTCACCACCAATTGAAACCTCTGAAACCATCAGCAAAAATAAACAAACTCTTTACTACTTATAAGTTATCTCATGTATTTTGTCATAGCAACAAAAAGCTAACACAATGATTGACTGCAAAACCTGACCCAGCCAGATTAAAAGCTCTTTTTATTTCTATAAATGTATATTTTTGAAAATGTTATGCATATTATTTTTTCCTTGGTCATCAAACATCTCATACCTTCATGTACCTCATTTTCATCAGAGAACAAAAGTATCTGCCCAGATGAAAAATGGCTGAATGAAAGCCAAGCTTTTCCATCTGGTAGAAGCTGGATTCCATGATGACTTGGGGGCTGGAATTTGCTACAAGATTTTGTTTAGTTTCCTATATTCTGAATAAGCAAATATAGATATAAGCTCTTCTCTTTTGGATACAAGCAAGCAATAAAAATATCCTCTTTTGGATATGAGCAACCAGTAAAATATCTAAACGAAGGCCCTGTCTCCCCAGTTTTTATACCCTTTTAAGCCAGAGAATCAACTTCCCTTCACACAGAAAGGTCAAGCCTGCTCCATGCAGTTGCATATTTGGTGAGGTGAGCAAAAGCCCTTGACATGGAGCAGATGAGTGGAAACTAAAATCAAGCAGGCAGTAAGCTCTGGGACTTGCAACTCTGAGTCCTCCACACATACCATCCCATCCTCACTAATACTTTTTGCACAGATAATATCTATCTTCAACTTGCCAAATGCTTTGAGGGAGAATGGTATCTACATAGGGCAGGTGCCCAGAGGGTAGCCTTTGTCCAATTCCCACAAAGGTGCACTGGGTCCAACAGCCAAACCTGAAGTTACTATCATTTCGGAAAAACATGGCCAGCAACAACTTTAAATTTATAAATAAATTCCACTATCCCTGATATCCTTTTGTGCCATCCTAATTCTATTACTCAAGAGTAGTGTGGAGTATAAAATAGCTTATACACTGTTTTCAGATCATTGTCATAAAACCATTATAAGCCCTAGGAAAGTATTTGCAAGAAGACAGAACTGCTTCTAGACACTAGATATATTGACTCACAAGTAAAAAATGGCTAAACCTAAAAACAATGACTCTTGCCTTTACAAGATTTTGCTTATAGCAATTCAATTGCTCCTTTTCATTGCTGGGGTGTACAGGGAAGGAGGAGCTAATTGGCCTAATTGTTCAAGCTGAGCCCAGGGTGGCACAGGCATCAGTTAACCTCCTCCTGACTAAATGGGGAATCGATGGAATCCTGTGGGGCTGTGGATTGGTCCCTGCCTCTGGGCTCCAGTGAACTTTAGCAGACAGGGCTGAGCAGGCAGTCAATAGACCCACCTCAGTGTCTGCCTTTCTGGCCTTCTCTTCCGCATTTTGACACGTCTGCACCATCTCTTCCACTTCTTTCTGCATCCCAGCAACATCAGCCTCCAATTTCTTCTTCTGGTTGAGGAGGCTTGTGTTCTAGGGAAAAGTAGCATCCGTGTTAGTCAAGTTGGAACTGGCAATGCAAATGCAAGCTGGTATATTCAGGATATGCCATGGGAGGCAGCTCTACCCAGCAGCAAATTATATCATAACCAACCATATTCAGCTAAAGCAAGACTTCCAACCCCAGGTGGCTTCTGCCATCAAAGGTATATTTAAATTAAAGGGATTTTATCCATTTAGAGGCTAAAAATGAAAGAGAGGAGAACTTGAATAAGAAAGGAGGCATGGATGCCAGATAATCTACAACCCAAACAGGTTTGGTTTTCAACTTACAGGGGAATGTTTCCCTGACTTTTGCTCTTGGTGTGATGAACACAAGTGTCCCAGAGCAGAAGTTAACGTCATCAGCAGACATATGGGGCACAGGAGGTTGAAGAATTAAAATCATAATTCCCAGCCTGCTGCTCCAGGAAGAAGAAAAACATCCTCCTTTTTATCCACCTGCCTCCTGTTTGAGTCTACGGTGAGGAGAAGGAGGAGGGAAAGGAGTTCAGGGAAGTCTCAGTTCCCAGCCTTTAGGAGCCCCATTAAGAGGAGGAAGCTTTGTGCTGCTGCTGCCCTAATTCTTTCCTCCCAGTTGCGACACTAAAGGCCACAGCTCCCTTTGCTGCATGTGCACCACTGTGTTTGAAGCACAGCTTCTCCGAGGGTGTGAAACCTCAGCACAGAGCAAGTGTATAAAAGGCACGGGCTTTCTAATTTTTTGTTCTCCTTTCATTTTGTTCTTCCATCCACATCATCCTTCCACTTTCCTCTAGCTGCAGTCTCCTCGGTGGCAGGATTAAGCTTGGCAAATAAAAAGAAAGACATTCCAGCTGAGCAGGTTCTGCCTGGCCCTTGCAAGGCAGCAAGCACCATGGAGACCAGCGCCTGTTCCCGTGGAGAGCCAGGCCCTGGGCACCCGGGATTTTCATTGCTATGGACATGGTGGGAGTGGCGAAAACAGTTCTCTATTTTCCTGGAGTGTTTTCTGGATGTTGACTGCACATAACTCCATTGGAAATCTTTCTTTTAAAGAGAGACACAAGCATATACTCTGATATATTTGCACAAAAAATCGTTTAAAATCAGCTAGGGGGAGGATGTTAAAACTTCTACAAGCTGAATGTCTCTCTGATGGTTCTTTTTTTTTAGGAGAAATCAGGTTAGGGAGTATTGTGCTTAAGGGTCATCTATGTTGTTACCACTCAGGTTTGAACAGGGTTCACAAGTCATTAGTCAAAGGTATGTCTGCCTCATATAAGGAGAGCAATGTAAGATCACCCAGACCAGTGCAATCAAAGAGTAGTCTTGAAACCAGGAGCAGCACCTGAGGACTCCTGTGATCCCTGGGTCCCACTGCAGAGACTCTGATTCAGTAGGTCTGTAGTAAATTCTGAGTACTGGGACTTTTGTATTAGTGACTCCTCTACACTTTAATCTTCAGAAATTCTGACCTACAGACTGGGTCTCCAATGCTTACTTTTCATTTTTCCACTCAAAATTTTCTCCTTTCATGTCTGCTTTTTCTCTGGATAATATATTCTTCTCTCTCTCTCTCTCTCTCTCTCTCTCTCTCTCTCTCTCTCTCCCATCCTCCTTCCCTCCCTTTCTTCCTCTCCCCCCACTCAGTGGATTTTCATCACATCAAGATTCACAGGGCATTATCAGTTATGGCATGAAAGTTCAATGATTTTTCGCCAATAGTTATTATGTACTACAGGCGATGGATGATTTGCTTTTAAAAAAAAAATCGGTGTATCACTTTATTAGAATACAACACATTGCATGGAGACAAGATTTTTTCACGGAGAAAGAAAATGTTGTGTTTTTTTAAATTTGGAGCTGGGTCAAACCCAGAGCCTCACACTATGCTAGGCAAGTGTTCTACTACTGAGCAACACTCTCAGACTGCCCCACCCCACCTCCAAAAAAATGCCGAAGTGAGTTAATCTGCTGGGAATTGTACCTATTTATTCTAGTCTTTGTGATGTCCTAAAGGGATTATATCATGTACATGTACAGAAAAGTTCAACTATAGGCACAAACGAATTGCAACACCTATCAGCAGGTAAGTTTCTGGTTTCTACAGCCTTTGATCTAGTATTTCTCAATAGGGGCATAGCCATCATTAAAAAGAGTTTAATTTTAATGAGGCATGATAACCTCTGACTTCTCGAAGGTGTTTTGGTACCTCTGGACTCCATCCACTAAGCGCCAGTACCACTGCCCAGTCACTGTGAGAACCAAAATGACTCCTGCTGCAGAGCATGACAGTCTTTCCTTGTTGCCTTAATCTGTCTTTCACAATGACCACCTGAGTAAACTTCCTAAAATGCAAATCTGATAACTTCACTCTCAGCTACTTGAAATTCTTCAGTGGATCCTCATGATCTGTAGACAAAATTCATATTGCACCAATCTCAGATCCAAGGTTCCTGTTGACCTGGCCCCACTGTCTCTTAGCATCATTTATGCTCATCTCCCCTACCCTCTCTGTATAAATATTCCCCTACCCTCTCATATATAAATTTACCTTAAAATTCTAAATTCCTTCTCCCATAATTGCCTCTTCCCTAACTTTTCTCTGCCTCATTGACTCTTCGCATGACTCAAAGAACAGTGTGTATACACTTAAATAAATCAGAATTATCAGGGAAGGTCTTCTGTAGAGATGTGCTTCACCTATTATTATACTCAGAACAAGGCACTGCAATTGTTTATGTAGGTCTTTACTCTCAGAGGGTAGTGGAAACATTTTGTATCCACACCATCCAGGTGATGGTGGGTGCCGAAAAATGTTCATTTCATGACCCATTTACTAAAGACATTTATCTTAGCCATATGGCTTCTCCTGATTCTAGAACAAAAGAATTTTGATTTGTCTCTCATACAATCTTACATGAGAAGTCAAAGTACTGACACCTCATCCTAAAAATGGCCACTCCAAATTGTCTGAGAATCCTGGCCCTGAACAGGATTTTTTTTTTCTTTAATCCTGGGATTATCAGAAAGAGAATAGCTCAGAAAGAACAGGAGAACCAGGCAAGTAGTTCTGGAACATGAGAAAATATTCACCTCTCCCTCCCCACCATTCTGGCTGTGAATACTTTTAAAATCCATTCTTTCAAAAGAAGGTTTAATGCTGGTTGGTTGAATTGTGTCTGTCTTTAAAAAAAAAAAAGTTAAAATCCTAACTTCTAGTTTCTTAGAATGTAACCTAATTTGAAATAGGGCCTTGAAATAGGTAATCAAGGTATAATAAAGTCCTTCAAATAAAGCTTAATCTAATATTTCCGGTGTCCTTGTAGAAACAGGAACTTAAGACAGATATAGACACAGAGGGGAAGATGACCTTCAGGAACCCACAGGGAAAATGCCACAAAAACGTAATGGATTGGAGTAATTCATCAACAAGCCAAGGAATGCCAAAAATTGCTAGGAAACCATCAAAAACTATGAAGAAGTAAGATAGAATTATCCTTAAAGTTTCAGAGGGGGTATGGCCCTATAGATACTTTGATGATGAATGTGGAGCATCCAGGACTGTGGGAGAATAAACTTCTGTCTTAGGCCACTCAGCTTGTGTTATTTTGTTACAGCAGCCATAGGAACCAAATACACTTGGGAATGAGCACTGCTCTCCTGCACAGGCTCTCCTGCGATTCTTGTGCCACACTCAGGATTCGAAACAGCAGCCCTGCACGCCCTAAGGCCAACCCAAGGATATGAACTGCTATCTTCAACACCTGCCCCAGTTTATGGGCCCCACCTGGGTATGGAAAAGGTTGATTCTTTCCATGGCTTCCAGGAGCTCTTTTTCTGCCAGCCTGCGCCCACGCTCTGTCTGCTCTTGCAACGGCCTCAGTTCCTCTAGTTCAGACTGAAGAAGAGCGCTGTGTCGCTCAGCCACAGCCACCCGTTCCTTCAGGTCATTGTTCAGGTGTGTGCTATCATCCAGCTGCACTTGAAGGTCCTGCAGGAGAAAGCACAGGAATGAACATGAATCCCTTTGTTCAGTGTGGGACATGCACCTGCCCATGCATGCTCTGAACAGAGCTCCACCTATTTTAATGTTAAATATGCTCCTATTCTCTTGAGGATGAGTTTTGTTGTCTTTACCTTCATTGGTCAATACAATATACTGTGGTTGCTAGAAGAAGCCTTTCTACTCCCTCCCCAATATTATAGTGTGAAAATACCTTCACTTGACTCTGAAACTGGCCCAGGATTTTGGTTGTCTCAGACACCTGCCGGTTAGCACAGCAAAGCTGGAGTTCCATCTCCTTGAGTTCCCCTTCCATCTTCTTCTTTGCTCGGGTAGCCTCAATTCTGCTCCTAACTTCAGAGTCCAGACTCGACTGCAGGGAGTCAATAGCGTGCTGCTGTTTCCTCCTAGTTTTTGAATAACATTCAAGGAAAAAATATCACACGGCCAAATTAAGAAAAGTTCCTTGCTGTGTTTACAAAATTTTTGAAATGGGAAAAATATAAAATTCAACCCCAAAATTTCCAGATAATTAACCAAATGAGTCTAAAGGTTTTTCATTTTATCAACAGGAAAGGTTAGGGGTTAGGTTCATGACTTTATATATATTATAACTAAGGTTTCAGCCCAGCTTCCAGAAATAATTAAGAAAGGACCTGAATATTTTCAAGCTTCCTGTTGGGTCATGTTAGCCCTATCTGAGATCCTCTAAAGGATGGCCCGAGGTGAAAGACTAGATTTCCTAGCACAGCTAAAGATAAAAAAAAAAAAAAAAAAAAAAAATGGATGCTCTTTTAGAGCATGATATTTAAACTACTTTAAATAGTAATAAAATTTCTAAAAGAGCTGCTAGGTTGGAAAAAGTCTTGAGATGCAGCAATATTGTTCTGTCTATAGAAAACTCTCCTATAATAGCATGGTTATATTTTTCTTGGAGTTTGAAAGAATAAAATTGGCTGAGAAAACCAATTGCTATGTGTCAGGGAATTACTTTGATATTTCTTCATAAAAACAAAAATCTTATGAAAAATCATATTTGCAAAGTGACAGAAGCTAATTAAAACATCTGTGTGTTCAGAAAGGCAATAAAAAATTAAGAGAACCCATGTCAATTTTCAACTTCCAAACTCTTACAGATAAATAGGGACCATGTGACTTGAATTCTGGATGGTGGACTGGGATGGAAGTGAAATGTAAAAGAAAAAGCCTCAGCCACACAAAATTTTGCTTGTATAAGTCTATAATCTCTCTTCTCCATCTGTGGCATCAAAAGATGGAAGGAACTTAGCTTCTGGAATGACTTTAAACAGCCTTCCTCACCTCCATCCTATACCACCTTGGACTATTATACAAAAATAAGCTTCTATTGTTTTAAGTTACCAAGAGTAGTGGATGTTCATCAGGGTAGTATAAATGCTATCGCTAATACATGCTATGCTCATCTCACTCCATGAAACAGGGCCCTAGTGCTGGACAGATAAGAAAGAAGAAAGGGGGGGAAAACCCCCTTTATCCTTTGTCAGAGAGTCTTTAAGATCAAAGAGTAAAAGTATATCTGACTTGGGTCAGAATTAGATTCCACATTGAGTTGTCCTACAGCCTTTGTCCTGAACTTGGAGGAAGATCAGAAAGGCATACAACTGGCAGGAAAATTGGAGAATGGTCAGACTTTGCAATTGAGTCACAGGTGAGGGTCCCAGTTTTCAGGACCACTTTCCTCTTATGGCAAGGAGAGATCTGTTATGGTCAGGTATAGAATATTCCCTAAATCTTCATGTATAAATATTCAAAATGCTCTAAATGAGCCATGATGAGTATTATAATTTCATCAGTAGATAAAGCCATTGTAATGCATTTACTGGTGATAACCTAGGCCAGGTAGGGTGTGCCTGGAGGGGTTGGGTCCCCTGGGGTGTGGCCCTAAGGATTGTGCTTTTGCCTTTGAATCCCCTTGCTTGCTTTGTCTCTTGCTTCAGGCCTCCACAATGTGAAAGCAAAGCTTTGTTCTCTCCCTCTATTTCTTGCTGCAATACGCTGAACTCTGCAGACCTGGCCTGATATAAACTGAAACTCCAAAATCTCCATAAACCATGAGCAAATAAATCTTTTTTTCTTCTAAGTCAGGCATATTGGGGTATAGTAATGAGAATATTGACTGAAACTGGGTCTCAGAAGAAGTTATACAAATATGTGGGAACTAACTCTTGATGTCTCCTTAGCCCAGAGTTAGCACTACTCCTCTGCCTGTCTTATTCTCTAGTTACTATAAACTGAGGTCAACATTTCATGCTTATCTTTGGGTGCTAGACTGTTTCTTCAGTTCCTAGATTGAATCCTATATAGTTGCAATTATATAAAGTTAATGGGAACTTTTATGGATTGAATAGTGTCTCCTCAAAAGTTTTATGGTGAAGCTCTGAACCAAAGTACCTCAGAATATGACTGTATTTGATACAGGTTCCCTAAAGAGGTCATTAAGTTAAAATGAAGTCATTAGGATATGACTATATTCCAATAGGACTACTGTCTTCATAAAAAGAGACACTGCTGCCATCTCCAAGGCTGTTGGCATTGGTAAAAAAAAAATTAAAAAAACCTCAAGTACAACCTGCCTAAAAGTTCATGAGTCACGCTGTGATTACATGATCCCATGGTACTGTGGATGCCAAACCACTTTTGTGTGGAGGGCAAAGCCATTTCCTTACTGGCTGGTACACTGATGGAGCAGTAACAAAGGGAGAAAATTGTGGTAAGTTGAGATCCACCCCAGTTCCTTGTGTGAGATTCTTAGAGCTGAAGTGTGCATATGCACAAAGGAATATGTCTGGAGGATCCTCAGTTGCACAAGAAAGACAAGATAGTTTCTTTGCAGCTGGCATGTATGTGCAGCCACCCTGTGGGAGCCAGCCTGCATCTGGATTCCTATAAGTTCCCTGTAGGGACCCAGACAATTGCTCCCCCCTCCCAGTTTCCTGTGAGTTGCATAGTCAGGGTCGTCCAATGCTCTGCCTGGGCCTAGATTCAAGATGGTAGAGTGCAGGAGCTTATCCCAGAGATACCCAAGGATATGCAAGAGGGAGAGGGTGCAACAGGTGGAGGTGTTCACAGAACCCAGAGCTTGTCAGACTGCCTGGTTATAAGCAGAGTCACAGGGGGGCTTTTCTGATTAGCAAAGGGCTTTTTCTAAATTAGAGAGATATCTGGCAATATGAATGTATGGATGTATGGACATCGCAGCACATTTCCTAAGCTGAGCACTCCCTACTACAACTTTAGAGAGTAAGTCAGAACTGAAGGAAAGAAAAGCTGCTTGGTCATCTGGACACACTAGAAAACCTTGAGACAGCTACCACTGGCCACTTTCTGGCCTTGGGAGGGTTTTAGACCCCTACCTCACATTGTGTTAAAAAAAAAAGAAAGAAAAGAAAAGCTCTCCACCACCCCAAACTTAATATGCATGAAAATGAAAGTGTCTGCTTTAAAGTCACCCCTCTAGGCTCACCTACATGCCAGCTCTGGGAGAAATGACCTGCCCCTTCCATGGTGTGATTGATAGTATTTCACACCCAGACCTTTGAGGTTGCTGGTCAAAAAACAAGGAAGAAAGAACTAGTGCACTGGATAGATAGATGCTCTAGACAGATGAATAGGTATGCTTAGGTACTGTCAGATTGAAGCTAATAAACTAGGGAATAAATATATTTAAATGTTTCTTGTAAATGTCTGTAAGATAATTTACAAGATAAAATACAAAGATAATTTTTAGTGTTGTTTGTTCTCCTGCACTCTGGTGATAAAATTCAAGGATTCTAGAGCTCTGTATCCTAAGCTGTCTCTGACAAGAAGGGAAAAAAAAAAAAAAAAGAATCTTCTTAAACAGGAACCTGTATAAATCTACAACAAAATATAGATTATCTTGGAGGTTTTTTTTTTATATATACTGAGTTATTCCTAGCTCTTTGGAATATATCTCTAATCTATATACCTTTTTACTAGATTAACTATGGCCATTGTTTTTTTTTTTCTTTTGAGTTCAAGTTTTTCTAAATTTACCTGTGTTTGTGCAGTTATATTTTTTTTATTTATTCTTGTTTTGTCTAACTAGAGGCTTTCTGGGTCTCTTATTTTTTTCTCTTCTGCAAGTTTTACGCAGCAGGTATTCAAGGGTTAATTATCTGGTTTGACTAAAAGGATAGAAACCATCACTTTTAGGGGATCATAAAAAGGAGTGGAGAGTGGTGATGACTGGTATGTTTGCTTGCCATATGGAGACAAAATGACCACTTGAATCAATTGATTCAGTACCACCGATGACTGGCAGACTGCCCACACATAGCCAACTGTACAGGTTTCTCCCATATCTATGTAACACAATAAAATCAGTGACATGATATGTTTTAGTTTCTGGAAATTCTAGATCTGGCTCCACCCTGGGTAGTAAATATTTGAAATTCTCTTGCCACCTACCAATTGACATTGTTTGTCATGCTATGTGTGTGATATGTTTATATCTTGTCTATATGGTACCAAATTTGGCATATTATTAATGAGCACACATAATTTTAAAAGCCATAGCCTAGCTGCCTCTCAGTTACTATTACTTAAATAAATATGACAACTGAGTAAATTTAAGACTTGTTTGTGAAAATAAAGTAAAAAGTCCTTAAAATTACCAGCACATGTCTCTTTTTCTAGGTAAAAATTAAGTCAATTAAGATTATTTTTGTTACTATAGAATGTTTTCAAATACAATGTTCATTACTTTTGAAGTTTTTTTCTGTGATGGGAAAGTTGGTTTAATGACTTAATTCTTAAATTGGATAAATACAAATGTAATTAATGTTTTAAGATGTTCTTGGCTTCTTAAGATCTACAATAACATTTAAATCTATTGAATGGGCTTCTAATTTTTTGGTAAAAGAAAAACTATATTTTGGGATGGCTTTGTTTTGGGTTCTTTATGAAATATAACAAAGGTAGTTGGAAATCCAGGTTCTGGTCAATGTGTAATTTTATATACAAAATTTTTGCAATGCTTTGCTTGAGATATCTATTCTTTCACATAAACACCCTAACATCTTGGAGACAATAATAAGACCAAAGAAACATTTCTGAACAATCTTTAGCAGATAGAGCTGCATGAATACTTTTAAATCATCTAGAAAAAAAGAGACCAAATTTTATTTTATTTTATTATTTTTATTATTATTTTATTTATTTATTTATTTATTTATTTATTTATTTATTTATTGGTGGTACTGGGGTTTCTGGAAGCCCTTCTACCTCTGGGATACACTCCCAGACCTATTTTATACTTTTTTATTTTTGGAAACAGAGACTCCTAAGCCAGCATGGCTGGCTTTGAACCTGTGTGATCCTCCTGTCTCAGCCTCCCAAGCGCGGGTATTACAAGCCTGCGCCACCACACCTGGTGAGACCAAATTTTATTGGGCCAGGTAATTAGAATTACTATGATGCCAAGAGCTTGGCTGTACATCTTCAGCTTTATTCTCTTATCATTGATCATTATAGTTAAAGAATCAGAAAAAGACAAAGACAGACTAGGGACATTTCCCTTGGGAGACAAAGGGAAGCCACAGGAAGGCAATATGATGATGCAGGCAAGCCAGGTGTGTGTGTGTGTGTGTGTGTGTGTGTGTGTGTGTGTGTGTGTGAGCGAGAGAGAGAGAGAGAGAGAGAGAGAGAGAGAGAGAGAAAAGAAGAAGAAGAAGAAGAAGAAGAAGAAGAAGAAGAAGAAGAAGAAGAAGAAGAAGAAGAAGAGGAGGAGGAGGAGGAGGAGGAGGAGGAGGAGGAGGAGGAGGAGGAGGAGGAGGAGGAGGAGGAGGAGGTGGTTCCTGTACTGGCAATCAGGGACAGTCAGGTGCTATTAGGTACTATCAACCTCATTAGTAAGCACAGATAGTCTGACAGGTTCACTTCATGTGTGTCTGTGCACAGATGGAGAAGCAGGTTCAGGTTTAGGACTCAGAGGACATTTCAGAGCAGACAGTGAGAGAAATTAAATGGATGCGTTTATCTCCTCTATCTTTCACATGGGAACTTTCCATCTGCCAAGGTTACTAGCAGCCCACTAGATTATTTCTTAAGAAACAGGGGCCCTGTTCACTCCCAGACACTAAAAATAAAATGCCTAGTTTTTTTCTGTGCCTGAGCTTGGAAATATAGATTAAAGGACAGAGAGGATGGCTACCAGAGAAAAATGCAAACAGTGACACTATCTGGGGGCTAGATTTGTTTTGTAAGAAGAGAGTATAGGGTCTAAAGTTTGTGTTAAAGGAAAATTCAAAGCTGTGACAGAAAAGTAAATGAACATTTGAAAATCCAGAGCTATGCTGCAGAACCCCCAAAGACAAATGGAAACCAATAGATAAAAGGAGATATTTATAGGAATGAGGTAATTTATTTAAAAAGAGTTAAAAGAAAGAGGAAAATGCTTTTAGGTGAAAAGGGGTTTTGTGTGGCGAGATCTTTGTTTTTTATGATTAAATTATCCCAAAGCAGAAGGGGGGTAAAAAAAAAAATCAGAATATTAAGCAAGTCAAAGGTTTGAGGAAGTCACAAATGATTTATAAAAGATAAGAGTTATAAGAGAGGACTTCCGGGAAGATGGCGACTGAGAAAAGCGGGGCTAACAACCAATCTCCATTACCACAAAATCAGCACCTTTCATAGCCAGAAAACACCATCACCAGAGAAACAAATAAATCACCAGGCTCCAGAGAGAAAGCAGACTGAGAACAGAGCTCAGAGCCACAGAGGAGATACACCGGCCTCACGCCCGAGGACACAGCAGCAGCGCCATACTGCCGGCGGCAGCGGCAAGTTCACCGGAAGGCCACAGCAAGCCGAGGTGAGCCGCTGCGGAACAGCCAGGCGGGATTTCTCGGCGCAGGGAGCATCTAAAGCTCCCAGTGGCTGAACTCAGCACACACTGCAGGGATTCAGAGTGGAAATCAAAACCAAGAAGAAATACGCCAGCCTCACGGCTGAGGGCGTAGCAGCGGCACCATATTGCCACCGGAGGCAGCAGCAGCGAATTCACCGAGTCCAGTACAGCTACATCTGCGTACTCAAGAACAGTGAGTCAAATTGCGGGCCACAGAGAAGAAATCCCAGTACTGTACTCCCTGGAACTTGACCCAGTGGGGGAGTGGCGGTGGCAGAGATATCACACCATAGGAGAACGTGCAACCTGGCACCCCCCACAGTCTAAAGCAGCCTCTATCGACTCTCTGGGTCGGAGACTCTGTGATACAACCCAGTAAAGGAGTAGTGGGGTCTGAGATACTACTGACTCGAGATCCAGAACACCTTAAGTGAAGTCATAGTGACCCAAGGGAAGAACCCAGAGAAGACACAAACTTCCGAAATCATGGGAAAGAGGAATAATACTGGAGCAATGAATGCCCACAACCCCACAACATCAGAACCCAATAAAACAGAAAATCAGAGATTTCTAGAAGATCAAATCAGGAAAATAACTGTAGAAATAATAAAGGTGCTTCGAAAAGAACTCAGAGAGAGCCAAAAAGAGATAAAGGATGCAATTAATGAAGTAAAGGCCTCAATTCAAAGCACAAACAACCGATTAGACCACATGGAGAACAGAATCTCGCTCTTAGAAGATGATCATTCCAAAAATGAACGCATAGTTTCTAATCTAGAAAAAATATCCGACAGCAGGAATCTGACATTGAAGAAATATGAGAGCTAACCTAAGAATAATTGGAATAGAGGAGGGAAAAGAAAGTGAAACCAAAGGGATCAACAATCTCTTCAAGGAAGTAATAGCAGAAAATTTTCCAAACATAGAGCAAGAGGTTGATACACAGATCCAGGAAACTTATAGAACTCCTCTTAGACAGGATCAGAGAAGAGGATCCCCACGCCACATAATTGTCAAAATGACCAATGTGGAAGCCAAGCAGAGAATCTTAAAGGCAGCAAAAACAAAGGGCTAAGTGACATTCGGAGGCAAACCAATTAGAATCACTCCAGACTTCCCAAACCAAGTCATGAGAGCCAGAAGGGCTTGGAGTAACATATTCCAAACTCTGAAAGAAAACAACTTCCAGCCAAAAATTTCCTACCCAGCAAAACTTTCTATCAAATTAGATGGAAATATAAGAAGCTTCCATGACAAACAGAAACTGAAGGAATTTATGTCTTCAAAACCAGCACTAGAGAAAATACTCAAAGAGATTAACTACAAAGAAGAAATGGGTAACACATACCAGAACCAGAGAAACAAGATTTTCCATCCAACAGACAACTAAGATTGGTTATCTGTGGAGATTCATTATTTATGTTAGTTTTTTACCTATCTCTAAATGGTATTGTTTGCTTTTATTGTTGTTAATTTTTAGGATTTCTAGTTGGAATATTAATATACCTTCAGATATAGCATTTGGAAATATTTTATCCAAATCTATTAGTAACTTTTAACTCTGTTTACATTGTCTTTGTATATACAATATTTTTTTATTTTTTAGGAAGTTTGTATACTCTTCTGTTGCCTGTGCCATTGAAATCATATCCAAGAAATCACTGCCAATTTCAATGTTGTGAGGTTTTATGACCCAGATTTTCTTCTAATATTTTATAGTCTTAAGATTTATATTTAGGTCTTTTATCTATTTTGAGTTAATATTTGTATATGGGATTAGGTAAGGGTCCAATTTTATTCTTTTCCATGCAATTATTATTTTTCAACAATATTTAGTTAAAAGATTATTATTACCTCCACCAAATGTTCGTGGAAACCTTGTCAAAAATAACTTGACAATGTATGGAAGAATTTAGCTCTAGGCTTGTATTTAACTCCAATGGTTTATATATCTGCCTTTAGAACAGTACTACACTGTTTCAATTATTGTAGCTTTACATTGTCTTTGGATATACAATATTTTTTTTATTTTTTAGGGTTTATTTACCCTTTTGTTGCCTGTGCCATTGAAATCATATCCAAGAAATCACTGCCAATTTCAATGCTGTTAGGTTTTATGACCCAGATTTTCTTCTAAAAGTTTACAGTATTAAGATTTATATTTAGGTCTTTTATCTATTTTGAGTTAATATTTGTATATGTGTTAGGTAAGGGTCCAATTTTATTCTTTTTCATGTATTATTATTTTTCAACAATATTTAGTTAAAAGACTAGTATTTCCTCCACCAAAAGTTCATGGAAACCTTGTCAAAAATAACTTGACAATGTATGGACGAATTTATCTCTAGGCTTTTACTTAACTCAAATGGTTTATATATCTGCCTTTAGAACAGTACTACACTCTTTCAATTATTGTAGCTTTATATGGTTTGAAATCAGAAAATATATATCTTCTAGCTTTGTTCTTCTTCGAGATTGTTTTGGGTATCTAGAGTTCATATTCCATATCAGGATAGATTTTTTCTGAAAAATAAATAAATAAATGTATGATAGTTTCACCTAAGGAAAAAAAAAAGAAAAAATATTCTCTGGTAAGAAAGAAAGCAAAAAGAAATATTGAAATGTTATCTTTAAGTCATCAAAAGTTTGGTATCAGACAAATGAAACTGTTATGTGAGATTATCAATGTTAATATTGGATAAATTGCTATAACACTAGATGTCAACCACTAAGCTAAGCATGGGAAGGAGGGATGGGGAGGGAACGGGGTGGGGATCAGGTAGAGGCTAACTGGGTGATGTGTGCATGTATGTCTACAAAAGTATTTTCTTTATACCACTGTGATGTATGAATACATTGCCCCAATAAAAAATAAATTAAAAAATAAATAAATAAAAATAAAAAAAATAAATTTCACTCCAATCTTAAAAGCTAATTTATTATGTCCAGGACGTTTTGGGGGCTGTGATGTTAAGTATTGCTAGTTTATTTATATTAGAGTTATTTGTATTCCCAAAGTGTGCAGGATTTCTAAACTACAAAGCTTCAGCAAACAGTTTACACCAAACTAATGGCATCTAAACAAAAGTTGGTAAGGTGATAGCACTTTCAGGTTTATATTTATTTATACCTAATTGTATTATGATTATCTTCTTTATGCAAAGATACAAATGGGACTTGTTTTGCTCTTTTGTTTTGTGTTTTTCTTATAAATCTGTATAGCTGATGTCTTTTAGTATTTGACAGAAGTACAACATCCAAACAATATTTAGAGATGATAGCCATCCTTAAAAAGGTCTGGTGAAGCTGACCAGTGAATGATCTGCTGAGACTTAGAGGACAATTAGAAAATAATAAGACGAAGAAACCACAGCCAATATTTTGGTCCTCACCTGGTAACATGAAATAGAACCCAGGAAATGATGGGATTCCTCCAAGGACCCTGCAGCTCTGGAATGTCATCTGACTACCATATCAGGGGATCACAAAAGCTCCAGAGACAAGAAGCCACCCACCAGAACATATTCTCCGAAAAGAGTATCACTGAAGAGAAGAATGTCCCCTGTGCTTCAGGGGAAGCCATGTGATCAACAAGACCATGATCCATCCTCTTTCCTGGCAGATGGCACAACTGGTAGATAAAAAGCCTCACAAAATCCTTACGAGCAACCCTGGTGAGCCTTGACTGACTTTAACAAAAAAAAATAATGTTATAAAAATGTGTTTGTGCAACATAAAGATATCTTCTTGGTATAAAACACCCTAGATTAGTCCCTGGACTTTATTAACTGAAATCCACTGGATAAGAACCCAGTAAGAGGAAATACCCCATATGATACACATTTTGCCACAGCTGACTCTCCCTACATAGGAAGACTAAAGTATTGCTGGCCTAGAGTCAAATTCCTCTCTACAAAATTATACCTGAATACATTATATTCATTATAGCCAGAAGAAAATGTGCTATTTCAGGGGTAACCAGAAGAGAATGTACTGACACCATTTAAATTATCTCTATATAGTTTACACTATAACTTATAGTGGTATTTATATTTTTAGACTCACAGAATAATATATGACATAAATGCCCCAAAACTCCCTCTAGATAAGCACTTATAAAAAGCTATAAATTAAACCTGTGAATCTTGAAGTTTTACAGGTTCATGATCACCAGAAAATATAAAAAGTAGAGATTTCTGTAAACTATTGAAATATCTATGAGTCCTGTTCAGAATTCTAAAGACAAAAACACGTGTTTAAGCTAAATTAAAAACAACATGCTTGGTTTACAGATGACTCTACCAAATATATAAAAACAGAAGGATGAGCAGTCTCAAAATAAAGAATTGTATGTTGTGCTTCAGGCTTTGTGCCACAAGGACTTTTTACAATATTATATATAATTATTCATTGTCTATTACAATTGAGTCGGTTACCTAGCCTCCAATTTAAAATGCTAATAGGTAGGGGGAGAGGGCACCAAGTATAGTTTAAATGCATACCATTTATGTTCAATAAAAATTTTAATAAAATAAAAAATAAAAAATAAAATGCTAATAGGTATGTGGTCCAAGGTAAAATTTGTGGGGAAAAGCATTATGTCAAGGTATATAGATTATTGTACAATGTACTAATGTGTCATTTTATTAATGTAGATGCCCAATACAACCACAATACCATAAAAAAGATAAATGACTTTGTTAACCAGTGAACCAAGTCAACCAGGCTTGTAAGCGCTAATCAACAACTCTGTACACCAGTTTAGCCAGATGGGCACACCAAAGGTGAGGACACTTAGGACAAGCTACCGACAGATCATCATGTTCCTGAGCCTATGTCCTTTAGCTTTGATTTCTTCTTCCTAGGTCCTCTAGGTCATCTACCTGATAAGACCCTGACTGCAATACTCCAACAGCATCCTCTACCAGCTTGAAGCATCCAGAAAAGATCTACATCCCCTTTCATTGATAGCAATTTGGGTCACTTTATCAGAAGGGGAACATGAGGCATGTTAGAGGACCTATGAACAGGAAGGGCTAAAAGAGGCCTTCTACATAAAAAACAAAAACAGGAAAAGTTAATAAGATATAAAGGTAACAATGACCAAGCAAGGACTATCAAAATAAAACTTCGGCTCCTTTTATTAGCTGCATTCTGAGGACAATCTGTATAAACAAGCAAGGGGGGGTGGCAAACAAGTGGCAACAGATTAGAGCCTATCACCCCATGAGAAAACAATTCAAATTTTAAGGATTGAAACTGGTCAAAAGATTGGGTTTCCAGGACCCAATTTTCACCAATAATAAAAGAGCAGAAAGGGAACCGCAGTAAGGTTTAAAAGCCCACCTCCCAAGAACTTCACCAGTTACTATCTCTTGGGTATCTCTGTCTCTTGTATATGGGGAAATCTGTTTTTGTCTACTCTCTTTTTCTGACTTAAAAGGAACTTTCATATCTGTATACCCTAGATTAGTCCCTGGACTTTATTAACTGAAATCCACTGGATAAGAACCCAGTAAGAGGAAATACCCCATATGATACACATTTTGCCACAGCTGACTCTCCCTACATAGGAAGACTAAAGTATTGCTGGCCTAGAGTCAAATTCCTCTCTACAAAATTATCTTCTACTTCAGAAGACTACCTGTATCAATACTAGTTTTTCCATCGTTCTCCATTAAACTTTATAATTGCCTGCAGACAAGTAAAAATGCTATGGTTTAAGAGGAACAAAAATAATACAAAGCTGAAGAATTCCTGATAAACAATCAACACATTTCATGCAGCGCCAAGAAATTTCTAAATGAAAATTCCCCCAAGTACTTTTGTTAAATAAAAGTTAAGCACTAGTGACCACAGGCAATATAGTAAGAAGTTCCTTTCTGTCTGAAATAAGAAACACACGTTGGGAAAATAAATCAATTTCTAAAAATCAGGATAATAGAAAAATCTGAAAAGCTAATGATTTTAACAGTTCAATAGCCCTATCTCTCTGTTTCAGTACTACTCATCTGTATGAGGAATGTGATACTTTTCTTAACCCTAATGCATACAATTCAGCTTTATTTTTGTAAGCTAAATACTAATATCAGAATTTGAGACCCTTCTTGCCAAAGACACACAAAAATATTTTATATTTTAGTAATTGGAAGAAGTTTAACAGATACTCAAACAACTAAAAAATGGAATCAAATAGTACATATGAATTGAGACCATGTGGCAAAGTTTGACATAAGTGAGTTTAAAAGGAAAAGATGGCAGAACATCACTAGACACCTGAGGCTGGAGACCATGGTGGGGGAACCTTGGGCTGTGAGTCAAAGCCCACCACATCCATTTGACTTCCTATAGTCAAGGGTCAAGGGCTGTTTTCAAGCCACAACTGCAGAGCAGAGTAGTCATCAGAAAGACCACTGGGCCCACAGAGCCAAGAGTATTTACTATTTGACTTTTTATTGAAAAAGTTTGCCTATCCTTACATAGGTGACTAAACTAAAACACATATATCATGTTAGAATAAGGAATTTCAGTGTCTTGTTTCTAAAATCATCTTCCTGGATGTATCTGTGGAAAACAGGACACATGGACCAGACTCACCATGGCTGTGGGCCAACGTGATTTCTCTTACTCAGTTCAGTATTTCCTAGAATAGTTGGAAAAGAACTATAGTTGTTGGTCCCTGAAGATTCAGGATGCACCTCACAACCCTGTTACTGCCTAGTCTTGGAGAATGGGTTTGACCTACATGGCAATTATGGACACCAAGAAAGCTGACCTCCTTTCTTCTCTTGTGTCTAGGAGGGAGGAGATCAAAGCCAGTTACCAAGGTTCCTCCCCTCCCTTCCATCAGTGACCTCACAGGCATCTCCCTCTTTCCAGCTATGCCAATGGCATTTATAAAAATAAAAACATATAATAGAAACATAAGGTATCTGTGACATCCATAGCAGTTTAAGAAATCCTGGGTAGAATATTAGGCACAGTATCAAGCCAACATTAAGAGTTTCAAAATTTGTAAGTAAGTTAAAGTATATTTTACACATACCGCCTGCTCACACTTTCTCCAATCAGCACAGGGCTGAGCTCACTCAGGACTGGTCCTTCTCAGATTCACTTAGCGGCAGGGAAGATCCAAGTGTGTCAGAGTCGATGGCACTGCCCAAATCTGGCCTTTTCCTGTGGGTCCCTCCTCCTGCCTTCTCGGACCCTTCAACTCCCTGGTCCTGTCTTAACAGATGGCTCTAGTTTCTGTGGAACTCTAAGGTTTATGTGTACTTAAGACCTTAAGGTTCGTCTTGTCCTCAGGCCATATTTCCCCTGAGGTCTCTAACTTACCCCACTTATTTTTTATTGCTTAAAATTTTATTCTTATGCAAATTTCCCCTGGCATTCTACTCAGTGTCTTCTTAAGTTAGAATAAACGATCACAACAAGGCATTTTGACACAATCTGCCTTCACACAGAGCAGGCTCAGTCTGGCATAGTGTTGGTGTTACTTTATAAGACATGCTTATCTTTCCTTTGTGGATGTGGTTACTAGGAATCCTTAACTAAAACTTGCAAAAAGCTCATCCTCACGTCTCCAGCAAACCCCTTCGTTTTCCAGCCCTTTCACATCTCACATCCTCTTCAGTTCTTTCTGCTCTTAACCTTGGCTGTTTGGGTCTCCAGCTTCCTGTGCTCAGATTACTGTAAGTGGTGAACTGCTCCATGACATTCAGATGTGCATGATGAGACACTGATGCTGAGAAGTCAGTTTTCCTCTGTGGGGTCTATTTATAGGAACAGATTTGATGTTACTTGAAATCAGGTGTTTTGTTTGTTTTTAACTGCAAAAAGAGATGTTTGTTTTCATTCCTCATGGAAGAAAGTAAGACAAACACCAATATCCAAGGATTTTACCCTTCACACACACACACGCATGCACGCACGCACGCATGCACGCACAAAAACTTAAACACTGACCCAGAACTCTAAAGTAGACCAAATTCCTTACTACAATCGGTTCTACCTAGGAAAATGCCAGTGGGTGAGAGCAAAGCTACTCAAAGCACACAGAGGGCCACATTTGGCTTGATAGTCTCATGAAATACTGACCCCAGGAGTTAGGACTAGAAATGCACAATGGGAATGAGACCAATTCAATTTAACTGATTAAAAGGGGTATTGTTCTTGTTGTTGTGTTTATGTGGTTTTATTTGTTTTAACTTTTTAACAAACACATTTAAAGCAACCTCAGTCTTAAGTGCTTTTCTTTGTGGACATATGGCTTTGACTTAAGAGAACAGATTGGATACATAATACAATCTTTGTTAGTTCTGTGTGTTTATAATTGTGCCTTTGATAAACAGTGTGGAAACACTTTGCCAACTGGTCTTCCTCACACCTCCAGGACTTGTGGGGGCTGCATTTAACCCTCAGTTTTCTGAGAGGCTAAGAATAGCAATGTCTAAAGTAATTAGCTCGTTATGATACTGCAGCCCCTGAATCCTGTGCAGTTCAGTTTACTATCAAGACTCAAGATTCAGAAGCAGCTTAGCTTCAGACTCTACCCTCAGAAACCAAACCACTGAGTGTACAGGCAAGGAGATGTGAGACTTGCTCTGACGACTGAATGAACAATGCCCACATTTTTAGTCCTTCCCTCCATGGTTTATCATTTACAGTTTTTTTTTTTAACTATTCAAAAAAGACTTGATACAGTGATACCCAGAGAGTTAAACAATCCCTATACTTGTTTTTGGATGCATTGAGCCACATAAGGAGCAGGAGCTATCTGAATATAAGACCATCATAAAAACTGGTAGTAATTAGGTATAGGTATTCTTTCATATTAAGTGTTTCATTTAATAGAAAATTCTAGTGGAGAATTAGACTGATTTTCTTTGGTAATGTTCTGACAGGTGAGGTGAAATCAACTAAACACAATACATTTTGTTCATTTGAGTATTTTAAAATAATTAACTTTTGCTCAGCAAAATAATCTTATGCCGGGTGTGGTGGCGCAAATTTGTAATCCCAGCATTCAGGAGGCTGACACCGGAGGATCGCAGTTCGCAGACAGCCTCAGCTGCTTAGTGAGGCCCTCTGCAACTTAGTGAGACCCTGTTTCAAAATAAAGAATAAAAAAATAGGGCAGGGGATGTAGCTCGGAGGTCAAATGCCCCTGGGTTCCATCTCCAGACGCGCGGGAAAATAATAATAATAATAATCTTAAATACCTAAGGTTTTCTACTTCTTCCTCTTTCTCTGAAAGCTTTCTTTCAAGTTCTGCTTTTACTTCCACAAGCTCAAGCTGAAAATGAAGAATTTTGCTTTCATTCTGTTCCAGGGCTTCCTGAAATAAATAAGTAACAATAAATAAGTACAAAAAACTTTATTTTTTAAATATGTGTCACTAACATAGCTCTTTTTAGAAATGCTAAGAAAGATCTTGGTTCAAATCAGTTCCCCCAAATTGTAGCAGAATGAAAGATGAGTAGCTGTTTTCATTTGACATTTCTCTTACAACTTTGAAAAACTTTGGTCTTTTGGCTGTAGCTTAAGAACTAGAATTCTTTAAAAAAATTAAATAGAAAACTTCAATCCTGCCTGTGATTATATTTAAACTTTCACTTTTACTTCTCTTGACTTTTTCTAACATGTAGTCCATCTTTGTGCAGAATGATAGAAGTACCAAAGTTAGAACAAGGAAGATAATGAGTTTCCCCTGAATCTTTTATTTCATTCTGGACATCACAGAGGAAGAAAAATTGAATGTATTCAGAGAGCAAGGAATAGGATAGTACTCAAATATTGTTATCTGAAGAACTAATAAAAGAGTTCAGAATGTACTTGACAAGTAACACTAACTGTGAGCCATTATTATCTTAATTAGTACTATTACTACAAATGGATTGCTCTGAATAGGTAGAGAAGTTCCCCTTGAGCCTGGAATTATTTCCGGAGATGTTGTCAAAGTAGTTCAATTTCAAAAATGTAAGCCAATAAAATCTTTAAAATCTATCCCAAAGATAAAATGTATATAGAAGAAAAAACTTATAAAGATACACCTGGAGGATTTTGATAATATACAGGCATGAGGGCATTTTAATATGTTAGTCAGTTAACTCTAGACAGTTCTGAGGTCAGAGTAATTTTTACAGCCTTCTCTGAGAAGTGCTTATGACATACCAACAAGAATAAAATGTACTGGTAATATTAAAAATAAGAAATATATGGAGACTTTTAATAAGGCCTTTCTTATAGTTCTTTCAGTGCTTTCATCAAAATAAAGCAAGCCAAAAACAATTGCTTAGAAGGAATTTCCTTAAAGAAATGGTATAGGCAGTTGCTTCAGGGATAAACTGTCACCTTTAACCCTCTAGAATGCACCGAGAAAGTGAAACTTTAGAGAAGGTAACCTGGGATAATAGGAGTTTTATAAATTTTAAAAATCTGATAAAGCTTCTCATAAAGGTACAAGTGGGAAAAGAAATAACCCAATGTCACAAATACATGTCCAAGTTGATGAAGTATTCATGATGTGGCTGAAGAGACAACTTGAGAAAAGGCTAGTAGAATATATTGCCATCTGGTGGTACTGAATGGGATGAGTGTCGTGGCCTTATTGTCATCCTCTTCTGGGTTTTTTTTTTTCTTTTTTTTTTTTATTGATGCATTATGGTCATACATCTTAATGGGATAAAAGAATTGTAGAGACATACATGCACACCCAATTAGCCCCTACCAATCCCCACCTCATTCCCTCCCCCCTTCATTCTCTTCTTTGACATGGGTGCTGGTTAATTTAATATACAAAGATGCCTATATGTTATTAGGATTAAAATTGGCTCTTTCAGTCACATATCCCATTGTCTATAATAAAGCTTAAATTTTACTGTAAAAGTTACTTCCTTTAGTTAATATAGTATCTTTAGTAAGATCCCAGACAGAATGGCCAGAGAGCCAAAACCAACAAATAAACAAAACAAAGTCCACCAACTTATTAGCAGACACCACACTGTAAATGTAAGGAATGTGTAAAATGTAAAAGACCTCAGGAAGCATTTATGCATAAAAGAGCAATGGATGGGTCAAGAGTTAGCCATTTGAAAATTCTTCATAAAAGTAATGTGGACACATCTGCTTTGCATAGAAAACACCAAGAGATCTAGTTAAAATATGAATTCTTATGCAACAAAGCTAGAGAATTCCTAACAAGCTCCTAGGCGGTGCCTATGTAGCTGGTCCACAGGCCACATATTAAGTAATAGGGGTCAAGCACTAGAGATGCCTGGTGAGCAACATACCCCTGGTTTCTCTTTTTGCTACAATCAGTAGATTTGCATTCACTAGTGTTTATGTGATCCTTGAAGCTCAGTTTCCTCCTCTGCAAAATGAGAAAATAGCTTTCTGGGGTGAAGACATAAAATAATACATATCAAGCATGTGACATGGTGCTTAGCATGTGATCATCAGCTATGTAAGTGTCACGTTGTGGTCATGGATGTTACTAGAATGCAGACCTTCTGCTTTGCCTGAGGAGGAAAACCTTCCTTCCTCCCTCCCTGGGGACCATACCTCTGTTTCTTCCAATGTCAGCTGGGCTTCATTTTTCTCTTGTTCAATAAGTTTCTTGACCTTTGCCATTTCAGTTAAGCTCTTGGACCCTTCTCTGACCTGATTTTTCAAACTAGAAATCTGTTCTGGAGAGAGGGAAGGACAGCAAAGTTAGTGAAAGGGTTTAGTCTCAGACCCGTGATATCAAGCACATTAAACATTGCTAAAGTCTCACTGGTCCACATTCATGCAACTCTTGGAAACTTGATGGCGGGGCCACCATTAGTCCACAGGGGACCTCTGGTACAATTATAAAAGGGCATCCCTATTTCTACATATTCTCTTTCTATCTGCTAGAAAATTGTCCCAATGATGATGCAGGGGGAGAGGGGAGCTTCTGAGAGCCTTGCACACTGGACTTCCTGAGCACCTATCTATGGTGCTTCTACTTGTCAGAGCCATGACAGAGTCTATGTAAAAGTACTCTCAGACACAGACCTGGAGCCCAGTGGAAGTCCTTAGCTATCAACACTACTGTTTGCCATTGTGTATGCTACTACTCAACACTGGGGCTCAAACTTAAAGCATAAGTTGGGCCAGTTTCTGCCAGTAACCAAGGCAGGACCTCAGATAGTCCAGAAAATCAGAAGGGGCTCAGAAGGGCAGTGGCTTTAGCTCAGGCACATGGTACTTTGGGCTATTATCTCATGAACACAAGTCTTTGACATAGCAAGGCATCTAGACGTCACAGCACCTCTTCCACCTGATACTGCAATGCTATGGTTGGTTCCAACTTGTTTATAACGGGAGCCTCCAGTACCTCATAGGTACCGTATAGAGCCCAGAAGTTCAGTCCAGAGGCAATAGAAGAAACTCATAGCTCACCCGCCCCTTAGTCCTGAGATCCTAGACTGCAACATTTTAAGATTTTTTAAAGGTTACACAAAATGCTTAAAAAGATATTAGATAAGAATTCTGATATGACTCCTAATCCTCTGATAAGCCTTCCCCAAAGGTTCCCCAGAGAAACTCAGTTTTTTGATTGTTTGTTTGTGTTTTGCTCATCTATATATGTATCTCAGAATCATCTGCAGATCTTTGGAAAAAGCTTAAACCTTAAGCTCCACTTCAGACCAAGTGTGATCTCCAGACCAGTTGGCATTGGCCTCATCTGGGAATTTGAGAGAAATGAAAATTCAAAGGCCCAATCCTAGCCCTACCAAAACAGAAACTCTGCTATTGGTCCCAACCATGTGTGTTTCAACAAGCCATCCAGGTGGTTTGGACACAGTTACAGATTTCTAACTACTGTTCCAGCACCTTTTAAACACCCAGTCAGTGACCTGATTGATCATGGACTGTGCAGGTCAACAGAGAAAGCAAGTTATATTTATGACTTCAAGAGCAATGACCTTGCTTCCAGGGCACATCAGGGTATTCATGCACATTGCTATTGGTGATGGGATAAGTTGACAAGCTCACTGAATTGCTGTTGGCATTATATCAACATTTTAAAATTCATTTCTTTAACTCAGCAATTTTATTTCTAGTCATCTATCCTGCTGAATATTTTTACATGTGGACGAACATATGCATATGAATGTATGATGTAAAATTATTTATAACTGAATAATTAGATCTAAAATGAATAAGGTCTAGTTAAATAAGTGTTGCTTATCCTTATTATGCAACACTATGTAGCTTTTTATAAGTATCTGGCAAGTCTCCATGAACAGGAATGTAGAGAATCACAAGGAATGTAGCTCAATAGGTAAGTATGTACACACAGCTGGCCAGGCTCAAATCCCAGATCACTACTTGGTACTTGTTGGCTGTGAAGTTGGACAAATTATTTACCCTTTTGTAATTTAATATAATCTCCATTTGTAGATCAAACTAAGAAACTCTTCTAAGGGCTAAACAATAAACAGCCACATATAGAATGGTGCCTATTATATATGCATATGCTATAAAATATCCATTATATTATAAAACATAGTGCTAAATTAAAAATAAAAGTGTAGAAAAGTATGTAACTTGTGTAAAAGATACACACCTGAATATATACATGAAGAATCCATGTAAGCCTATGGATATAAAGAAAATCTTAAGAGCGGGTACCTTTACAGCATGGAACTGGAGGTAAAGGCACAAAAGTAGTTTTGTGCTTAGACTCAATATAATACATATGACATCTACAGTGAAATAATCAAAATGATGTACAAAACTTAAAAGGTGGAAACATGAATGGGAATGTGACAGTTCCAATTCTCTCTGCACAGAGCACAGCTCACCCACAGCCAGGGCTCTCCCCAGCTCCTGGCTCTGGCTTGGGCTGAAGTCCAGCTGAGAGTACCTTGGAGGTTCTGGTTCTCCCTCCTCAGCGTCTCCTGGCCCTCTGCACTCTCTTCATAAGCGTGCTTGAGCTTCAGGATCTCCGTGCTGAGCGCCCGAGCCTCCTGCTGAGCAGCCTCCAGTAAGGCCTGGGACTCCTCATGCTGCTGCCTCCAGTGGGCAAGGGCCTGCTCAGAGTGCCGCTGCTTCTGCTCCAGGGCGGCTGTTGCAGAGCGGGCCCTCCCGAGGTCAGAGAGGGCGTCCCCGAGCTCCAGCTGCAGCTGGTGCCTGGCCCTTTCCAGGGAGGCATTCCTGGCATTGGCCGTGCTGATGGCTTCAGCAGCCTCCTGCAAGCTAACTGCCAGCTTCTTCCTGAGAAGAGGAGACCCAGAGGCCATGAGAAGCGACAGCCCACAGAGTGCATCATGTCTGTCCTGGACTATAGATAGCACTTGGATGTGAATAGGATGGCTTCTGAGATTTGCTCAACAGCCCAAAACAAAAGCAGTTCCTTGCACCCACAGAATCCAGCTGTCTGCTGACCACCACCCTCTGATTCCTGTGTCCACATGGATTTTACTTTCTCCTATCCTTTGAAAGCTGTGCTTGGAGCTCAGGATCTCTAGATTCTTCTAAAAATTTGTTCATCCTAAAACAGTAATAGGCAATACAGATTTTGTTGATAATTTCATAACAAATGAAGATCTAAGATTGTTCTAAACATGTCACCCAGAGTAAGCTACTTAAGAATCCTTGGGCTCTGGATTGTGACAACAACTCCTTGCTCACTGGTTTTCTAACCAAGCCATTTCACTTCTTCATTCTTCTTAAGAGGAGATTCTGATGCTTAACCCAACCTAAAATAGTAGAAATCTTATAACATAACTGTAGGTATTTAACTACTTTAGAAATTCTTGATTAGAGTCACACATACTTGTAATTTCAGTACTTGGGAGACCAAGACAGATTTGAGGTCCACTTCAGCAACTTAGGGAGCTCCTTAGCACCTTAGCACGACCTCAATCCAAAACTTAAAAATAAAGCAAAATCGGGCTGGGGAGTAACTGTGAGAAAGTACCCATGGGTGCAATCACCAGTACAAAAAAGAAAAAAAGAAAATAAAAGATTCATTAACATAAGAAAATAGGAGTTTTAATTTGGGTTATAAACCATGGTTGGTTTGCCAGGACTACGGCATTTTACTAGGAGTTGAGACTTTAAATATTAAACTGGAAAAATTTATCACATTCATTTTATTGATATTTTGTTCCACATTTAACACCAATTGCTATTTTCTCCCTAACTTGCAGACCATAAACACCTACTTAGTTGCCTAGAATATGTAAATTGAGATGTGAGAGGTTAAGAAACCAAATCTTAAAACTATGGAAACAGTAACTGGGTCTCAGTGAATGTGATTTTGCTAATCTAAATCATCATATGAACCCTAGCCTTATACCCAAAGCAGGCAGATCGTCAACATTCCAATTTGAAAAACACAGGACTCTATATATTTTTTTAATCTGCCTCCCTCCTTGAGGTAATTTAGAAGAGCATAATAAAACTTTATGTGTTTGTTTGTTTATTTATTTATTTTGCGGTACTGGGGATGGAACCTAGGGGCATTCTTTCTCTGAGCTACACTCCAAGACCTATTTTTTATTCTTTATTTTGAAACAGCGTCTCACTGAGTTACAAAGGGCCTCAGTAAATAGGAGCTGAGGTGTCTAATCTACCCAAATAACAAGTGTGTGCCACCATGCCTGGCTCAAACTTTATGTATTTAATGTTTTATTTATAAAATAATTTAAAAACAAATAAGGTTTTCAGATTTTACCCTGTGAACCCCTTGGTTTTTTGGGCGTGTTTGTTTGTTTGTTTGTTTGTTTTGTTTTTAGCTGTCACATACTACAGAACTAACTCCAAGAAATCCATGTGGTCATACATACACTGGCCCACAATTTTTTCTTTTTCTACCCACTCCCTAAAGAAAGTATCAGACAAAATAACAAAATAACAGCTAGGCACTTTTGCCCAAATTCTTCAATCATTAGGGGGAAAAAATCTTACTTAGAAGCAAATGACAGATTTGGATACAAGGATGCATTTCAGTTTAAAGCCCCACTTTTCTGAGATTCAGAGTTTTTGTAAAACTCTGACTGCAGTTATTTTTAGTATCTATCATTCCAAAGCCCTTTGTAAGTTAATGTGGATACAGAGATGGATCACTTGGTACCCTCTGGGACAGAACACAGCAGCTGTTCTGTAACTACACATCAATGCCGCATGAAGATTAAGGTGAAGAACTGAAGAAACATTATTTCTGGTTGAAGTTAAGGCGTATTAATCTGTCCTAGATTTTTGCCAAGCTGTCACGTCAGGAATACATTCTTTGGGGTTAAACTTTATTTATTTATTTATTTATTTATTTATTTATTTATTTATTGTGGTATTGGGAATTGAACCCAGGAACATGCTCCCTGTGAGTTATGCCCCTACCCCTATTTTATTTTGAAACAGGGACTTGCTAAGTTAAATATGGTCTTACTAAGTTGCACAGTCTCATTAAGCTGACTTCAAACCTGTGATGCTCCTATCTCAGCCACATAAGTACTGGTATTACAGGTATGTGTCACCATGCTCGGCTTGAGTAAAACTTTAATGACAATAAGCTGCGTTGATTTGACACTTTCTCTCAAAGATACATAATCACTCAATTGCTAAGTAAAATATCAAAGTTTTATATCCTCTAAGTAAAATATCTAAGTATTATATCCTGCCACTAAGTCTTGATTGGTGCTAGGCCCCCAAATCCTATAGTACTTGAGAAGTTTCAAAATCTTTCTGTGGAATTGGCTTTAACATAGGTATTCTAACATTAGGAATGGCATGAGAAGGATTTCTTTTCAAAGAAGCTTTTGTCCCATATAGCACGATGACAGAGTCTAACATGTTTCCAGCTATCCCCACAGCCATTTGATAGTGTACAAATCATATATCAGAGACAGAATGACTTTGGTGGATGGATTCATGTATACACGTGGGCTCGATTATTTTGGTGTACAAAATAAAATGTGGGAACTTAAGTGATGCCCAATTTTTAAATCATAGCCCAAAGTCACATCTATAAAGACTTTGCTCGTTCCCCTAGACACTACCTTCTTTTTCTCCCCAGGACCTTTTTATAGTCTCTATCATTTTGTATTATAACTGTTTTAGACTTTCTAGAGTATGTGCTTCTTGACAAGAGTGACTCTTTCAGCTTAGGTCTTGGGCTTGTTTGTGCATGCAGCAAGGATTTGGTAAATGCATACCAGGAGGCCCTGGTGACTCAGTCATTGTCCTCATCGTCCTCCATGTGACTACCCCTTGGAGAAGGATGTTCTCACCCTACTCACTTGGCCTCCTCCAACTCTTCGGTTCTCTGGATGGCGTCCTGTTCACACTTCATTCTCCACTGCACCGTTTCAGTGTTGCCTTTGGACAGGGCCTGGTGCAGCTCGGCCAGGACCTCCTGTTCCTTCTCATACTGCTCTCGCAGGAGGTCACAGTCATGCTTGGCTGACTTTAAGGCATGGGTCAGGGCACTCTGAGACTGTAGAGGACACACATTATGAAAGTCACCACCATCATTAGCAATGAAACAGGTTAATTACAACCTGCTAGAATTCAAGTTGAACCTAAACCTAATAAGATAATGCCAACGAGAAAATTTGAGACAAGAATAAAAGGGATAGACCATCTAATTTTCCATTAAAACAGGGAAGAGAGCTCTATTTAAGGATTTGCCAGCCTATGAAAATGTGAGCTTTGGTGAAAAACACAAAAGTAGAAAGGAGAACATTCACTATCTTTCAGGCAATCAGATTTATATTTAGCAATATATAAGATTCAGATCTTATTTAAATCAGAAAGAACTACTAGATTAAGTCCAGCCTTTTCATTCACTGACAAGGAAAATAATAAATTTTATTTCCCACGTAAATCTGAAAAACCTCAGCTTTTAACCAGTTTAAACCAATGGTATTCAATAGAAGTTTCTACAATAAGAAAATTATTATATATATATATATATACATACAAATATTATACACACACACACACACACACACACACACACACACATATACACTATTCAGTATGTTAACTAGTGGCTATTCAACACTCACAATGTGCCCAATACAATGCATGGTAAAACTGAATATGACATTTAATTTTAAGTAGCATACAGTTAAATTTAGATAACCATTCAGAATAGAGTAGTGTCTCCTTTTTTTACTGGACAGCACAGCTGAGTTTAATGAACATTTCTAAAACATAAATGATGGTCTGGCTAGTCAAGCAGCATCACTGCCAGAAGAAAGCCTCGTGTAGCAGGGAGAACCAGAACCTCAACATCTACACATTAGAAAAAAGCATCATCAGGCAGCTGCAGGTCAGAGGGAACAAGGTCTAGTTAATGGCAACCTCGGCCAGACATCGTCAGGTGGTGAAGGGGTAGCAACAACATACAGTGATGCTGAGAAGGAGACTGGCTTCAGAATCAGATAAAGTGGGGTTTGAATTGTGACCTTTCCTATTCTTTAATATATTTTCACTGCGTACTTGGTATAATATTAGTGCTACAAAAGTAGAGGAGAAAAAGGCATTCTCTAAGAATCCAAAAGGAAATTATATATATATATATATATATATATATCAGATAATATAAGTATATAAGTATATAATAAATATATATTATATATAATAAACATGTAAACAAATCAATAACTAAAAGCTCAAGTAGCAGAAAATTCAACTAAAACAGCTTGACATGATATAGAATATTTGGCTTCTTGCCATCATCCCCCAAAGCCTTGGGGAAGGGCTTTAGGCAATGGAAATGGCAGTCAGTAAAGCCCTAAGGCAAGAAAGTTGGAAGATTGTTTAAGAAGCAGAGAGAAGGCCATGGCATTAATACACATGATGTACTTTAACAGACATATCAATGTCAATCACTAAGTCAAACATGAGAAGGAGGGAGAGGGAGGGAATAGGTGGGAACTGGGTAAGGGCTAACTGGGTAATGTGTGCATGTATGTCTCTCTACCATATTGTATCCCAGTAAGATGTATGAATACAATGCACCAATAAAAATAAAATAAATAAAAAATAGGAAATAAAAGAAGGCCCTGGCAACTGGAAGGTAGTAAGCAAAATAAGCCAGTGTGTAAGGTAACATCACAGAAGGCAGCAGCCAGATCAAGGGGCCTTGTAGGACAAATGAAAGACATTGGGAAAACAATAGAGAGATCTAAAATATAAATCAAATCATTTTACTATCTGTGTAATTTTCTTCACAGTTTATCATTAGCTGAGTGAATTTGGGTGAGTTATTTGTCTTCTCAGAGCCTTGGCTTTTTCATATATAAAGATATAATTCTCTTGCCACTTCATATGATTGCTATGGAGAATAAGATGGTGTAAGAAAAGTATCTAATATGTATAAAGTAAAAAGTGTGATAGTGGTTTTTAAATGTATGTATAATAGAGTCCAAGATAGACTCTACTTTCATAAAAATTAATAAATACAATTGATTAGCAGCCTATCAAGGTGAGGGTGGGGGGAGAACACCAGAACTCAGCAAAGAATAAATGAAAACCCTGTCAGATATGGAGAGCTGTGATGGCAGCATAGAGAGAAACAAAATGTACTAGCACTCAGGATTACAGCACACTCCTCCAGCTGGGGGAGAGGAGACTCTCCATTACAGGAAAAAATAGTAAAGGAGAAAGTCCCATCAAACCCCATTTTTATTTATGTTTTTGGTGATACTGGGGATGGAACCTAGGGCCATACTACCTCCAAGCTGCACCCCTGTCCCTATTTTTTTATTCTTATTTTGAAACAGGGTCTCACTAAGTTGTAAAAGCCCTCATTAAGTAGCTGAGGCCAGCCATGAACAGTGATCCTCCTTTCACTGACAATCCTAGATACGGAAGAGTTCCACAGTCACTTTAGACTTAGAGCCCAGTCAGGGGAGTTGCCTGGAGTATGCATGTATATAAGTAGAGCTTATTTCAGAAAAGGAACTTACATCATCTCTCTCTCAACCCTTAGAGCCCAGGCTGCTACAGTACACCACCATACTGAGAAACCGAAATGCTGCTGTAACGCACACTATTGAAGGGCCCCACACATTCCACCACACTAGCACAAAAAGCTGCAGCCTGACAAAAATCAAATAGACCTTGAGTGAAACTGTGACCCAGACCCATGCCCACACAGTGCCCTGCACTATAAAGGAGGGGTGGTTCTGCATGGCAGAGAGTGCCACCCCTAGGATCTGAGAAACCAAAGTACTTGCTACCCGGGGCTTTGCACCTGGCCCTGTCAACTGCCCTCTCTGATGCCATCAGCCTGCACACCATTGCTGGGCCTGATAGCCCTCCTACTGCCAATGGTACCCAAATATGATTACAGCTGGCTAAGCTATAGGGAGACTTAACTTCAGTGCTCAGCTGGAACCAAGGCCAACATTCTAGATACATCTCCAAAAAAAAAACTTTTACTAAAAATGCCACCTTATAAAAGTGGTAGAAATAACTTCCGGGGATACAAAAATTAAAGGAGGGGAAGGAGAAGTGTAAAAAAGCAACGGAATCTGACACCTCCAAATAAGTAAGACAATTCCATAGCAATTGATAAAATGCCTGATGAAAAAATTCAAAGGAGCACTGCTTTGGCTAGTCTGGGATTTTGTTGTTCCAAATGAATTTAAGGACTGCTTTTTTTTTTTTTTTTTTTTGTCTGTGAGGAATGATCTTGGTAGTTTAATGGGTATTACATTGAATCTGTAGATCACTTTTGGAAGTATGGTCATTTTAATAATATTTATTCTGCCTATCCATGAACATGGAAGATCTATTTCCTAAGATCTTCTTCGATTTCTTTTTTCAATCTTTTATAATTTTCTTTGTAGAGGTATTTTACCTCTTTGGTTAAGTTTATTCTTAAGTATTTTTTTCCACATTCTTCTCATGAGCATATAGAACATTCTCTAGAATATGTCACATACTAAGCAACAAACCAAGCCTCAATAAAGACAAAAAATTAATATTCAGATTATATTATCTATCTTGTCTGATCACAGGAGAATAAAACTAGGAATCAACATGAAACTAGAAACAATATGGGCCTTATTTTTATTATTATAATTATTGACAAATTTTAATTGTATAGTATAATGGGTTTCATTAAGAAATTTTTTATGAGCTGGGCATGGTGGCACACGCTTGTAATCCCCACGCTAGGGAGGCAGAGACAGGAGAATCGCTCATGTTCTAAGCCAGCCTCACTGGCTTAAGAGACCCTGTTTCCAAATAAAAAAAATAAAATAAAATAGGACTTGGAGTATAGCCTGGAGGTAGAAGGGTTTCCAGGAACCCTAGTACCACCAAAAAAAAAAAAAGAAATTTATATGAAATCTATAGTGTGCTTAGATCAAATCCACCCTGCCTGTGACCTTGTTTTATCCCCCTTCTTCCCCTAATCTTTTCCTATCTTAATAGGCCTCCTACTTCCTTCATGTCATGTTTCCCCCTAGATCCTACGTATGAGAGAAAACAGAATACTTGTCTTTCTGAGTCTGGCTTATTTCACCTAACATGCTTATCTTCAGTTCAGTCAATTTCCTGCAAATGACATGAGTTCATTCTTCTTTACAGCTGAATAATACTTCACTATGTATATATACTACATTTTATTTACATAGTCACTGCCCATTGATTGACTTTTAGATTGATTCTATAACTTGGCTATTGTGTATAATGTTCTAATAAATGTAGGTATCATAAGAGAAACTTTAGATTTTTCAAATACATGGAGACTAAACAACAGAGACTTGACACTGAGTCAATGAAAAAGCCAAAACAGTATTCAAAAATTTTTAAGCAAATGAAAATACACAAATAACATGTCAAAACCTACAGAATGCAGCAAAAGCAGTACTAAGAGGGAAGATTATGGCAATAAATGCTTACATCAAGAAAAAAAGAAACATATCAAATAACTAACCTAATACTGCAACTCATAGAAGCAGAAAAGCAAGGAAAAACTAAACACAAAATTAGTATAAGGAAAGAAATAATAAAGGTCAGAGTAGAAATAAATGAGACAAAAAATCAATGAAAAAGTGTTGAGTCTTGAAAATAACTGACAATTACCCAAGCTAACAAGAAAAAAAGATAAGATTCAAATAAAATCAGAGATGAAAATATTACACCAATAAAATAGAAAATGAAGGATAGAAGACTATTTTAAAAAACTATTTACCAACAAATTGGAAAACTTATAAAATGGATACTTTTCTGAGTACATACAAAATAGCAAAATTGAGCCATAAAGGTATAAAATCTGACTAAAACAATAATTAGCTGTGGATTTGAGTAAGTAATAAATATTATGCCAAAATCAACAAAAAAGCTCAGATTGTCTCATTGTTGAATTGTACAAAATATTTAATAAAAAATAATAACAATCCTCAAACTATTAGCAAAAGAGGAAAATTTACCATACAGTCTATGAGGCTAGCTTAACCATGATAACCAAACCAGAAAAAGACAGCAATAATCCAAAAAAGAAAGTGAGAGAGAGAACTATAAGTCAATATCCCTGATGAGCACAGATGCAAAAGTTCAACAAAATACTAGCAAATCAAATCCAGCAGCATATCAAAAGATTATATGTATGTGGAAGCTAGAACAAAAATAGGAAGCAAAAGAGACTTAATTCAAATTTGGAGAGAAATCTGAGTGTGGTGACACATGTAATTCTAATACTTAGAAGGCTGAAACAAGAGAATCACAGCTTTGAGTCCAGCCTCAACAAGCTAGTGAGACCTTGTTCAAAATAAAAAATAAAAAGGGCTAGTGGTATAGCTTGGAGGTAGAATACTCTGGGTTTAATCCCCAGTACCAAAAAAAAAAAAAAGTGATAACACAGTAAAATAGCAGGAAAGGACTGGAAGAGGAAGGGAAGGTTTCAGTACCAATCTCACTAACACGTATGGGAAGAAAGGAACAGAAAGAGGGCAGGAAGACACCAAGTGATGTGTACAGTATTTTTATATCACATTGAATATTGTTATGATGTATAATAACTTGTTATGAAAAGCATATAAAAAGATTATATATAAGAAAAGACTATATACCAGTCTATATCAAGTGTGACTTATCCCAGGTACACAGGAATAGTGAGACATATATGAATCAATAAATGTAATACAGCACATCAACAAAGTAAAAACCAAAAACCACATATCATCTCAATAGATGCAGAAAATTCAATGAAACTAAACTCATGATAAAGAAAATCACAACAAATTAGCCGTAGAAGTAATATACCTCAATACAATAAAGGCTATTAAAAAAAAGCCAGCTAACATCATACTAAATGTAGAAAAGCTGAAAGCATCCATTCCACGATCTATACTAGAGCAATAATGTCCAGTTTCACCATTCCCGTTAAGTACAGTACTGGACATTTTAGCTAAAGAAATTAGATAAGAGAAAGGAAAGGGCATCCAAACTGGAAAAAACAAGTCAAACTATCCCAGTTTGTAAATGATATAATCTTATACAATGAAAAACCTAAAGAGTGCTTAAAAAAAAAAACACTATTAGCACTAAGTTGAGAACAGTACTACATGCTTGTAATCCCAGTATTTGGGAGGCTGAAACTAGAGGATCACAGGTAGAATGCCCCTGAGTTTAATCTCCAGAAACACACACACACACACACACACACACACACACCCTATATTATAAAGCCATAATAATTAAAACAACACAGTTGTTTAATAAAAACAGATATATAGAACAATGGAACTGTGTAAAAATATCCAGAAATTAACCCACATACTTATAGTTAAATAATTTTCCACAAACACAACAAGCACATACACTAAACAAAGGACAGCCTCATCAATAAATGGTTCTAGGAAAAGTGAATATCCACATGCAGAAGAATGAAACTAGACCCCTACCCTCAGATGAACCCAGAATGGCTCAAAGATCTAAATTTGAGACACCAAACTATGAAACCACTAGAAAAAAACAGGGGAAATATTTTATGATAATAGGACAGGCAAAGACTTTTTGAATGTAAAAATCTCAGGCTACAAAGTAAAAACAGACAAATGGTGTTACATTAAACCAAGAAGTATTTTTAGGGCAAATAGAACAATCAACAGATTCAAGAGACAACCTACAAGTAGTAGAAAGGGATCAGGGAGGAAGGAGAAACACATAGAAAGACAGAAAGAGGCAGACAAATAGTATTATATCAAAATAACATATACACACAAACACACACACAATTAAATATTATTCGCCCATCAAAAAAGACGGAAGCCTATAATTAGTGATAACACCAATGGAATTGATGTTCAGAGAAAGAAGTCAAGCATAAAAATACAAATATTAGAGAAAGAAGAGAGGAGATAAAGAGGAGGTATTTGAGAGGAAATTGATCAATAAAATGATGTGCATATATAAATTTATTGCTATGATTCTCACTATCATATACAATTATAATGCACCAATAAATTTTTATAAAACACAGTCTACGGATTGGTAAAAATTACAAACTATTCATCTGACAAGAGATTAATTTCCAGAACACCTAAGGAAACCAAACTACTCAATAGCAAAATACTAGTAATCTTATTAAAAGCAAGCAAGTGATCTGAGGAGATATTTCTCAGAAGAAGACATACAAATGGCCAACAAGTATAAGAAGAAAATGCTTATGTCACTAATCAGTGAAATGAAACACAAAATGATCTATTATTTCATATCAGCTAAAATAGCTACCATAAAAAAGACAAAAAACAAAAAATGCTGCATATGATGTGAAGAACATGTAACTTACATGCTATTGGGAATGTAAATTATACAACTATCACAGTAGGAAGGATCCTCAAAGAACTGAAAATAGACTTATTGCATGTATACACAGAGAGGAGAAGGAGAGAGACAGACAGACAGACAGACAGACAGACAAATAGTATTACATCAAAATAACATATACACAAATACACACAATGAAATATTATTCAGCCATCAAAAGGGATGGAAGCCTATAATTTGTGATAACCTCAATGGAGTTGATGTTGAGTGAAAGAAGTCAAACATATAAATACAAATATTATGTGTACTCATTCATCTGTGGAAGCCAAAACAGTTAATCACATATAAGTAGAAAATAGGATAGAGGTCAGTAGAAGCTAAGAAAAAAAAGGGGAGGAAAAATAGTAAGAAGGTAGATAATGGGTTCTAAAACATGGAGGAGGTGTAGAAGTAAATCTAATGTTGTATAGCGCAATAGTAAAACCATGTATAATCAAGTACAGTCAATTACACATTTCAGAATAACTAGAAGTCTTTTTTTTTTTTGTGGGTCTGGGGGTGGAACCCAGGGGCATTCTACCTCTGAGCTACACCCCCTGCCCTATTTTTTATTCTTTATTTTGAAACCGGATCTCACTGAGTTGCAGAGGGCCTCACTAAGTAGCTGAGGCTGTCTGCGAACCGCGATCCTCAGGTCTCAGCCTCCCGAATGCTGGGATTACAAGTGTGTGCCACCATGCCTGGCTATAACTAGAAGTCTTTGAAGGTTCCCAGCACATAATTTGATGACATATGGGAATATAAAAATGTTAATTACTTTCATTTGATCATTATACAATGTATTCATATATTGAATTAGAATATTATATTCTAAATATATAAACAAATATTATACATTAATTTAAAATTTAAAAAATTTTAGTCAGGCATGATGGTGCAGACCTGTAATGCCAGCACTTGAGAGCCTGACACAGGAGCATTGCAGATTTGAGATTAGAGCACACTAAGCAAGACCCTGCTTCAACATAAAATAGGGCTGGGGGTGCAGCTCAGTATTAGCACACACCTGAGTTTAATTCTCAGTACCACACATAAAAAAGAGTCTAAAACTTTTAAAATAAAAATTCATGTATAAAACAGAAAATAAGGAGAGTGATGGAATAAAATGGCACAGTATTTAAAAACAAAGGCTTGCTGGGTGTGGTGGCACACGCTTGTAATCCCAGGACTTGGGAGGCTGAGACAGGAGGCTCACAGTTCACAGCCAGCCTCAGCTACTTAGCGAGGCCCTTTGCCACTCAGTGAGACCCTGTTTCAAAATAAGAATAAGCCGTGTGGTAGCACATGCTTGTAATCCCAGCACTCGAGAGGCTGAGACAGGAGGATTACACAAGTTTGAAGCCAGCCTCAGCTACTTAGTGAGGCTCTCAGCAACTTAGTGTGACCCTGTTTCCAAATAAAGTATAAAATAGGTCTGGGAGTACAGCCCAGAGGTAGAAAAGCCCCTGGGTTCCAACCCAAGTACCACAAGAGAGGGGGGGGGGAGGGAGGTAAAGAAAGAGAAAGGAAGGAAGGAAGGAAGGCAGGCAGGCAGGCAGGCAGGCAGGCAGGCCTGGGAATATAGCCCGAAGGTAGAATTCCCCTGGGTTCCATCCTCAATACCACAAAAAAAAATTTTTAATTAAAAAAATACAAAGACTCTCATCTCTCTGAATATAAGCTAAGAGGTAGTCTTAAATACCAGGACTCAGAGAATTTATCTCTCATGCTATTCACTCTTTTCACACTAATGAGCATTTTTATTAGAGCCACATATTAAGAACATTATATATTCCATACAAACAAATAATTAAAGTCTATAATTTATTGACAACTTAAAGAAAATATTGAGCTAACCCAACCCTATTTATCTCAATCTAGTTTTTTAATGTAATTCCACTTGATGAAAAGTTGAGATTCACATATATAGAGCCTAGTTGATGTTCTGTTCAAGAAACAATACAAAATGGCCCTGAATATGACAAACTCTAGAAGTGATTTAAATTACTGTAGAGGCTCTTTCGATCATCAGCGCTCCTCCTGGTACATACAAGGTCCAACGTGGGCTTTCCCTCTTATGTCTAGAACACTTTCCTTTTTTTAAATAAGAGAATACATTGAGCTGACCTACCAAGAACTATTTTTTAACACACAGTTGTTACTAGTGAGAAATAATAAGACATTACCTTGGTCTCCTCATCCAGCTGTCCTCTCAGTTCTTCAATTTGCCAAGTGAAATTGTTCTTTTCTCTGAGAAGTTGGTTTATCAGAGTCTCCTTTTCTTCCAGCCTCTTTAAGAATTCACCTACAGAGTTTACAAATCAAGTTAATTATGCTCTTTCTCAGTGATTGCCACCCCTGCTTGACTTATTTACATTCTGAGCAATCAAAAATGACTCCTACACACATTTTTTTTTTTTATGTTTAGGAAGGGCCTGAAAGTCCTGTTACCAGCAAAACTATGGAAATGAGTTTTTCCGAGACACCCAAGAAAGCCCTAAAATGAACCGATTTTTAGTAATAAATATGAGTTGAAAACTGATCAAATTAGCTACCATTCACTGAGAAACTTCTAAACACTTGATGTTTATTATCTTGTTCAATTCCCATAACTCCTTGGAAATGGACATATTGTATTACCTATTTTGTAGGAAAAAAAAAAGAGTAACTTACTTAAATTTGACTGAGACAAAAACATATAAAACTAAAACGGGTGGAAGTAGATTCAAATGAATTTCTTACCCTGAAGAATATATTCATTTTACTATGCCATGCTCTTTTATTATATTTGGCTCTACTAAATTTTGTATATATAATTTTTAGATAATTACAATTTTTGCCTCATTAATATGATGAAGTTAATGTAATAAAAATGGAAATTAAATGAGTATGAGTGTATTAGGTAGGCTGAATTGCTAAATAAATATTAGAAATAGTCATTAAATGATCTTTAAAAATGTAGCCAAGAGAGAGGAAAATTTTTATCAAACTCTAGTCTACCTTCTTGCTTAACTTACTTCACTAATTATATAACAGAAATGCCATGACTGTTATAAATTATACTAAAAGCAGAGCCAATCCTAAACAAAGGTAATTGTTTCTGTTAGTACAATTAGTGAAACTCTAAAAGCCCAATATTTATAACTCCCACCCCCTTGTTACAAACAAGTTCAAATGCTCTTTACATTATATGGGAGCATTTACTTGAGTTTAAGCAGCACTTTTCAAATGTGTTGGCTTTCAGAAACAGAAAATATAGTTAAAACCAGGGTGGGGGCTGGCTGGGTGATGTGTGCATTTATGTCTACACAAGTTTTTTCCTCATTATGATGTATAAATACAATGCACTAATACAAATATATATTTTAAATAAATAAATAAGACTCCAAAAAAGGTTTTTATAATTTATTTTTATAATAATAGACAATGTATTAGAAATTAGAACACAGAAACTTAAACTATACAATAATTCATTCTAAAGCAATAATTAAAATGATATATTAACATGTTAATATATACAAAATATTTAGGAGAAAACTATACTTTTAAAACCAAAAACATGCCAGGCATGGTGGCTCATGCTTGTAATCCTACTACTTGGGAGGCTGTGACAGGAGGATCACAGGTTCAAGGACAATCTCAGCAAATAATGAGACTCTTATCAACCTAGCAAGACCCTGTTTCCAAATACACGTCAAATAGGTGTAGGGGTGTAGCTCAGAGGTAGAATGCCCCTGGATTCAATCCCCAGTGCCATAAAAAAATTAGTAAGAAGTATACTTCTACATTTTTAGAGTATACTTTAAATACTTTCTATATTTTAAAAGTCTTTAAAGTTAATAAAAGGTAGCTAGAATCCCCTATCTGCTTTTGAATTAAATCTATTATACACAGTGTCACTTAAAAATGGGCTGAAGTCCATAAAGTACAGTGTGGGTTGAATTACATGAAGAAAATCCCACCTCTCACAGATGTGTGGTTTGAAAGAAGTGGCAGTCATTGACATATTCTTTTTAGGTAATTTTGACCATGATCTGATAATATGCCAAAATTAAAAATATAAATTCTTAACACTTAGAATATATAATAACAAAGCCACTAGCACAGATCACAATTTAGAAAATCAAACATTATTTCAGCATGAAACAGAAGTTTTATGCATACTTATCTATTCACACAGAATAGTAAAAAGTTATATACTTGGAGTTGAGCTGCAAGAAAATTAATTTTTGCTGCTTCATTAAGGACATTCTTAAGTGAAACTGATTTAAATGTAAGGACATATTAAAGAGTACATTTAGGTTTATTATTAAAATTTAGAAGAATTGCCTATTCAATGAAGTAGAATTGTGAGCAAAAAAATGTCCTGTCTAGCAGATGGTGTGGATAGTCCCTACCATCCTTTGCTTCTGAATGTTGCTTCTGACAACTGCATACTGCTTTTCTTCTGGGAAGGGCCTTCCAAAGCAGTGCAGAGGTGACCTTTCCAAGACAGAATCATGGCTGTGCATGAGAGCAACTCCAAGGCTACATCCTCCCCTAGAAGCCCTAGATGACACCCTGTCTGTGGAGAATTAACATCTCAGCTGTGTCTCCACGAGTCCCCTGGGACCACTCACAAGTGCAAGGCATATTTACTTACCCCTCTCACCCTGTAGCTTTGTCTTCTGTGTTGTCAGGTCACTTGCCAACTGAGTCGCCTCCTTCAGTTTTGCATTTGCTTCATTCAAGCGCTCTTCATACGCACTACAGAGTTTCTCAGCATTGGTCTACAAAATGAAAAAGAAGGGTGTTTATAGTTAGATATACAATGGCCCCTTAAAGTGCTCATAAATTGGTGTTAAGTTGATGTAATTGAGTCATAAGGCTTGTAATCACAGCAGTAAATAAATCTATTGTAATAGATTTATCTGGGTGGTGGTATAGGTTGGTAGGATATGACTGAAGAAGGTGGATCATTTTCTGGCATATATCATACATTCGTCTTTTCCATTGTAATATAAATTATATGAGGGTAGATATCCCCAATACCTAGAACACTATGTACAACACTGTAATGGTTTATATTTAAAATTTTCCCCTAGCCCTCATGGAAACAAGGTACTAATGTTGAAAACAAGGTTTGGTTGCTAATGAGGGGTTCCTGGAAGTGTGGCCTTAGGGATGATATAAAACCTCTTCTCCCCATGCTCCCATACTACTTATGGCCTCCACAATGTGAGAGCAGAGCTTTGTGCACTCCCTCTGACTGTCCTGCTGTCATGCTCTGAGCTCCACAGATGTAATTCAGCCTGAAACTGAATTCACTGAAACTCTGAAATTTCAAAAAAGAAAAACTGAGAAAACTAATCTTTTCTTTAAGTTGTGTGGTCAATTGTCTTAGATTACAGCAGTGAGTATGTTGATTGAGACAGAAACTGGTACCAAAGAAGCAGGGTTGCTTCTATATCTAAGACTGACCATGTGTGTAGTGAGTCTTTGGAACTGGTTTGTGAGAGGAAATTGGAAGTTCAAGAATATGGCTAGAAATGAAGATGGTAGTGACTGTACTCAGGAGATTTCATAGAGCAAAGAGGAAAATGGAGTAAGAGCCACACATGTTGTATTCTAGCAAAGAATTTACTAGCATTTTGCCTGTGTTCTGAAATTTTATCTGAGGACAAATTTAAAGATGACAGGCTGCCAGATGGAATCAGAGCCAGTTGTGATCTGAAGGGCAGGCCTAGTGGCTATGATTGAAAATGACCCAGTCAGGTGTGGTCAGGTCTGCCTGTAATCCTAGTACTTTGGGAGACTGATACGGGATAAAAGCACTGAAACCAGCCTCAGTAACTTAGACTGTCATCAACTTAGTAAGATTCTGTTTCCAAATAAAAGATAAAGTAGAACTAGGGGTAAAACTCAGAGGTAGAATTACCCTGGTTTCAATTCTCAGCACCCCCCTATGTGTTTGTGTGTACCTGTGTGTGCATGCACAAAAACACACACACATACACTCTCACACACACAAAGAGGCCAGCAGCAATGATTAAAGAAGGGGTTACTACTTTTTGTGCAGATTATCAATCTCAGTACTCATGTAATGCCGGCTTTGCTGGAAAAAAAATAAAATAAAAGAACCATGGAGTTTTTCCCATCAAAATCTAAAGGAAATTTTGGGAAGATATGCAATGTATAGCAGTATTAGAATCCCTGAATACAGATGCAAATGGGGCAATATTTGAAGCTGTGAAGGTGAAGCCAAGATTTCAAGGAAACTCTTTGACATTTAGAAATGTCAGAAACATGCAACAACTTTGAGAAAAGGCTACAGGCTATACGCCATTAAGATAGGCCAGAAGCCAGTATAGCACTCATTGCAATCAATAAGATCATAGGACACAGGCCTACCAAGGCCCCTTGGAGATCACATCTTATCACCATGTGTCCTAGATGCCAGTAATAAAGCTATAGTGTTAAATGCTTGCCCTGCTGGATTTTGATACTGTTTTGGTCCCATTCCTTCTTTCTATGGCCCTATTTCTCCCTTTTGGAATGCAAGTATTTACTCTGTGCCATTGTACATTGGTTGTATGTAAATTGCCTTTTGTTTTCAGAGGGGCTCATTGCTGAGGATTTACCTTGAGTCTCAGAGGAGACTTTGGACTTTGGATTTTACATGATGCTGGAACTGTTATGACTGTGAGAACTCATGGATATAGACTAAATGTATTTTGCATTATGAAGTAACCATGAGATCTAGGGAGCCTTGCACAGAGTATATAATTTTTTAAAAAATATCCCACTAGCTTTTATGGAAATAAGGTAGCAATGTTGGAAGCAGGGCTTGGTTGCTGAGGAGAGGTTCCTGTGGGGTGGCCTTGAGGGTGACATAAGGTCTCTTCTTCCCCTATTCTCGTATTGCTTCCAGCCTCCATGATGTGAGAGTGGAGCTTTGTGTGCTCCCTCTCTCTGCTTCCCACTCCATACTCTGAGCTCCATGGATATAATCCAGCCTGACATGGACTGAAACTCTGAGATCTCAAAAAAAAAAAAAAACAGCTGAGCAAATAAATCTTTCTTTTTGTGGTCAGGCATTTTGGATTATAGCAGTGAGAATACTGACTGAGACAAACATAATAGAGGTTCAGTATACATGGGGCATGAAAGCCCGTAGAAAGAGAAAAGAAAAGGGAAGAAACCTAGAGATCTGACCACGAAAGCTAGAAGAAAATAGATGGACCTGAGTGGCAGTAGCCTAATAACAGACATTAGAGTTGTCAAAGTAACTTCTCCCTTATGATCATGAAAGCCACGGACTCAAGACAACCCTGTTGAACTCACACTTCAATTTTAAACTTCAATCTCACAGAACTGGATTTTTATGCTTGGAGAAAATATTCCATTGCATTTTGCATTTCTACCTTATTTAGATTAAATAATCCAATCAAGTGGCAGATTCTTATCACATTATTGCAACTCATGCAAGTGATTTGAGATTCAAGGTCCTCTGACAGAACTAAGAACTGCTAAATGCAAATTAAGTGGGAGCTCCCCTTTACCTAATAATTAACTGTAGTTTGATTTCTTATTATTTGTATGATCATAAATGGCAAAAAGAAATTGGTAGACTTCCATGGTTTTATTTGTTTTACAATGACAGTTTTTGTGAAACTCATCTCTCAATCTCTGAATCTCTTTCATCGTCTCATGGTTCATGATGATGATACTAATCATGATGATGATACTAATAATACATGGTGATGATACTAATAATAGCAGTAGTTAATATTTATTAGATGTTTTTTACTTATTCAGCTCTATTCTATCCTCTTTATATGGGTTAAATCTCAGTTCATACAACATATCATGAGTCCTTTGTCTCTAAAATGAAAAAGTACCATGGCAATGAAAGAATAAGGAGACAAAGAAGTCACCAGTGACAATTTGAGAAAACCATGAATACAGGTGAAAGGATGAAAGCTGGTGGTGAGCCTACCAGTGTCAATATTAACCAAATTGTTATGAAATAGCAATGGCCAAAGACCAGGAGCATTTAAAAGATGATGCCAGGTTTAGTCATCTGGGAAACTTCTGAGTCAGCAAAATCCTTGGCATCTCTAGTTGGAACATATGCTGCGTTTAAGACTGTTCTCTCTAAGCTTATTAGTGGATATTTGAAACTTCCTATGAATGGCTACAAATTCACATTTTATATCCATAATACAGTGCTTGACATATACTAGTTACTTAGTAAATGCCTAGGACACTCAAATTATTGGCTTTAATGAGATGCTGGTCAACATATACACTGATAAGTTTTATGTTCAAACTTTCTGCATAAATTCCAGCCTTCAAATTAGCGTGTGTGTGTGTGTGTGTGTGTGTGTGTGTGTGTGTGTGTGTTACTGGAGATGGAACCCAGGGGCATTCTACCTCCAAGCTACATCCCCAGACCTATTTTTTATTCTTTATTTTAAAACAGGTTCTCAATGAGTTGCAAAGGGCCTAACTAATTAGCTGAGGCTGTCTTCTCAAACTATAATCCTTCTGCTTCAGTTTCTCAAATGCTGGGATTACAAGCATGTGCCACCACACCCAGCTTCAAATTAGATTTTTTAACAGTAACTTTCTTGGTCTTAGCCATTGATGACCAAACAATTCCACAGTGCACACAGGCTTGTTGGTTGTGAATCAAAACTTGGCAGAGATTCAATGGCCAGGATCTCATACAATACCATCAGCATCATGGAAGTTACTACTGTTAAATACCACACATACTGAATTATACACAAATTCTGCACACAACTGGAATAAAGCCGTAGTCATGATAAGCTGGTGGTGAGCCTACCAGTGTCAATATTAACCAAATTGCTTTTAGGTTGTCTGCAGTTTCTAATAATATTTTGAACTGTGAAAATGCTCACATTTCTGAAAGTCCCCTTCACAATCAATGTTGACACACTCATTTTTTTCCTCATGATACCCTTCAAAAGTTAATATTAGCTTCATTTTATAAATGAAAAGACAAGATCAGAGAGAATAATTTTATTGCCAAATTTACAAAACTAGTAAATGTCAGGATTGGAATTTAAACTGAAAGTGCCTGTGTAGATTCAATAAAAAAAGTAAAAGAAAGAGGTAATAAAGGAATAAAGAGTAGCCAATTCTTAAGGATCTGTTATATGAAGTAGAGATAACAAAGAGAATGTTAAGAATTAATTGACTTGATATGTCAGTTGACTCAGATCACCACAAATTCTGGGTCACTGAGGAAAATAGATAAAAATATAACTGTATGAATCATCTTTATTTTAAACCTCCAGTAATAAATGACTCACTAACTGAGCAGATAAGAGTATATCTAGTTGTAAGAAATGAGATTTCTATTTACAACCCTTAATTGCTGTATATGTTATATACCTGTTTACAAAGAGTACAGAGCTCTACAAGAACACTTAGTCAATGGCATATGAAAATGACAATAAAAGGAGCAAGGGAATATTAAGTATTCTGAAGAGGTCTGTGTGTCGATGGTCCACTGAGCTAGCTATGTATATATGTAAATGATCAGTGCAGTTTTGAGGACAGAAAAGGCACTTGCCTTTAGGCATAGCTTTGCAGGGTGTGAGACTGAATTTGCCAGGAGGCCACCTTCACATGTTGGATATCTACAGGCACTACTAATCACTAGTATGGTGTTTTCAACTATATTTATAAAGTATTTACATAAGCATGATTTGCAAAAGACAATATGGATATTCATCTCAAGGTGGCCTGTGCAAGAATATAGTGTGCAAAAGAGCTGTCCCTTCAAAAGAATTCCAAATGTAAGAATGAAGAAAAAGCAGCAAATTTTTATAGAAGACGAGGAGAAGAAGTGGTCAATTGAAAAATGCACATTTATCTTAAAGATGTTTCCTAAAATAATGCATTAAAATGCTGCCTCTCAAACATGTGGCAACCAAAGGGCATTCAAAATAATCAAAATAACTTTGAGATTGCCTATCACTTCTAAATTGCCCTGGGCCTCTATGTCAGCATAATATACTTTTTAAAATTCTTCAATTTCCACTGTACCATTGAACACTGGCATTCTTGCTACTGTAATTTGGAAAAGATGGAGTAAACAATTCAAACAGAAGTTCAACATAATGTGCCTAGAGTGAACAAAATCAATTTATTCTACCAAAAATATTTAAAGCAACAGCAGAATGTGGTCAAATACAGAATTTGGAATTGAGGTCCATCTCTTCTATATAATTGTATAAGCTTGGACAATTTGTTGAACTCATGAGCTCTAAGAGACAATGTAAAAGTTAATGCTAGTAAATGAATTTTCATATTGTACAAAGCATTATAAATATGAACAAGATGAGATCTAGTTTCTACCATAGAGATGTTTTCAACTTAAAAATACTTAGACTATACAATGCAGTAGGTACAAGAGGTACCCCAAAATGCTATAAGAATTCAGAAATAGGTAAATTTTTAATATGATAAGTTGAACTTGAGCATTCCAGAGAGGAAAAATTAGTTTGGAAATGACACATTGGTAGAAATATGGTTATTTAGTGGAAGGAAAGCACTTTAATTTGGCCAAAATTAAGGTCCATGAATCAAAGTAATTATGCCTAAAACTGGCCCAATCACACAGGTGGTAGGAGATATCTTTAAAGCAGAAATATGGAGTTCATTTTTTAAGCAGAGATACAATCCAAAAAAAAAGACACACTTTCAAAAAATTAATTTGGATACTATATAGGATTGATTAGAACAAAGAAAGGTGAGAAGCAAAAAAGATGCTTCAGAAAATCACTGCAATACTTTAGTTAAACGGTAGTGGGAGACTCACATGGGGATGGAATGGAGAACAGTAAGACAATGAAGAGCTGACTTGATGCAATAATTTATTGGACAGCAAAGAACAAGAGAGAAAACAAATAACTGAGGCTTAGAGCCTGGGTGATGGGAAGAACTGGTGGCCAGGGAAAGATCCAGAAGTGCCAGATTCAAGAAAAGGTGATCAGTTTGGTTTTACATATGCTGATTGGGGGAAATAACGATATTATTAACCTTTGAGACACAATTTAAGAGTACACTTTCAATAAAAGTGATGAACTAAAGACAGGTTGTAGAGCTTAAAGGAGTAAGCTGGTAGTGAGGTATAAACTTATTTGTAGGAGAGAGTTTCCAAAGATAATCTCTTAGTAAGCCATACTTCTGGTATTCATATTCTTGTGTAGACCTCTGTCTCTGCTGCTTATAACTGACAAAAGTCACACAGAATCATTCCATAGCATTGTGAATTTAAATCACAAAAATCTTTGCTACTTCTATTGTGGTCCCAAGGAAGACTTAGCCTTACTATCTTGAAATACCATTTAAGTCCAACTCCTCTATGGAATCCATACTGTGCTCTAGCCCAGCTCAGGAACCATATGAGTGAGTAAAGAAATATACCGAGCCGGGCGTGGTGGCGCAGGCTTGTAATCCCCGCGCTTGGGAGGCAGAGACAGGAGGATCGCGCAGGTTCGTAGTCAGCCTCGCTGGCTTAAGAGACCCTATTTCCAAAAACAAAATAGGTCTGGGAGTGTAGCCCGGAGGTAGAAGGGCTTCCAGGAACCCCAGTACTAATATATATATTCCAATAATTTCAATCTCAGCTACAATCTAACTACAACCATTCTTAGAACCAAAAGAAATAATAATACATTTTTTATTTTAAGTGACAAAGTTCTCAAATGATTAGTTATACAGCAGGAGATAAACGAAAGACTATTCTTTTGTGAGAAAGACAGATATAAGACATATAAGCACACTTTGCTTTCCTCTTAAGACACCTCCTCTAGTTTCTGAGGAAATGTCTTTTTGTTTACTTTGTTTGTTTTTTGTTTTTCAAATGTGTAAATAATTGTTATGGGAATGAATATTTTGTTATATAGTATAAGAAAAAGCATAAGGAGAGGAGAAATTATACTAAGTGGTCTTAATTTTTCACCAGTAGATTTTTCTGAAAGAAAAGCTTGAAAAAGGCAAGATCAAAATCTGAGAAGGATGTTTTGTTACTTAGCTTCATATTACTCTAATGAAATACCTGAGGCATGTTACTTATAAAAAAATGAAAGGTTTATTTATTTCATGTTTCTGAAAATTTCAATTCAAGAACAGGAAGTTCATTTCTTTAGGCTCTGGTGAGGGGGCTGAATTGCACTGACAGGGAGCACATGAGGTCATTTCATGAGACAGGATGCAGAGGGAGAAAGAATTACTCTGTCTCAGGTAATTACTTAGTTTCAGGTAATTTTGTTATAGCAACCCAATCAAACTAAAAGAGAAATTGATACTAGGAGTGAAGTGCTCATAAACAAAATACTTATTAATGTAAAAGTGACTTAGAATCTGAGAAATTAAGTCAAACATGATCTCACAATCCATTTCGGGACCATACCTCCAATGATCTATGGACGTTCTACGAGGCCCTATCTCCTCGATGTCCACAGCATTTTCAAATAGTACTAAAACTGGGAACCAAGCCTTGAATCCCTGAACCTTTGGAAGTTATTATCCATGTTCAAAGTATAGCAGGTATGGTATAAAATAAAAGGGAAAGTAAATTAGAAGAATAAAAAATTTATGAGCAGAAATATAAGTCTAGAGGATGTTGAATAGTACAAAGTTTTTATCTGGTTAGTATGAATTCACAGTAAATCGGTAGTTTTAGAATTTTAGGACACCCTGCTAGTATTTTCAGAAACAGAAGAGTTCCTGAGGATGAATGAGAAGCACAGTAGAGACTGGTGAGAGTGAGGACTTCTAAGGCCTCACTCGGGCTGAGATGTTATATAAATGAAGCAACAACTTATTCAGCACCCAAGGAAAGACAGAATCCATAGAAAATACAGACTACAGAAGAGGTACAGGATAAAGACAAGGTCTAAATTCTTTTAAGATTGATATTCTAAGTGGCAAAAATGTAACATCCCAAAATTTATTTGTCAAACTTAAATGCCAATGCATTCATATTAAGAGATGCACCTAAAGGAGATGATTAAGTCCTGAGGGATTGCCCCTCATGAATGGGATTAGTGGCCTTATAAAAAGTTCACAGAAGCCGGGCGTGGTGGCGCACGCCTGTAATCCCCGCGCTTGGGAGGCGGAGACAGGAGGATCGCGCAGGTTCGAAGTCAGCCGCGCTGGCTTAAGAGACCCTGTTTCCAAATAAAAATATAAAAAATAGGTCTGGGAGTGTAGCCCAGAGGTAGAAGGGCTTCCAGGAACCCCAGTACCACCAAAAAAAAATAAAAAAGTTCACAGAAGGACATTCACCCATTTTCTTTTTTTTTTCCTGTTATGTGAGGATACAGCAAGAGCTATCATCTTTAAAGCAGAGATCCCTCGCCAGACATTGAATCTACCAGTGCCTTTATCTCAAACTTTTCAGCATCCAGAACTATTAAAAAGAAATTATTTGTAATTACATAGTCTCTGGTATTTTGTTATAACAGTACAATCAGACTAAAACAGAAACTGAAACCAGGTGTAGGTGCTCATGAAAAAATACTTACAAATGTAGAAATGGATTAGAAACTGAGTGATGGGAAAGAGCTTGAAACATTTTGAAGTCAATACCAGAAAAAGCCTCAATGGATCATTAAGAAGGATTCTGGTGAGGCTCAGAAAAGAGGAAAGTTATAGAAAAAGAATAAATCTGAGAATTATTGGAGTGTAGATGATTAGAATCCTTGTAGAAATAATAATAGTAAGTGCCATCCTAATGATAACTAAAAGAAATTGGGAAACATCTTTTAGGAAACTTGAGGAAAGTCCATTCTTGTTACAAAGGAATAAAGAAATTGACTGAATTGTGTCCTTTTTTCTAATACTTTGTTGAAGAAATATAAATGCAATGAATAATATAATTGGCAAAAGATATTTCTAAGCAAATTGTTTAGGGTGCTTCATGGTTCTCTTCTGCTGTTTTTGTTTTTTTTTTTTTTTTGTTGGTGGTGTTGGGGTTTGAACAGGAGCCATTCTACCTCCAAGCTACACTTCCAGCCCTATTTTATTTTATTTGTTTATTTTGAAACAGGATCTTGCTAAGTCTCATAGAGCCTTGCTAAATTGCTGGGGCTTAGCCATAAACCTGCAGTGCTCCTTTCTTGAAAATTTCTCAGCCTAAAAAATTACAAAAAGTAAAAAATATGAAACCATCAATGGTATGGCCAAACAAACATTTGATAGGATTGGTATGAATACAGAGAAGCCAGATGCTATTTAATAGGACAATAAAAAAAATGTTCCTAAAGGGATTTATAATATCTCTACAGAGCCGGGCGTGGTGGTGCACGCTTGTAATCCCCACGCTTGGGAAGTGAAAACAGGAGGATCACGCAGGTTCGAAGCCAGCTGTGCTGGCTTAAGAGACCCTGTTTCCAAATAAAAATATAAAAAAATAGGTCTGGGAGTATAGCCTGGAGGAAGAAGGGCTTCCAGGAACCCCAGTACCACCAAATAATAATAATAATTAATAATAATCATAATAATAATAATAATAATATCTCTATAGCTGTCCCATCTAGCACAGATCCAGAATGCCAGGACTTTGAAGACAGAGCAGTTTCAAAGAAACTTCTTGTCTAGATTATCAGTTAAATTTCAAATATCACTGCACATAGATGTTTCAAGTTTCTGTTCCACCATACCAGTGAAGCACTCCTTAGCCACCCCATCTGTGGCTCAGGCAGGCCCAGGTGTAGCTCACAACACTACTCTAGAAAGCAAAGTGTAAATCTGAATGATAACCACATTGTGGTGACTCTGTAGGGCCACAGACTACAAGAGCTATAGAGACATAGGTATATCTCGCTAGATTTCAAAGGATTTATCAGAGAGCCTTGAGGTCCAGGCAGAGAACACCACAGGGGCTGGACTACCTCAAAGAGTCCCCTTTATGGCAATGCCCAGTAGAGCCAAGTGAGCAGGGCCACTCCCACAGACCAGCTGAACTATCAGTGTTTAATGCTAGTCTAGGAGAGCCACACCACCCAACACTAATCCCTGAGGGCTACGGCATGGGCTGTACTAAGCAAATCCAATGGTAGATAACTGCCTCCAGAACACACCAGATAATATCATCCCCAATTTTTAGATTTAATGTTGTTTGCCTTCTTCAGTTCGGGACTAGCTTTGGACCTGTTACCCCTTTCTTTTTTCTTCCTTTTAGAGTGAAAATATTTATTCTATGCCCATCTCACCATTATATTTTGGAAGGATATAACCTGTATAAATTCATGGGCTCACAGATGGAGAGAAAACTTGCCTCAGGATGAATAATAATTTGAGACTCCCTTATATCTAATTTAGATGAGACTCTGTACTTTAGAATTTTACAGTAATACTAGAATGGGTTAAAACATTGAAAGCTATTTGGATGGGATAAATATATTTTATTTGTGAGAAGAAGATGAATTTTCGGAGGGCCAGGAATGGAGTGTTCTGGTCTAAATATGTCTCTACAATTAAAGTTGAAACTTTAATTGCCAGAGAGAAATATAGGATAATGGTTTCTACTTAATGGAAATTTTAAAGGGATTTAATAGTAAACATTTTAGAATGTAATTCTACATCTCTGAAGCTATTTTGTATATTTTCTGCCCACAGTTCATGGAGATTAAGCTTTTTTTGTTGAATCATGTCTCCAGATGACTACAAATTTGGCTCACAAAAAGAAGTTGCAGTAACAAGCAATTTTCTTGATTAACCTAAAGCAAAGCCCCTCTCAACTTTTAGAAGTTAGGAGCATGCCATGCCTGATATAATAACCATTTGATATGGGAGCTCCAGTGTAGAGGTTCATGGGCTTAGGTAAAAAGGAACATTTGACAAAAACTTTCTTCTAGTGCTGGATGGCTAAAGATATTTCAGAGATTATTAGGAAGAAAAAAAAGTTCCCTCCTCTCAGCAAAGCTGTTTTTGTCAATAGTTCTTTAAGATAAGCTCTGAAATTATATGAGTCACTGCTAAAGAGTGCTTCCAACACAAAGCCATTTTCAAGAGAGATAACAGAGTGCCTAGTTTTCCTATCCCATTTACTTAAACCATCACCATAAGGATTCATAAGGAACATGGACTATAATTTCAATAAAACTAGAAATTACTTTTCAAATCACATTCACATGACAAAGTGTTTAATCATTGAAGTTAAACCTGATCTAATCAGTTGCAAGAATTGTAGCATGCATTATCTAATACCTCATGCCATCATTCTTTTCCCTCTCCTCTCCTACTTAATACTTCATTCAGAAGTCCACACATAGGTACTAGAAGTGTCTACCTTAGCTCTGGCCATCTGCTCAGCCTGGGTCAGGAGGCCATCTACTTCTAGTTTCAATTCACTCTTGTCTTTTTCCAGTTTCTGCTTGACCTGCTGTAGATTTTCTACCTGGCCTTGAAGCTCAGCCAGGCTATCTGCATGTCTCTTTTTCAAAAAGGCAGAAGTTTCCTCAAAGTGCAGAGTGGCCTCCTCCATGTCTTGCCGAAGCTTTTGAAATCTTGCTTCTTGTTTCTTAGTTATCTCCAGCTGAGCCAAAGTGCCCCCTCCTCTTTCCTCCAGCCTTTCATTCAAGTCTTCGAGGTCCTGAGAGAGATCAGCTCTCTCTCTTTCCACTTTGGCTCGAGTGGTCCTTTCATCTTCCAGTTCCTCTTTCATATTTTGTATATGAGTCTAGAACAATAAATATGGTTGACTAGTAATAAGACTTGTACCATACTCTATATTCAAGAACTATTATATTCATTTCTCATCTTTCTCACAACTAAGAAAGCTACATTTAAGTAAAGAAAATAAAATACACAAAAGTTGAGTGATTTTCCCCAAATCAATACCAAGACCAGAATAAGAACGTGTAGTTTTCCAGATCTCCCAGCCCTTAATGGTGAGCAATGTCATTCAATTATATACATGAAGGGGAAAACTTAGCAAAAAGCATTTCCAAAAGGAACAATAAGCTGTCTTATAGAAGATACATGGTGTTTTTTATGTAAAAAATCTTACTCATCTGGAATTCATTCACCTGACAGCCTCAGTGATCAGGAATGATTGATAGAATTAATATCAGGTTTAAGCAACTTACTCTAAGGGACAGCATCAATTTAATTCTACACTAAATTCTAACAAATGTGGTTAACTGGTTTCCTATTTTTCAAGATAATTCAAGTAGTAGGAGATTTACCACAGCAAATTAAAATTGGTGAAGGAATAGGGACTATTAAAGCAAATAGATATCTGATATCATTAGAGGTAGGATGGTTAGAAAAAAGAAAGTAGTGATAAGAACTCTCAGAATCTAAAACCCTTTTAGTGTAGGGGCCAATAGCTCCATAAATCTTGATAGCATCATTGTATTAGAGTATGGTGAAACCATTAATGTTCATTAACATCACAAGAAACTAGGCATAGGTTAGAATATGGGATGAAAAATGAGAGAATCTAAATAGCAGGTTTTGCTTTACATTGAGTAAGAATACCATTGCTTAAAGAAAGTTAGTTTCTAGATCATACCAAGTAAGTAGTCTATCAGTTCTATATATGAGGTGTGACAAATAAATTATTTTATTTAAAAAAAAAAAAGTCTAGCCAGGCGTGGTGGTGCATGCTTGTAACCCCATTCGGGAGGCTGAGACCTGGAGGATCGCAGTTCACGGACAACCTCAGCTACTTAGTGAGGCCCTCTGCAACTCAGTGAGACCCAGTTTCAAAATAAAGAATAAAAAATAGGGCAGGGGGTGTAGCTCAGAGGTCAAACACCTCTGGGTTCCATCCCCAGACCCACAAAAAATAAAAAAGTAAAAAAATTAAATAAATAAATAAAAAAGTCTAATTCTTATCTACAAATAAAGGGGTCCTCTGACTAGTTATAAAAGCTAGTATTCTTCCCAAACAATACTGCTACTGAACCAAATGTTTTTGCATTTTTTCAGAAATAATATGTGAAGAAATTATTAAAGTCATTAAGAAAATTTATCATTTGGATAAGTTGAAAATTTTGTTGTGTCTTATTTTGGATAAGTCATTTAAATACAAGCATGGTAAATCTGAGAGGTAAGTAATTTGCTGATTAGTATTGTTTTGATTTTATAAATAGCCATGAAACCTAACAATTTCCATCAGAACTGCTTTCAAATAAGAAAGAATAATCAAAATTAAATCGCTAATAATGAATGCATACCCTGGGTCATGCACTGGTTACCATTTAAATGTACTGTTGTACTAAGTGATATTAGCTTGAAGACTGTCAGGATTAATGAGTAAAATGAAGATTTTAACATAATGCCTGGCTCACAGAAAACATTCAGCACATAAGCTACTTATTATTATTATCCTCTTGATAAGAAAATTTAAGCCTAAAAAGTAATTTTCCCTAGGGTCACACATCTGTGGAATCCAGTTCACCTTCTTGACCACTGTTCTTTTTTCTCTCTGTCTGCATTTGGTCTGGGGTATGGATACCTTGACGAATAATTTGTCACTAAAGCACAAATCATCACCCATGGATATAAACATAGATTTTTGACAATTACCTGAAGCTCTTTCACTGTCTTCTGAAGCTGAGCCACCAGACCTTTCTCATTCTCCACTTTTGAGTTCATCTGGATCATTTCTAATTCCTTTCTATTTTTTAAAAAAGGTACAAAACAAAATTTTCAGAGGAACAGCATTTTGTTTAAATAAGGTTTTTAAAATTATTTTATTATTTTATTCTTTTTTGGCACTGGGGACTTAACCCAGGGGCATTCTACCTCTGAGCTACATCCCCAATCATTTTTACTTTTTTATTTCTTTTATATTTTTATTTTTATGTGGATCATATTGAAAATGGCATCTATTCAGACAGTGCTTAGGGTCTTCCACTCCTCGCTTCCCCTTTTCTCCCCTCCTAACAATGAGTGTTAAATAAGTTTTAAATTACAGAAAAAAAACACTGAATTTCTTTTTATTGTAGAAATTCAACCATTACATCTACATCTGAAGTCTTAGATATTCTGCCCAATTTGTTTTCTTCCTAGAAGGAACCACTATTATATGTTTAGTGTGAATCTTTACAGTAATGTCATATGTGTTTATACGTGCATATGTAGTTATGTTTCTTTTCTTTATTGTGAAAGTTATATACATTTGTACATATAGGCCTATAATTTATTCTTTTATTCTTCTTTTTGGTACTAGGGATTAAATTAGGGGTGTTCTACCCCCAACCTACACCCCTAGTCCTATTTTATTTTTGTTTTTAAAACAGGGTCTTGCTAGGTTGCTGAGGGTCTTGCTACATTGTTGAGGCTGTCTTGAACCTGTGATCCTCTTGTCTTCCCAAATTCTGGGATTACAGGCATGTGCCACCATTCCCAGCTATAACTTATTCTTAACCCAATAATATATTAGAGATGTTTCAATGCAGGCCTATCCACGTGAATTTCCATATTAAGAAGCACTTAGGTTTCCCTTAACACTTTTCTTTGACAAACTGTTCACATACATATGTTCTTGAGAATGTTTCTCTCAGTAGATAATAGGCAGTGAATTACTGGGTTAGTTACATAAACCTGCTTAAAAAACATGTAATTACCCTGACTTTTGCTATCCTAGTAGCAGACTGAGCTCATTACTTCTCTAAATTTATCCTTAATATTACCATATTTCTAAATATTTTTCTAAAAAACAGGTTTTTTTTAGGGCTGGGATGTAGCTCAGTGGCAAAGTGCTTGCCTGGCAAGTGCACCACCCGGGGTTAGATCCCCAGTCTCAAAAGATAAAAAATAAATTGTTTAGAGCTTTCTTATGAATGTCCTCATTAACTACTTATGATAGCACCCTTTCAATTATTATGTTTAAAAATGACCAAAAAACAAGTAAACTGCTTATTTGTCCTTTACCTATTTATTCTACAAGTTGTTCAGCTATTTATGAAATTATATTTTTAATATTCCTAATATTTGTTTTTATAATTTACTGCTAATTCATATCTCATTTTATAACTTGTCTCTACTCCATATTGGTCTTTTCCACAGATGTATTTAAAATTTAATATAGTCAAATTTACCAATAAATTTCTTTTATATCTTTGAGTTTTTATGACTTGTTTAACATGACTTAAACTTCTAATTTCCTGAGACTTGTGTTTATATTTTCTTCTAATATTTTGTTGCAGTAAAGATGATTAAAATGAGATCTACCTTCAACAAAATCTTAAGTCCAAGATACAGCACTATTATCTTTTTTTTTTTTTTTTTTTTTGCGGGTCTGGGGATGGAACCCAGAGGCATTTGACCTCCAAGCTACACCCCCTGCCCAATTTTTTTTTTGAAACAGGGTCTCACTGAGTTGTGGAGGGCCTCACTAAGTAGCTGAGGCTGTCCGCGAACCGCTATCGTCCTGTCTCAGCCTCCCAAATGCTGAGATTACAAGCATAAGCCACAATGCTTGGCCAGCATTGTTATCTATAGGAACAATGTTGTGTAGCAGGTCTCTATAATTTAATCATCATGAATAACTAAAACTTTATAACTATTAAATAGGCAATTCTCATTTTCCCTTCCTCCCACCATCTAGCATGAACAATTCTATGAGTTTAATCACTTTAAATATCTCATATCAATAGAATTATGTAGTATATATCCTTTTTTGACTGGCTTATTTTACTTAGCATAATGTCCTTTAGGTTCATATATGTTGTGGAATATGGCAGTATTTCTTTCTTCCTTAAAGATGAACGTCTCATTATATGTATATACCAACTTTTTTGTACTTTCATATACCAATGAATATTTATTTAGGTTTTCATATTTTAGCTACTATGAATAATGCTAAATCATTATTCTATTGATGGTATGTCTTTGCTTTGACATTGAATTCTTTAATGCAACTGGATTTGGGGTATATGAATAGTAGCAACTTAACTTTACCTTAGAAAATGAATAGCTAATAGTCCAAACACTATTCTATTCTGTCATCACTAACCTAAAATACCAGCTTTATCATATGTTTATTTCCAGATATACATTGTTAGAGAAATTTTTCAATAAAGTTACCACCTTAAAAATACAGATTTCTGAAATGCTGAAACTCTTTGACCTGTGATATACAAAGACATAGAGTATTACTTTCACTTTGCTGAGCTGAAACATACTCTTCAAAATTGAGTGCTCAGGAAACTCTATCCTTATCTTGCCCTACATTGCTTCATTCCATTCATTAAGTTGCCTATTTCATCTTCCAAATACCTATCAGGTTCAGGAACTCACCAGTAAAATATTAGTCAAGACTCACCAAGAGCATGGGTAATAGAAACACAGGCACACCAAGGAAAGCCAGAAATTCAAAGCTTCTTACTTGATATTCTTCTCTTTTTTACTGTGGACCCCAATATCAATATGCTCCCAACTTTAATATGTCCTTCTTATCTAATGTAAGAATGCATGTGAATGAGATTTCCCTAATTTTTATCATTTTAAAATTTTGCTTTAGATTCTAAGATGTACTATTTATATGTATGTGAGTATATGTGTATATATACATATATGCATTTATAAATGTATATCAAAAAACACACATATATGTATACTAGTATACAAATATTATTGATGATTAGATGATACTTCAGACTTCAGATCAAGGTCAATTTTGCTTTTTTTTTTTTACATTGTCTTTGGTCTCATCATAAGTAAAAAGTTAAAATCTCTTTTCTCTTCAACTTGTAGTTGAAAAGACCCAATAATTCCCATCTCATATGCCTGACCCCTTTCATTCTCATCCGCTAGTCACATACATTCCAAGTCCTATCTTTTAGATTATGCATTGGTTATTTTTCTGCAACTACATAATAAAGTCCAGCAAAGGAAAAGATCCATTTCCTAAGCCCATTGACATTGCCTTGAGTCTTAAAATATCTGGCCTGGAATCCTAAGGATAAGGGGCATGAGGGAGCCCTTCCTTTCACGCAAGCTCTCCTTCCAGGTCCTTGTGTCAACAGAAGGCGCTCACTTCCTCAGCTGTTTTGATAGCTGCAGCTGGCTGCGCTCCAGGCTCTCCACACTCTCCTGGTTCACCTTTAAATCACCTTCCAGTTTGCGCTTTTCCCTTTCACAGTTCATTCTTGCTTTCCTCTCCCGCTCAAGGGCACCTTCCAGCTGAAAAAAGAAGATGTTATTTAGCCAAATAAATAGGTGGAGTTTGTACTTTGGTAAATTTGTTCATTAACCACTTACCTTCAAGAAAGAGAAAGAAAAACAATCACAGGCTCTGCAAATGATGCCCAGTTATATAGGTGTTTTAAATAAATAAGGTATTTGTGAAAAGATTAACAAAAGATTCTAGCAATCACAGTGACTGTGGAAAAACCTAGAGATTATACACTATGAGTTTTGTCCTCAGGAAGGAAGCAATGTACAGTGTCCAGTGGGACCTTGTTCAATCACTTTCCAGTTATGGAAAACACTTTTTTCCCATGGCAGCTCATTTCACAAGTGGATTAAGACCATTTACTCAAGTGCATTTTTCATAAGAAACAAAAAATAATTCTCTAGTAGCCTAATACATGTGTAAAATGTATAATAATCAAGTTAGCAGGTACTTAAATCTCTTCAAACATTAATCATTTTATGTTGCAAATTTCATATACATTTTTTTCTAGTCATTTTGAGATTAGCCGGTCGTGGTGGTGCACACTTGTAATCCCAGCACTTGGGAGGCTGTGACAGGAGGATCGTACAGATTTGAAGCCAGCCTCAGCTACTTAGTGAGGCTCTCAGCAATGTAGTGAGATGCTGTTTCCAAATAATGTATAAAATATGTCTGGGAGTGTAGTCCAGAGGTAGAAGGCCCCTGGGTTCCACCCTCAGTACCACACACACGAAAAAACAAATAGATAACAAATTATTTTAGTCAATTATTGTTCTGTTATGCTAAGCAAGAACCAGCAGTAATTTCTCCACCTGTTTTGATTTTCCTTATTGAATTTCTTCCTATTACCCTCTCTAGTGACCACTATTCCATTTTATTCTTTTACAGGAATAATTTATTTGTTTCTACATGATAAGGAAAATATTACATTTGCCTTTCTATGTCTGGCTTACTTAACAGCTCCATATATGTTTCTGCAAATGACAGAATTTCATTCATTCTTTTTTTATCTCTGTTTTGGTACTGGGAATGGAACGCTTCTACCTCCGGGCTACACTCCCAAACCTATTTTATATTTTTATTTGGAAACAGGTGTCTTAAGCCAGCCAGCCTGGCTTCAAACCTCCCTGATCCTCCTGTCTCCACTTCCCAAGCATGGGGATTACAAGCGTGCGCCACCACACCTGGCAGAATTTCATTGTTTCTATAGCTGAATAGTATTCCATTGTGTAAATACACCACATTTTCTTTATTAATTCATCCACTGAAGGGCATCCAGGTGATTCCATATTTTGGCTATTGTGAATAGTGCTATCATAAACATGGGGGCACAAGTATCTTTTTGGTAGAATGATTTCATTTTCTTTGAATGTATATCCAGAAGTAGAGTTGCTGGATCACAAGGTAGTTCTATTTTTTTTCTTTCTTGGTGGTACTGGGGTTCCTGGAAGCCCTTCTACCTCCGGGCTACACTCCCAGACCTATTTTTACATTTTTATTTGGAAACAGGGTCTCCTAAACCAGCGCGCGCGGCTGGCTTCGAACCTGCGCGATCCTCCAGTCTCTGCCTCCCAAGCGCGGGGATTACAAGTGTGCGCCACCACGCCCGGCGGTAGTTCTATTTTTAATGTTTTTAGGAATCTAATTTATATTCTCTCTAACAGTATATAAAACTTCTCTTTTTCCACATCCTTGCCAGTACTTTTTAATTTACATTAATTTTTTTGTCTTTTGGATGATATCCACTCTAACTGGGGTGAAATAATATCTCATTGTGGTTTTTATTTGCATGACTCTAATTATTAGTGAAACTGAGCCTTTTTTTCATTTACTTAATGTCCTTCTGGATATCTTCTTTTGAAAAGTCTATTTAATTCATTAGTTTTCTAAATTGGATTATTTGGGTTTTAGGTATTTAGTTTTTTAGTTCCTTATATATTTTGGTTATCAATCCCTTGTTGGATGAAAAGTTTGCAAATATATTCTCTTATTCTTTAGAATATCTTTTAGTTCCGCTGATTATTTTTGTACTACGCAGAAGAACCATCTTAACTTGATATAATCCCACTTGTCTATTTTTACTTTTGTCCTTGTGCCTTTGGGGTCCTACCTAAAGAATCATTGCCTACACCAAAGTATTGATATATTCATAACATTATTTCATATTCTGATACTCTAGCAAGCTAGTCAGAACATTCTAGTTTTATCTGGATTAATGTTGTCAGCAGTGATACAGAGATTAGTTTATCAGGAAGCTGGATATATATTACAATATGGCTTTTTATTGATATGATTTCTTTTTAGAAATAGAAGATACTTCTTGTAACTAGCAAAAGTATTCCAATTGTTTGGGGAGATCTTTCTGGAAGGCATATGCAAAAGCCTTACACCAAATAAACTATAGGTGCTACAGACTAAATGCATGTGTCCCCAAAAATTTTGTATGTTGAAATTCTCTCAAAATAATTGTATTAGGAAGCAGGAAAGCCCTTTGGGGTAAAAAGGCCATGAAGGCAGAGGCCTCCTGAATAGGATTAGTGTTATTATGAGAGACTCCAGAAAGGTACCTCACCCCATCCATACAAGAACACAGAAAGAATACGGTTGTGTATGAATAATGAGGTGGTTCTTTACCAAAAATCAAGTCTACCAAAGAATTCCTCTTAGAGTTCCCAGTCTCCAGAACTATAAGAAATAAATGTTTATTGTTAATGCACCACCAAATCTAAAACAATTTATTATATCAACCCAAATTGACTAGAACATCAAAAAAGTAATAGTAAAAAAATGTGTGCATGCCGGGCATGGTGGCGCACGCTTGTAATCCCCGTGCTTGGGAGGTGGAGACAGGAGGATCGCACAGGTTTGAAGCCAGCCGCTCTGGCTTAAGAGACCCTCTTTCCAAAAATAAAATAAAAAATAGGTCTGGGAGTGTAGCCCAAGGTAGAAGGGCTTCCAGGAACCCCAGTACCACAAAAAAAAAATGCATGCATATATTCACACATGTACACACAGAGAGAAAGATACACAAACACCCATAGTTTCTTATATTGAGGCTTTATAAGATAGGCAATTAGTGGAAATAGAAAAGTTAAGACAAGTAACAGAACAGAAGCAACAAATAAAAAGAGAATAGAAAAAACAGATAACCAAAAACCCTAACCACTGTTGTCAGCAATTTTATAAGGACTAAGCTTTGGAGCTAATAAGACAACAAATACATACACTCTGTCAGCAGGATGGGGAAAAGGAAAAAAATATAAGCCTATATGTCGATAATAATCTGAAACATTTTTATTTCACTGTGTGTTTAGAGGCAGAACAGGGCATCATCTTTAGAATCTTGTAAGTATATTTTAATATTGTAGGTAGAACACAGCTTGTGACTTACATATCTTTCCGTGATAAATAAGCCTCGGCACACCCCTGGAGACTCAATAGAGTCTTTAAAACCAATTTCTCAATGCCAGTGTCAGAGTACCAACATGTATGTGGAATACCAAACACCTGGATCTGTGGGAGCTATGAATAAAAAAGCCTGGCACTCAGAGTCATAACCCTCCACTACTCATCTCCGTGTTCTCCTCACACTGCCCATGGTTGTCTGAAAGTACTTAAAAGCTGACAGATTATGTACTGAGCATCACTAATACTGTAGTGGTTCAGTGTATGTGAAGAAGCAAAAAGCCCCTCTATTTCTACATGAGAGAAATATACTATGCTAGTAAGTTTTCTTAAAACTGTCAGGATAAATTAACTAAGTAAAACTTGGAGGGGGGTATGTATGTAGGCAGACTCAACGCCTAACTGGCTCCATCTATTTCTGCTTACCTCAACAGCTTGTTGACCCAGTTTCATATTTGCTTTGCTCAAGCTGCTGAGTTTCTCCTCCTCTATATGCAGGTAGTCCTGGGTCTGCTGATGTGCTTCCTGCACAGCCTTGGTTGCTTTGTTAAGTTTGCTGATTTCCCCGTTTAGAAATTCAACCTCCTCATTCAGGTTCTTGACCTATGGAAAGAAGACAAAGATGGCTTTATGAGAGCCAAGACTGGAAGGGTGGACTTGACACAAAAGGTCATCTTTTATTGTTTTGTAATCCAAAAGCTCATGAGGTATCCAATATCACTACATTTAGCCAAATTCCTGACATACTTTTAAAAATTGTGAATTTATGAGGCTTGGCAAGATGGTGACTGTGGGACACAGCATATCTCATTCACTGTAGGAATTGAAATTCAACTACCATGAAGGCAGCTCCTTGACTAGAGAAAAAAAGCAGCAAATATATGAACTAAGCCGAAAAATTGCACCTCAGCAAAACAAATTCCAGAAGAAAGAAGAGGGAAGAACAAAGCACCCTCGAGCACATCAGCTGGGGAATACCTAGAGGTCTGCACCATCTTGGCCCATCTGCCTAAACTGAGACTGCTAATCACTGTGGCCCCTAGAAATCCCTGGCAAAGAAGCCAACAACTTGATGTGAAGTAAGTGGCTGCAGATCTTCAGCACCTTAAGCAGTCAGTCCTTGCTTCAGGTTTGGCAGAGATCCAATAGCCCGGACACCCAGGCAGAACCTATGGAGTCAGGGCACACAGCCTATCTCACCCTCCAGAGACCCAGAGCACCACTTGACGGTAAGTTAACTGCACTTCTCAGTGGGAGACTATCCAGCTCAGGCCTACAGCAAGTGATAGACTCGTGGAGTCTGAAACTTTGCAGTCCACCCCTGAGGAGGTCGAGTTGGAGGTTGCTCCTGAATGCAGCAGAGATAGGAGAGAGGCCCATAGTGCCCAGAGCACAGCACCCACACAGGATCTCCAGAGATCGCCCAGAGATTACACTGGGCACCTGCCACCAGTGTAGTCACAGAGAGAGTCACAGGCACAGGGCCTTCAAAAAGTACAAAGCCCCATGCTTACATGGGTCCATTCTCAGTGACACCCATTCCCTGAATAGACAGAGGAATAGAAACCGGCTCTGCGGAGAGCTCAGAGACCCAAGTGTGCAAAGGGACAGGCACCAAGTGTGCTCAGCATTTGCACTAACAGGGAAAGACACCAACTCAGGGTACTAATCATTTCAGGAGACACAAAAGTAGGGCTGCAAACTGACACCAGTACTATAGGTTACTGAGCAAAGGAGAATACTTGGAATATGCTCGAAAACCTACCACAGTGAGTAGACATTAAATAGCTGAGAGTATCTACAAACACACACACCCAGGTGGACTGTAGAGGCCAAGTCTGCTTTGCACTTGTATATTCGCAGGGTTGTTTTATTGCTGTTGTTGTCATTTAGTTGGTTGGTTGTTTTGTTATTTTCTTTGTTTGTTTTCTCTCTCTTCCGTTTCTTTTATAAGCTTCCTCACTCTTTTCTATCTACTCTCTTCCTTCCAAACATTTTCTTTTCTTTTTTTGTCTTAAATTAAACTCACTTAATATTGCTATACCTAAATACTCTACAGTGACTATTAGAATCCTCCTGTATATGCAATATCTCTCATCTCTACCATATCTTACTGTACTACACTTAAATCTCATTCAACTCTATCATATCCTCTACTTTACTTTATTTCTGTACCCATAACTCCAGCTCCTTCATCTACCCAACCTTCATCATTGAATACAACACAAAATCCCCTTGTATAGACCAGCTGACACCTCTAAATCCCAAATGCTGAGATTGGACCAGAGAGGTAAACTGCCAGAAATGACTGCCAATCACTAAAGATAAATTAGCCACAGTTAACAGAAGGAAACACTCAAGAACCCTCATACTGAGGTTTAAAAATGCATAAATCACAAACTGTTCTGCTCTCACCTCTTAACCAACTCCCTATAAAAAAGGTAACAGACAGAACACCTGACTTTAACACCTGAAACCCATCAATTGCACCATTGCAGCAGGCAGAAGGAACCCCAGAGTAACCATAACCTAGTGTTGATGATATACAGGTAGAACAATAGGAGGGTGATAGTAGACAGTTTTCAAGGTTAGTATCAAAGGGTAGTAAATACACAACAGAGAATAGAGAATAACTATATAGTAGAGGCTTTACAATTGTAAAGCCTACCTGGTGATAATCATCTACCTCCATAATATGATACTATCATGAAAAAGAAAACAGACATAAGAACCCAACAGACTGAAATAAAGCTATCATAAGCAACAAAGATATAAACTTAAGAAACCAGAAATCATGAAAAGAAAAAAATAGCAAGGAAACAATAAGCTCCTATAACCCCCACAAACAGAACCCACCAACATAAAATTGAACAAATTGCCAGAAAAAATTCAGAACTTTAATAGTAGAAATGATACAGGACTTCCAAAAATAATTCAGAGAAAGTCTGAAAAAAATGAAGGAACACATAGACAAAGAATCACACCCTCAACAGGCTTAATGGAAGTAATCACCAAAGTCATCAATACAAACTATAAACAGCAGGCTAGACCACAAAGAAAATAGAATCTCACTCTTAGAATATGACCACTCCAAAAATGAATGCATAGTATATAATTTAGAAAAAACAATTTGACAGCATTAATTGGATATTGAAGAGATATGGACCAATTTTAAAAGTGCTAACCTAAGAATACTAGGCATAGAAGAGGAAATAATAATTGAAACTGAAGGAATCAATAATCTTTTTAAAGAAGTAATATCAGAAAATTTTCCAAATATATAAAAAGAGGTCAACACACAGGTACAGGAAATTTATAGAACTCCCTTTAGACAAGATCAGAGAAAATGTTCACCATGTCACATAAGAGCCAAACTGATTAATGTAGAGGCCAAAGAGAGAATCTTAAAAGTGATTAAAGTAAAAGGCCAAGTGATATTCAGAGGCAAACAAATTATAACCATTCCAGACTTTCCAAATCAAGTCACGAAAGCCAGGAGACCTGGAGCAATATATTCCAAACTCTGAAAGAAAACAACTTGCAGCTAAAAATTTCCTACCCAGCAAAACTATTTCTCTAATTTGAGAAGGGAAATAAAAATCTTCCACAACAAATAGAAGCTGAAAGAATTTATGACCTCAAAACCAGCACTAGAGAAAATACTCAAAGAGATTAATTACAAGGAAGAAATAAGTAATAAAAGTCATAAACAAGGAAACAATAATTTTCATCAAATAAACAACTAAGCAAAAAAGAACTACCTCGACTTCCGGGAAGATGGCGACCGAGAAAAGCGGGACTTAAGAGCCCCGCTAACAACCAATCTCCATTACCACAAAATCAGCGCCTTTCATAGCCAGAAAACACCATCACCAGAGAAACAAAAAAATCACCAGGCTCCAGAGAGAAAGCGGACTGAGAACAGAGCTCAGAGCAACAGAGGAGATAACCGGCCTCACGCCCGAGGATGTGGCAGCAGCACCATACTGCCGGCAGCAGCAGCAAATTCACCAGACGGCTACAGCAAGCTAAGGTGAGCCGCTGCGGAACAGCCAGGCGGGATTTCTCGCCGCAGGTAAAATCTAAAGCTCCCAGTGGCTGAGCTCAGCACACGCCGCAGGGATTCAGAGTGGAAATCAAAACCAAGAAGAAATACGCCAGCATCATGGCCGAGGGCGTGGCAGCGGCGCCCTATTGCAACTGGTGGCAGCAACAGAGAATTCACCGAATCCAGTACAGCTACATCTGCGTACTCAAGAACAGTGAGTCAATTTGCGGGCCACAGAGGAGAAATCCCAGTACTGTACTCCCTGGGACTTGACCCAGTGGGGGAGGGGTGGTGGCAGAGATATCACACCATAGGAGAATGTGCAACCTGGCACCCCCCACAGTCTAAAGCAGCCTCTATCGACTCTCTGGGTCGGAGACTCTGTGATACAACCCAGTAAAGGAGTAGTGGGGTCTGAGATACTACAGACTCGAGATCCAGAACACCTTAAGTGAAGTCATAGTGACCCAAGGGAAGAACCCAGAGAAGGCACAAACTTCCGAAATCATGGGAAAGAGGAATAATACTGGAGCAATTAATGTCCACATCCCCACAACATCAGAACCCGATAAAACAGAAAATCAGAGATTTCTAGAAGATCAAATCAGGAAAATAACTGTAGAAATAATAGAGGTGCTTCAAAAAGAACTCAGAGAGAGCCAAAAAGAGATAAAGGATGCAATTAATGAAGTAAAGGCCTCAATTTAAAGCACGAACAACCGATTAGACCACATGGAGAACAGAATCTCGCTCTTAGAAGATGATCATTCCAAAAATGAACACATAGTTTCTAATCTAGGAAAAAATATCCGACAGCAGGAATCTGATATTGAAGAAATATGGGCCCATTTTAAGAGAGCTAACCTAAGAATAATTGGAATAGAGGAGGGAAAAGAAAGTGAAACCAAAGGGATCAACAATCTCTTCAAGGAAGTAATAGCAGAAATTTTTCCAAACATAGAGCAAGAGGTTGATACACAGGTCCAGGAAACTTATAGAACTCCCTTTAGACAGGATCGGAGAAGAGGATCCCCACGCCACATAATTGTCAAAATGACCAATGTGGAAACCAGAGAATCTTAAAGGCAACAAAAACAAAGGGCCAAGTGACATTCAGAGGCAAGCCAATTAGAATCACTCCAGACTTCCCAAACCAAGTCATGAGAGCCAGAAGGGCTTGGAGTAACATATTCCAAACTCTGAAAGAAAACAACTTCCAGCCAAAAATTTCCTACCCAGCAAAACTTTCTATCAAATTAGATGGAGAAATAAGAAGCTTCCATGATAAACAGAAACTGAAGGAATTTTTGTCTTCAAAACCAGCACTAGTGAAAATACTCAAAGAGATTAACTACAAAGAAGAAATAGGTAACACACACCAGAACCAGAGAAACAAGAATTTCCATCCAACAGACAACTAAGATTGGTTATCTGTGGAGATTCATTACTTATGTTAGTCTTTTACCTATCTCTAAATGGTATTGTTTGTCTTTATTGTTGTTAATTATTAGGATTTCTAGTTGGAATATTAATATACCTTCAGATATAGCATTTGGAAATATTTTATCCCACTCTATTAGTAACTGTTAACTCTGTTTACATTGTCTTTGGGTATACAATATTTTTTTTATTTTTTAGGGAGTTTGTATACTCTTCTGTTGCCTGTGCCATTAAAATCATATCTAAGAAATCACTGCCAATTTCAGTGTTGTGAGGTTTTATGACCCAGATTTTCTTCTAAAAGTTTATAGTCTTAAGATTTATATTTAGGTGTTTTATCTATTTTGAGTTAATATTTGTATATGGGATTAGGTAAAGGTCCAACTTTATTCTTTTCCATGTAATTATTATGTTTCAACAATATTTAGTCAAATATTATTATTTCTACCACCAAATGTTCGTGGAAACCTTGTCAAAAATAACTTGACAATATAGGGAAGAATTTAGCTCTAGGCTTTTATTTAACTCCAATGATTTATATATCTGCCTTTAGAATAGTAGTACACTGTTTCAATTATTGTAGCTTTATATGGTTTGAAATCAGAAAATATATATCTTCTAGCTTTGTTCTTTTTCAAGATCATTTTGGGTATCTAGAGTCCATATTCCATATTAGGATAGATTTTTTTCTGAAAAATAAATATATAAATATATGATAATTTCACCTAAAAAATAGAAAAAAATATTCTCTGGTAAGAAAAGAAAGCAAAAAGAAATATTGAAATGTTATCTTTAAGTCATCAAAAGCTTGGTATCAGACAAATGAAACTGTTATGTGAGATTATCATTTTTAATTTTGGATAAATTGCTATAATACTAGATGTCAACCACTAAGCCAAGCATGGGAGGGAGGGATGGGGAGAGAATGGGGTGGGGATCGGGTGGGGGCTGACTCGGTGATGTGTGCATGTATGTCTACAAAAGTATGTATCCCACTATGATGTATGAATACAGTGCACCAATTAAAAAAAAAAGAACTACCTCAAACAAAAGTTAAAACTCAAAATGTTAGGAATTAAAAATCATCTCTCAATAATCACACTGAAAATTGGCCTCAACTCCCCAATAAAAATATTTAAGATGGCAAATGAATTAAAAACCAGAATCCATCTATATGCTGCCTGCAAAAAACACATCTTGCAAGGAAAGATACTCACAAACTAAAGGTGAAGGGCTGGAGCGAGGTAATACATGTCAACAGAACTGGAAGAGAAGCAGGAGTTGCAACTATGATATCAGACAAATTAGACTTCAAGCCTAAGCTTATCAGAAGAGACAAAAACAGGTAATTTTTGCTGGTAAAAGGACAATACAGCAAAAGGAAATAATGATAGTCAATATTTATTCCCCAAACATAGGTGCAGTCACTTTCAGAAAGCAAACTTAGTGACATTAAGTCACACATAGACCCAATACAATATCAGGAGACTTCAAATCTCCTCTCACAATTCACAGTTGCAAAACTATGAAATCAGCCAAGATGTCCATCAATAGATGATGGATTACAAAACTATTGTATAGGTACACAATAAAATTTACTCAGCTATAAAAAGAACAAAATTATGTTATTTGCAGGAAATTGGATGGAATTAGAGAACACTATGCTAAGTGAGATTAGTCAGTCATAAAGAGTAAAAAATAAGCTGTTCTCTCTAATATAGGGAGGCTAGAGGGAAATGGGTCATAGAAGGAACTCTAGGTGAAAAAAGAGAGAACTTAGGTGAGCAAATAAGGTGACTTAACTAAGGGTTATTGAAGGAGAGAAGAGGGAAATTCCCTAATACACATGCTGTATATTCACAAACATATCAAAGTCAATCACTAAGCCAATGATGAAAAAGAGAAAGAACTGAGGAAGTGGGGCAGGAAGTGAAGAAGAGTTAAATGAGTTATGTGTGCATGTATGCCTCTATCATCTTGTATCCCATTAAGATATATGATTACAATGTACCAATAAATTTAAAAATCTGAATTTACTTTTTTTCCACAGACACAAAAATTGTCTATTATTTGACCTCATCAAGAAAAGTATTATTCTGACTAATCAATTATCAACATTGTTCATTGAATGAACAATTTTTAGTGCATCAAGTTATTTTATGTTAATAATGCCACCCAAAGTAATTCAGCTTTCTTTCAAAAATTCAAGGGGCATGTACTGATTATGTTTGTTCTTAATGTTTGAGAAAGTGTCATTTAATGAAGGTTTACAGCAGGTAGCCTGTGCAAAACTGGAAGCTAGCTATATGAATCCCACATGCTTAATATGAAAGGTAATTAACCAGGCATGGTGGTGCACGCTTGTAATCCCAGCATTTGGAAAGCTGAAGCTGGAGGATCACTAGTCATGGACAGCCTCAGCTACTACTTAGTGAGGCCCTTTGCAATTCAGTGAGACCTTGTTTCAAAATTAAGAATAAAAAATAGGGCTGAGGGTGTAGCTCAGATGTATAATACCCCTGGGTTCCATCTCCAGTACCACAAAAAAGGTAATTAATAGAACCAAACAGATAACTATTTAATCCTTCACAAAAATTAGTTTCATTTTAGAGACTAATTGCTTATCAAGGTTGGATAAAGATTCTCACTAATGTCAATCCACCAATAGATGCACAAGTTAAAACAAACAAAATTCCCAAGTCCTTGACTAAAATTAAGGCTGAATTTACATGATGGCTTCAAGGTCAAACTCCAAATCATTATCAGACCTGAAAATGTAGATATAACCTTATAGTAAATCACCTTATAGTAAATCACATTATGTTTGCTTTCTACCCAAGAATACTTATAGGTCCGAGGAAATGATTTTGCTCTCTCTAGATTTTAGATATAATAAGACTGGAACAAGTGAAAACATTTCATGTGGTATACTGACTAGGGTTCCCTTAAGTTGAGCTGGAAATTTGCATTGCAACAACACAATTAACCAGATCCTTTTTATGAGTTCTGGCTCCTACCACTATACAATTACAGGCCATGATGTTAATTAACTTGAACAGCACCTCTGGTACCAGAGTCTGATTTGTGAAGTGGAATTCAGGCATCTAAACTTTCCTAACATCACAGAAAAAGTACCTTGTTCTCTGTAGCATGCTTCTCCTTCTCCGACTTCGCCAATATTGTTTCCAGGTCATCGATTTCTTTCTTCAACTCAGAACATTCATCTTCCAGTTTCTGCCCCCTGGCAGTCAGCTCAGAATTTATCTCCTCTTCTTCCTCCACCCGCTCAGACAGCTCCTTGACTCTGGCCTCCAGCTGGATATTGTATTTAATCAGTGACTCACACTGCTCTTCAACATTTACCAGGGTCTCTTGCGCCTGCGATGAGGAGAAAATTGTTGCCAACAGCTGGAAGTAATTTATCAGTTAGGCGAAAATGCTACTTAACACATAGCAGAGAGATAATTGCCTGCCCTCTGCCCAGCACTCTCACCCACCTTTCCCAAGCAACTGAAATAATATTCTCAGGTCCCTGACCCTATTGTTAGGAAGTGGGACAGTTGCTTGTGTTTGGAGGAGCTTCCCATCTCTCAGGTCCATTTAATAAATTAAATGACCTCTTCGAAAGCACTTAATAGAATTTTGTGGCCCAAAGAGCTAATGTGTCTCCAACAATCAGTGATGTGCTGCTTAAATCACAGCATCTGTAAAAATCAATGTGGGCACATGGTTTGAGGCTAGTAACTGCTTAAAATGTGCTCTTCAAAGAAAATGTGCTCTGATGCACTTGTGCAACACATATGCATATATGTGTATTTATATTTATTCTAACAAATTAAGCTGAGATACATATTTTATACCTAGGTTAAATTTAGAATTTATAACATTACTTGCAAGTCACTGACTAGATTTCACTATTATTTCCAACTAAAAGTTTTGTCTCAATGATTCTGAAAACAGTAAATTGGACATGTTATTCACATGGGGTATAAAATACTTTTTTATTTTAACCTTTCACAGGCTCTGCCTCCAAATCTCCTTGGATGACCGTTGTTACTGTGTTGTAGGTCAAGTAACAAATGAAGTGGCTTTTTGCTATAGAGAACTTTTCATATAAATTTGAACCCTTCTAATTTATCTTCTTTAGATGGTCAATAAAAGCACTTTTTGTGAGCCAATTCTTTAAGACTGTATATCTTATTATAATATTGCTTCACACACATTTTTGTCATAATCTGGATTTTACATGTCTCACACAGGCTTGTGTGTTAAAAGACCAGTCCCCAAAACTAGGCATGGGTGGCACATGTCTGTAATCCCAGTACTTAGGAAGCTGAGATGGAAGGATCACAGGTTCCAGGTCAGCCTCAGAAATAATGAGATCTGTTTCAAAGTAAAAAATGAAATAGAGCTATAGGTATATAGCTCAGAGTTTGAATGCCTTGGGATTCAATCCTGAGTTACACACACACACACACACACACACACACACACACACACACTGTTCATCACCAAGTGTGGTATTATTGGGAAGTAATGAAACCTTTAAGAGGCAGGGCCTAGTGAGAAGTGATTAGGTCACTAGGTTTAGATCATTGGATGTATGCTTACAAAAGGGATTATTGGACCCTAGTTTCTTCTCTCTTCTGCTTCTTGACAATAAGATGAGCAGTTTGCTCCATCACAACCCCCTTGGCAAGGTCCCCCATCAACCTTACAGAAGCCTAGAACCAAGGGTCTGCCTGATCAAGACCTGAGATATGAAAAATTGTAAGCAAAACAAACCCTTTTTGGGCTTCCAGGAAGATGGTGACTAAAAGAAGCAGCACTCAAGAGTACTGCTGACACCCAATCTCCATTGCTTCAAAAACAGTGCTTTACATAGTGAGAAAATACTATCAGTAGAGGAATAACAACTATAAATACAAGGGACAGAGAAAACAAAGAGTAGAAGAACAACCAGAGAGCAGAAAAAAAAACCACCCACCTTGATGTGGCAGGTGCTCTTTCCGCACAGCACCAGACTCCAGAGACAAAAAGGAAAACAAGGAGCTGAAGTGAGCAGCTGCAGATCAGTCCATGGTAATTCATCAGTTTTTTCTATGCAAAGACTGGCTAAAACTTTCAGAGGCCAAGCTCACCATGCCCTCCAGGCATCCAGAGCAAAACTCAACACCAGAAAAGAAACCCACCAGCCTTGCAGCCAAGGGCACTGTGGTGGTGCCATACTGCCAGCAGCAGCCAAGCTCACCATGCCCACCAGAGATCCAGACCAGTGCACACTAAAATCATACGTGAAACTGTGGTCCCCGCAGGAGAAATCCCAGCACTGTACCCCCAAGGACTTGTGCAACTTTGATAAATTCCCTGGGTCTGAAATCTTGCAGTTCAACCCATTGAAGGAGTAGTGGTGACAGATATTACCATACCCTCCAGAGACCCAGAGTGGTGCTCAATAATATCTTAAGTGAAGTCACAGTTCCCCGCAGAAAAACACCCAGCCTTGTGCCACCAGGGTCTTGTGCAGCTGTGATTAACTCCCTGGGTCTGAGACTTGGTGATACAACACAGTGAAGGAGTAGTGGCAACTGAGATTACCACACCCTCCAGAGATCCAGAGCACTGCTCAATAAATGCCATAAGTGAAGTTGCAGTGACCTGGAGAAGAACCCTAAAAAGGTGGGAGTGGGATCTGCTGTTGGATATATCAGAAGCTCAGATAGACTCAGGCTCTGATCAGTGGAAAGTGAGGAGACCTACACTTAACGATAAACCCAGGAACACAACAGACCTCCCATTCATGATGAAGAGGGGGAAGTCAAACAAGCCCATCCCTAGCTGTGGAAAACAGAGACTCCTACATTGAGTTTGGTCTCAGAGGCATACACCACCAACAGAGACAGAGAGAGACCGAGACTCTAAATCTGTGGAAAGTGTGAAGGATGACCTTCACTCAATATTAAATCCAGCCTCATTGATACTGACCATCTGCATAGACTGAGAAAGACTCAGAGAACCAGACTCACAGTGGGAATTGTGCCAGTGGCACTCAGTACATACACAGAGAGAGACTGTAGAGTTGCATTAATTTGTTGTAGGGGTTGTTTTGGTATTTGTTCATTTTTTGTGTATGACAGTGTATGCCTGGCTGTTTGTTTTGTTTTTTTTTATAACCCTCTTCCCAAACCCTCTCCCAAGCTTCTTCCCTTATATATGCCCACTCTCTTCTCTGTATCCAATTCCTATCATTTTTCTCCTTTTTATCTCTCTCTTGTCTTGTATAAAAAGGCACTTCATATCACTATACCAGAAACTCTACATTGATTACTAGAATATTACTACATTTTTACTATCTCTTATCTCTAGTATATACTACTTACCAAACTCATACTCTCATTCTATTTGACCCTATCTGAGACCTTACCATATTCTTCCATTAACTCCTTCACTTCCCTCTTCAATCAACCTTCACTGTTGAATAAAATACAACTTGCTCTTGGATATACCACATGACACCTAGAGACTAAGTTAAATCTATCAAAAGCAACAGGTACAAACTTATTAAATCATGGGAAGGAGGAACAACAATGGAGCAATGAGCCCCCACAACCCCACAATAACAGAACTTGATAACACAGAAATGCAGAGATATCCAAAAGATGAAATCAGGAATGTAAATGTAGAAGTAATACAGTATTTTAGAAAAGAATTTAGAGAGAGTCTGAAAGAAATAAAGGAAGCAATCATTGAAGTAAAGGCATCAATTCAAACTCAAAACAACTGATTAGACTACATGGAGAATAGAATCTCACTCCTAGAAGTTGGTCACTCCAAAAAGGAACACATAGTTTATAACTTAAAAAAAAATAATTTGAAAGCAGGAATTGGACATTGAAGAAATATGGACCCATCTTAAGAGAGTAACCTAAAAATAGTTGGCATAGAAGAGAGAAAAGAAGGTGAAACCAAAGGGATCAACAATCTCTTCAAAGATGTAATAGCAGAATTTTTTCCAAACAAAGAGCAAGAGGTCGATACACTGATACAGGAAACTTATAGAGCTCCCTTTAGAAAATATCAGAGAAAAGGTTCTCCCTGCCACAAAATAGTCAAAATGACCAATGTAGAGGCCAAGGAGAGAATCTTAAAGGCAGCAAAAACAAAAGGCCAGGTGACATTCAGAAACAAACCAATTAGAATCACTCCAGACTTCCCAAACCAAGTCATGAAAGCCAGAAGGGCCTAGAGTAACATATTTCAAACTCTGAAAGAAAACAACTTAGAGCCAAAAATTTTCTACCCAGCAAAACTCTCTCAAACTAGATGGGAAAATAAGAAGCTTCCAGACAAACAGAAGCTGAAGAAATTTATGTTTTTAAAATCAGCATTAGAGAAAATACTCAAAGAGACTAAATACAAAGAAGAAATAAATAATACACTCAAGAACCAGTGAAACAAGAATTGTCATCTAGCAGATAACTAAGTAAAGAAGAAGAAACACTATTTTAAACAGAAATAAAATCTTAACATGTTAGGAATTAAAAATCATCTCTCAATAATCACACTGAATGTAAATGGCCTCAACTCCCCAATAAAAAGACATAAAGTGGAAAAATGGATTAAAAACCAGAACCCATCTATCTGCTGCTTGCAATAAACACATCTTACAAGTAAAGATAGTAACAAACTTAAGGTAAAGCACTGGAGGAAGGTAATCCATGCCAACAGAACTCAAAGACAAGCAGGGGTAGTAACTATGATATCAGACAAGTTAGATTTCAAGCCCAAGCTTATTAGAATAGATAAATAAAATCATTTTTACTGATAAAAGAAACATTTCAGGAAGAGGAAATAATGATAATCAACATTTTTGCCCCAAACATAGGTGCAGCTACTTTCATAAAACAAACCTTTTGTGACATTAAGTCACACATAAATCCCAATACAATAATACTGGGAGACTTCAACATCCCTCTTACACCATTAGACTAATCTTCTAGACAAAATGTCAGTAAAGATGCCTCAGACCTAAGCAATACCATTAATCAAATGGACCTGTTGGACACATATAGAATATTTCACCCAACTACAGCAGAGTTCACATTTTTCTCAACTACTCATAGAAACTTCTCCAAAATAGATCACATCCTAGGCCACAAAGCATTAGCAAATTCAAAAAATTTGACATAGTTTTTTGTGTCTTTTTAGACCCTAATGGAATGAAATTAGAAATCAACTACAAGAAGACCCAGAAAAACCACATAAACATGTGGAGAGTGAATACCACACTTTTGAATGAAGAATGGGTCATAGAAGAAGTAAAAGGTGAAATTAAGAAATTTATAAGAACAGAAGAAATTAGAGATACAATATTATATCAAAACATCTGGGACACTTTGAAGACAGTATTAAGAGGAAAATTTATAGCACTGAGTGCTCACATAAGAAAAACAGAAAACCACCAAATAAATAACCTTATGACACACCTCAAAGCCCTTGAAAAACAGTAACAATCTAACCACAAAGCCAATAGAAGAAAGGAAATTATTAAAAATAAAGCTTAATATAAGAAATAGGGAAAAATAGACTTCCGGGAAGATGGCGACCGAGAAAAGCGGGGCTTAAGAGCCCCGCTAACAACCAATCTCCATTACCACAAATTCAGAGCCTTTCATAGCCAGAAAACACCATCACCAGAGAAACAAAAAAAATCACCAGGCTCCAGAGAGAAAGCGGACTGAGAACAGAGCTCAGAGCCACAGAGGAGATACACTGGCCTCACGCCCGAGGACGCGGCAGCAGCACCATACTGCCTGCGGCAGCGGTGAATTCACCGGACTGCTACAGCAAGCCGAGGTGAGCCGCTGCGGAACAGCCAGGTGGGATTTTTCAGCGCAGGGAACATCTAAAGCTCCCAGTGGCTGAGTTCAGCACACGCTGCAAGGACTCAGAGTGGAATTCAAAACCAAGAAGAAAAAAGCCAGCCTCATGGCCGAGGGCGTAGCAGTGGCGCCATATTGCCACCGGCGACAGCAGCAGCAGCGAATTCAACGAGTCCAGTACAGCTACATCTGCGAACTCAAGAACAGTGAGACAAATTGCGGGCCACAGAGGAGAAATCCCAGTACTGTACTTCCTGGGACTTGACCCAGTGGGAGAGGGGCGGTGGCAGTGATATCACACCATAGGAGAACGTGCAACCTGGCACCCCCCATAGTTTAAAGCAGCCTATATCGATTCCCTGGGTCGGAGACTCTGTGATACAACCCAGTAAAGGAGTAGTGGGGTCTGAGATACTACAGACTCGAGATCCAGAGCACCTTAAGTGAAGTCATAGTGACCCAAGGGAAGAACCCAGAGAAGGCACAAACTCCCGAAATCATGGGAAAGAGGAATAACACTGGAGCAATGAATGCCCACAACCCCACAACATCAGAACCCGATAAAACAGAAAATCAGAGATTTCTAGAAGATCAAATCAGGAAAATAACTGTAGAAATAATAGCGGTGCTTCAAAAAGAACTCAGAGAGAGCCAAAAAGAGATAAAGGATGCAATTAATGAAGTAAAGGCCTCAATTCAAAGCACAAACAACCGATTAGACCACATGGAGAACAGAATCTCGCTCTTAGAAGATGATCATTCCAAAAATGAACGCATAGTTTCTGATCTAGAAAAAAATATCCGACAGCAGGAATCTGACATTGAAGAAATATGGGCCCATTTTAAGAGAGCTAACCTAAGAATAATTGGAATAGAGGAGGGAAAAGAAAGTGAAACCAAAGGGATCAACAATCTCTTCAAGGAAGTAATAGCAGAAAATTTTCCAAATATAGAGCAAGAGGTTGATACACAGGTCCAGGAAACTTATAGAACTCCCTTTAGACAGGATCAGAGAAGAGGATCCCCACGCCACATAATTGTCAAAATGACCAATGTGGAAACCAGAGAATCTTAAAGGCAACAAAAACAAAGGGCCAAGTGACATTCAGAGGCAAGCCAATTAGAATCACTCCAGACTTCCCAAACCAAGTCATGAGAGCCAGAAGGGCTTGGAGTAACATATTCCAAACTCTGAAAGAAAACAACTTCCAGCCAAAAATTTCCTACCCAGCAAAACTTTCTATCAAATTAGATGGAGAAATAAGAAGCTTCCATGACAAACAGAAACTGAAGGAATTTTTGTCTTCAAAACCAGCACTAGAGAAAATACTCAAAGAGATTAACTACAAAGAAGAAATAGGTAACACACACCAGAACCAGAGAAACAAGATTTTCCATTCAAAAGACAACTAAGATTGGTTATTTGTGGAGATTCATTATTTATGTTAGTCTTTTACCTATCTCTAAATTGTATTGTTTGCCTTTACTGTTGTTAATTTTTAGGATTTCTAGTTGGAATATTAATATACCTTCAGATATAGCATTTGGAAATATTTTATCCAATTCTATTAGTAACTTTTAACTCTGTTTACATTGTCTTTGGATATACAATATTTTTTTAGGGAGTTTGTATACTCTTCTGTTGCCTGTGCCATTGAAATCATATCCAAGAAATCACTGCCAATTTCAATGTTGTGAGGTTTTATGACCCAGATTTTCTTCTAAAAGTTTATAGTCTTAAGATTTATATTTAGGTCTTTTATCTATTTTTAGTTAATACTTATATATGGGATTAGGTAAGGGTCCAATTTTATTCTTTTCCATGTAATTATTATTTTTCAAAAATATTTAGTTAAAAGATTATTATTTCCACCACCAAATGTTCATGGAAACCTTGTCAAAAATAACTTGATAATATAGGGAAGAATTTAGCTCTAGGCTTTTATTTAACTCCAATGGTTTATATATCTGCCTTTAGAACAGTACTACACTGTTTCAATTATTGTAGCTTTATATGGTTTGAAATCAGAAAATATATATCTTCTAGCTTTGTTCTTTTTCAAGATCATTTTGGGTACCTAGAGTCCATATTCCATATTAGGATAGATTTTTTTCTGAAAAATAAATATATAAATATATGATAGTTTCACCTAAAAAATAGAAAATAAAATATTCTCTGGTAAGAAAAAAAGCAAAAAGCAATATTGTAATGTTATCTTTAAGTCATCAAAAGCTTGGTATCAGACAAATGAAACTGTTATGTGAGATTATCATTTTTAATTTTGGATAAATTGCTATAATACTAGATGTCAACCACTAAGCCAAGCATGGGAAGGAGGGATGGGGAGGGAATGGGGTGGGGATCGGGTGGGGGCTGACTGGGCGATGTGTGCATGTATGTCTACAAAAATTTGTATCCCACTATGATGTATGAATACAGTGCACCAATAAAAATAAATAAATAAAAATAAAAATAAAAATAAAAAAAGAAATAGGGAATAAAAAAAACAATACATAAAATCAACAAAACCAAAAGCTGGTTTCTTAAAAAAAATAACAAGATAGATAAACCACTAGCCAACCTAACTAAAAAGAGAATAAACCAAAAGTATGAAGATAAGAGATTAAAAAGGAGATATCACTGCTAACAGTGTAGAAATCCAGAGGATTAAAGCAGCAATAAAACCTTACCATCAAAGAAAAGCCCAGGCCTAGATAGTTTCCCAAATGAATACTATAAAACCTTTATAGAATAGCTAATACCAATACTCCTCAATCTATTTTGTGAAATAGAAGTAAACAGGACTCTTCTAAATACATTCTATGAAGCCAACATCACATTAGTACCAAAACCAAATATGACAGTTAAAGGAAGGAAAACTACAGGCCTATTTCTTTGATGAACTTGGATGCAAAACTGTTAAACAAAATACTAGCAACACTCATTCAAAAACACATCAAGAAAGTCATACAACATGACTGGGAAGGGTTCATCCCAGTGATGCAAGGCTGGTTCAACATACAAAAATCAATCCATGTAATTCATCATATAAACAGAACCAAAGACAAAAGTCACATAATCATTTCAATAGATGCTGAAAAAGCATTTGATAAAATCCAACATCCATTTATGATAAACATACTGCAGAGAATCAGGATAGAAAGGACATATCTCAACATCATAAAGTCAATCTGCAATAAGCCCACAGCCAACATCACATTAAATGAGAGAAAAATTTGAGAATTCCCCCTAAAAACAGAACAAGACAAGGATGTCCATTATCACCACTTCTCTTCAAGTATTTGAGACTCTAGCCAGAACAATAATGCAAGAAAAGGAAATCAAAGGAATACATATAGGAAAAGAAAAACTCAAACTTTCAGTATTTGCAGATGACATGATACTATACTTAGAAAACCCAACAATCTCAACCAAAAGGTTTATAGAACTGAACAACAAATTCAGCAAAGTGTCTGGATACAAAATCAATCTTAAAAAATCAGAAGCTTTTCTGTATGCCAACCATAAATTCACTGAAAAAGAAATTCAGAAAACACTTCCACTCAGAATCTCACACACAAAAATAAAATACTTAGGAATAAACTTAATCAAGGAGGTAAAAGATCTCTACAAAGAAAGTTATAAAACATTGAACAAAGAAATCAAAGAAGATCATAGAAGATGAAAAGTTCTTCCATGTTCATGGAAAGGCAGAATAAATATCATCAAAATGGCCATCCTTTCAAAAGTAATCTACAGATTCAATACAACACCCATTAAATTACCAAGACCATGGATTACATGAAACTAAAGTTTCTGTACAGCAAAGGAAACTGTCAAGAACCTCAATCAAGAGCCAACAGAATGGGAGAAGATTTTTGCCACCTACTTCTCTGATAGAGGACTAATATCTAGAATATACAGAGAACTCAAGAAATTCAGCACTAAGAAAACAAATAACCCAATCAAAAACTAGGTAAATTAATTAAAGACATTTCACAAAAGAAGAAATTCAAATAGCCAACAAATGCTTAAAAAATGCTCAACATCATTGGCAATCAGAGAGATGCAAATCAAAAGTACCCTGAGATTCTACCTAACTCCAACTAGAATGGCAACCATACAAAACACAAACAATAACAAATGCTGTTGAGGATGTGGAGAAGTGGGAACTCTAAAACACTGTTGGTAGGATTGCAAAATAGTACAACCAGTTTGGAAAACACTATGGAGGATCCTAAGAAGAATGGGAACAAACTTGCCATTTGGTCCAGCAATATCACTTCTGGTTATCTACCCAAAAGAAAGGAAATTAAACTACAGAACTAATGCATGTGTATCTATGTTCATAGCTGCACAATTCACTATTGCCAAACTATGGAACCAGCCAAGATGTCTATCAACAGATGAATGGATTACGAAACTATGGGATATGTATACAATAGAATTTTACTTATCAATAAAGAGAAACACAATTACATCATTTACAGGGAAATGGATGGAACTGGAGAACATTATGCTAAGTGAGAATAGTCAGTCACAAAAATTAAGAAATCAAATACTTTCCCTAATATGCAAAATCTAGGGAGAAATGGATAACAGGAAGAGCTCTAGATGAAGAAGGAGATCCTGTAGAGGAGCAAATAAGGCAACCTAACTGAGGGAATGGGAGGGGGGAAGAGGAAAACTCTCTAAAGCACATGATTTACTTAAACATATCAAAGTCAATCACTAAGGAGGGATGGGGAGGAAATGGGGTGGGCATCAGGTAAGAGCTAATTGGTGATACGTGCATGTATGTCTTCACAAGTCTTTTATCCCATTAAGATGTATAACTACAATGCACCAATAAAAATTTGTTTTTGTTTTTGTTTTTTTATTATTATATTTTATATTGGTACATTATATTCATACATCATATAGGGTAAAAAATTTGCGTGGCCATACATGTACACATCACCGATTTAACCTCTACCCAATTCCCACCCCATTCCCTCCCCATCCCTCCTTCCCTTGCTTGGCTTAGTGGTTGACTTTGATTTGTTTAAGTACATTGTGTGTTTTAGAGGATTTCCTTCTTCTCCCCTCCCATCCCCTCATTTAGGTTGTCTTGTTTGCTCCTCTATAGGATTTCCTTTTTCATCTAGAGTTCCTCCTATGACCCATTTCTCCTTAGCTCTCACATATTAGGGAAAGCATCTGATTTCTTATTTTTTGTGACTGACTAATCTCACTTAGCATAATGTCCTCCAGTTTCATCCATCTCCCTGAACATGATGTAATTGAGTTTTTTTTTAATGGTTAAGTAAAATTCCATTGTGTATAAACCCTTTTCTATTTTACACATCTATAATATTTTGTAATAGTGAAGGAAGCTGATACAACCTTCATCTTCCATTTCTAGATTTCACCAGCCATCCTCTATAATATACCAGTATGGATCATTTTGAATTTCTTAGATTGTGCCATCTAATCCTATAAAGAGCAGAATAAAGATAAAAATCTAGGCTATGGGGCTTTGGGTAACTCCTAGCTACAGAATGGTTTTCTGCCCAACAAACAGTGCTCAAAGGGTTTCAGATAAAGAGAGATAAAGAATACTGAATCTCTAGTTTTTCTTAAGATTCAAAGAGAAAATAAACTAGAAAGATATGACAAGATATTGAGAAAAATCCATAAAAATCAGAGCAGCTTCCAATGTTTGAGAAACACTGGAAATAGTTGATATTAGTTCACCCAGTGTTGACACATAGATGGGAATAATCAACCTTTATGTATATAAAACATACACTGTGTACAAGAAAGGGCACTTATATGTTACCAAATCAAATTTGATAGATTAATCTTACTTTTTCACCAGTCTCCCTTTTTATTAATTAATTAATTTATTTATTTATTCATTTATTTTGGGGGTCTGGGGATGGAACCCAGGGGCATTTGACATCCGAGCTACACCCCCTGCCCTATTTTTTATTCTTTATTTTGAAACCAGGTCTCACTGAGTTGCAGAGGGACTAAGTAGATGAGGCTGACCATGAACCACGATCCTCCAGATCTCAGCCTCCCGAATGCTGGGATTACAAGCGTGCGCCACCACGCCCACCTATTTTTTTTTCTAAATAGGGCCTCACTAAATCGATGAGGGTCTCACTAAACTGCTGAGGCTGGCCTCAAACCTGTGGTTCTTCTGTCTTCAGCCCCCCAAGTATTAGAATCACAAGCATTAGCTGGGCATGGTGGCGCATGCTTGTAATCCCAGCATTTGGGAGGCTGAGACTGGAAGATTGCAGTTCGCGGACAGCCTCAGAAACTCAGCGAGGCCCTCAAAATCCAAGAATTTAAATGCATTGAACAAGCATTCCAGGTGAGTCTGGAATACACTAAGGTTCTAAAATCACAGCTATGTTAATTTTTCTCAGAAATTTGAGTATAAAGTTTTATGTGAAATACTGTCTGTTGGGAATATTGTCACAGCCCCAAATAAAAGAATAAGTTGGAGCATTCTAAAGGACTATTTTCTATTTTTAGTACATTAGAAAAACAAGAAAACATCTACAAATAACTGTATTTGAACCTAGCATTACCCAGCTTAGCAGTGTGCTAAGTCAAGTGGAAAGTAATAAAGATAAAAATTAATTGCTGCATTTTGAGATATTTTGGATTCCAGGTGGTTTGGGAGGAGTAACAGCACAGTGACAATGAATTGGAGATGGAGATGTGAATGCAAGGACTAGGAGGTTGAAATCTAAAATATACCTATAGCAGAAACTAAAGGTTAATGATCAGGGACGTGGCCTGATTTCTTTAAGACAGCGGCTCTTAATCCTGACTGGTCTCAGAATCATTCGTACAGATTCATTAGACCTATACATGGTCCTCTCAATCGGTGTCTGACAGTGGAGTCTAAGCACTTTTAGTTTTATTTTTACTACTTCACAAATGCATTTGGTGCACAAACAAAAACAAGGTTGAGAACTACTTTTTGTGTGTGTGTGTGTGGTACTGGGGTTCCTGGAAGCCCTTCTACCTCCGAGCTACACTCCCAGACCTATTTTTATACTCTTTTATTTGGAAACAAGGTCTCTTAAGCCAGCACAGCTGGCTTTGAACCTGCACAATCCTCCTGTCTCCACCTCCCAAGCGCGGGGATTACAAGCGTACGCCACCACGTCCAGCGAGAACTACTCTTTTAAGAACTCAAATCCTTAATGATTATGATTTGAACTAAAAAAGACGAATTGAGAAGACAAAAATCAGGAAATACAACGAGTACACATTGCAAGAATTCTGAAGACATTAGTCAAGCTTTCTCAGGACTTACTGAAATCCTGTCTGCTGGTTTGTTGATAGATCACTCTAAATCAAATTCCAGAGTTTCCTGGCCCCATGATCGATTATGGTGCTATTACATAATAAACACCAATCTGAAAGTTTTTCTAGAATTTATTTTTTTCTAGAATTTCATTATTATTTACTATTTTATTATTGTTGCAATTGATAATACATTATAGTAAGATTTAAAATGATGCATTCTTTTTTATTTCTTTTGTTTTATGGTACTGGGTATTGAATCCAGGGGCATTCTACCTCTGAGCTACACCCCAGACATTTTATTTTTTATTTTGAAACAGAGTTTTGCTAGGTTGATGCAAATCTTGCTAAATTGCTGCAGCTGTCCTTGAACCTGTGATTTCTCTTGTGTCAGCCTCCCAAATACTGGGATTATAGGTGTGGACCACTATGCCCAGCCAAAGTGATACATTCATGTATACAAAGAGCATCTCTTGGTGTGTTCATTTGCTTTTCAAAGACATCCTGCCAGTGAAATTACTTCATTACAAAACAGAGTTATCTTTATAAGTGCTCCAAATGTAAGTGTTTGATGACAATCTATGTATTCAGAAAGCTCATGCTTCTGTTTTGTTTTGTTTCTCTTTTCAAGTCAACAAAGCCTGTGAAACAAGGGAGTCTAATTAAAAACTGGCTGTGAAGGACAAGTGGTGGGACCGCTCACCGCCTGCAGCTGAAGAAACAGGTCATTCTTTTCCTGGATTAGGGAGACTTGCTTTGCTTTAAGTTCCTCTCTCTCAGATTCCGATTTCTCCAAGGCCTCCTGCAGTCTTGCATACTCTTCCTCCAGCCCAGCTGCCTCCTTTCCCACTCCTGCAGACTTAATAAGAGGCTTGATCTTGAAGAATAGACTCATCCAGGGACAGTTCTTCACAGCCATGAAAGTCCTCATATTACACTGGATCAAAAGAAGTGCATCCCTAAATTCAGATAGAAAAACAAAAGCAAGCAAACCCAGAATATAAGAAAGTATTTACATAATAAATATCCTTAATAGGAACACCTCTAAAGCTATAATACATTTTCATTAGTCTTTAAAGCACTTCTGGCCGGGCGTGGTGGCGCACGCTTGTAATCCCCGCGCTTGGGAGGCAGAGACAGGAGGATCGCGCAGGTTCGAAGCCAGCCGCGCGGGCTGGCTTAGGAGACCCTGTTTCCAAATAAAAATGTAAAAATAGGTCTGGGAGTGTAGTCCGGAGATAGAAGGGCTTCCAGGAACCCCAGTACCACCAAAAAAAAAAAAAAAAAAAAAAGCACTTCTGTATCTATGTTCTTATTTGATTCTGACAACAATTCTACAAAGGACTTCTGGAGCAAGCAATGTTGTGGATTAGATGTCCTGAAGATACCCACACTACGTCATTTAAATAAGAGCATCTGTATTTGAAAGAACACCAAATAAAATACATCTGTATTTGAAAAAAAGACCAAATAATATGTCTAAATCTGAAGAACATAGTGAGATTATTCAATAAAATAAGTAAGCTGTTGAAAAAGAAACCAAGTCATCTAGGAAAAGAATAAACCCCAATGTCTCAGGATCCAGGTCAGCCACAATAGCCTGAAAGAGCTCAAGGATACAGAGGAAGTTAAAATCCTAGGAACAAGTAATATCTGCATAGTTTGGTCATTTCCCTAGGTAGAGAAGCCATTTTTGCTATAGTGATGAGTTGCACTTTTCTATCTACATGGATAGAGAGGCAGGACAGAGAACTTCAAAGATTTTTACACTTAATGAAAAAAAGAGGACTAAAAATATCCACCCCTCACAATCCAACTGACAGTGGGGAAGACATCTGTATTTGAAAGGAGACGAAAAAAATGCCAAAAACTGAAAGTAATTGAAATCATTCAATAAAATAACTAAGCAGTTGAAAAAGAAACCTAGCAATATAAGGAAAGAATAAACCCCACATCTGCAGGATCTAGGTTAGCCACAATGCTCCCAGGCTCTAGGCTCCCTTATAGCCCTGGGTACTAGGCACATACCTGTGCCTCATCAGGCATGCTACACCATAAGGCAAGCTTTCCCTCAAGGACCCAGGCTCCAGGCTGGCCTCCTTGTACAGAAACTAGGCCTACCACAGTAAAACCAAACAGCAAAGCAATAAGAGCTTTCTTTCTTCTTCACTTCCTTCTTTGTCATGAAGAGCCACAGCTTCTACCAAGGGGAGGCAGTAAGGTGGTCAGAACACCTTCCCACCTTGAAGCCAACATTTCCAGAATTGGCTGTGGGACATACGTCTAAGCCCTGGCAGGTCTGCTTCTCTTATAAATTGTGAGTCATGCCACCTTCAGGAATCCACATTTCTAGACTATAAACAATCCTTCCCAGGGGGAAAACTAGAAGCAATGGAAGTACTATCTGAGCCTAAGCAGAGAAGACAGTTCTTTAGCCTATTATAGGACAATGAGATACAGTTACATTGGTTAAAGTAGCAATTATTCTAGCAGTGAGGTGTAGGATAGAGATATACCTTTCTTCCAGAATCTTTTGGAATTTGATTCTCATAAGTTTGCCCTGTGCTCTGGCTTGGAACAATGTGAAGACTTTAGATAGCCTTTCATCTCTTATTTCTTCCAGTTGGTCCAGAAAGCCAGCTTTAAAAAACACCTACAAGAAGTTAGGTTAGACATTAGTTTCACTCCTTATAAGTATTCAACAAACATCTGTTAAATGATCCTATGAACAACTGAAGTATTCTTTGGGACAGCTTAATGAGTTCTATTTCTTCTTAAGTTTTATTTAATATGTAAAATCTAAATTAGAGACTAGTTCTCTAAATATAAAATTTGCAAAGAGTATTTTATTTAATCATGTGGTTACATTGGTTGCTTAAAACCTCAATTTTTCTTCCTTTTATTTATTAATAATGTTTTGATAACCTGGCTTAAGCTTCACATGGGCCTAGCAATCCAGTCTTCCAAAGTAGCTATCAGGAGTCCACAAACTTTTTCTGTATAGGATCAGAGAGTACGATTTCTAGGTATCATAAACCACAATCTCTGTAAAATATTCTTATTTGCTGTCCTTTAAGCAATCCTTTAAAAGTATAAAACCACTTTTAGCTAATAGGCCATATAGTTAAAAAGTGGACCATAAAATGACCCTTGGGCCATAGTTTACTGACTCCTGCTCTAGAAAAACACACTTTTTTTTCTGGGCACTGAAGAATCAATATGAATATTTGTTTTCAAGAATAATAACAACTCAGGTAAGGGAGTGAGACATGCAAGCCACAAATTTACTGGAAGCACTTAGAGTACCTCTTCAAAGGCACTTTATACACCCCTGAGAGTGAGTGCCCCTTAAATATCCACAACCCTGAGAGTGAGCATCTCTCAGTACCACTTGCACATCCCTAAGAGTAAGTGTCCCCTTGAAATATGTGCCTTGGGAGCCTCACTTGCTACATGCGAGTTTTGTCCAGATGAGTGATATATAGCAAAAAATAATTAGACACACAGGGAAGCAAGGCATTGTTGGTGACAATCAGTGGAAACAATAAATACTGATTCCTACCTACTCAAAATGTAAGAGACAAGTAATATTTTTAAATATTCTACAAAGTTATTTTTCTATAAGTTGTTTGCACTGTGTCCTCCTACTCATCTTCAAATAATTTGGTCTTTATGTGGATATCATTAGGAACAACCCAATGTCAACAAACAGCTGAAACAAAATCTACTAGTCACAGATTTCTCAAAATATGCAGGTCCCTTCATAAAGTATATTTCAGAGACTCACATTTAAGAAAGTCAGTTCTGTTTGTTGTTTTGAATTTTTTACAATTGGGTTAACTTTAAGGTTGTTAAATGTGACGGGCCCCGCCCATCAGCCAGTAAGTCCGAGAGCTAAGATGGCGCTGAGTGGAAATTCCCCAGAGCGCTTAGGTGGTAAACAACTTTCAGGAAGTGACGACAAGAGCATGAGATACACGGGAACACCGCATGCCATAGGGCAACAGCCAATGGACTGGCTGTGCCCATGAGTTGTACACGTGAACGGTCTGCTGATTGGCTGTTGGGCTCTATATAAGGGGAGGATTTCTGGGGAGAGGAGGAGAAGATCTACGGGAACTGTACAAGAAGCTGGGGTAATAAAACTGCTTGAGGAAGATCGTGTAAGAGTCGTCACTGCGACCGACAAGTGGTGGCCCGTACGGGGACCTTCGCTTTGATCAGAACCTCGGCAGTCCAGGGCAGCTGGCTGGTAAGTACTCCTTTGACTCCGAAAAGGGAGGAGGAGGCTCCGTTTATGGAGGGTTATTTTCCTCAATCAACAGGGGGCTCCATTAAGGAGGATATTTTTCAGTGTAAGCAAGTTAGAGAATCGGGCTGGTCCTGATTCGACAAGATGGGAAATAGTCCATCTCACCCATTGCATAAAGCATTGAAAGCTTTGTTGAAAAGTAGAGGCCTAAAGCTTAGGGACAAGACAATACAAGATTTTCTTGAACAAATAGATAGGGTAGCGCCATGGTTTACAGTATCAGGGAATCTTTCTTCAGCAAGCTGGGATAAATTGGGAAGAGACGTAGAACGCGCCGAAGAACAAGGTATTGTCACAGGAGGGACTCGGCCGCTTTGTCGGCTGATTCGTGCCTGTTTGGAAGAAAGGCGCTTTAGAAAATTTGTGCAGGAGGGCCAGGCAGCTTTAGACGGTGTAAAAGAGGAACGTTCAACTTCCTCTAAAGTGGCCAGTGAGGAGGATTCAGAGTCAGAGGGGGAGGATGACTCTGAGGAGGAACTAGAGGCCATTTGCAAACAAATGAAAGCTTTTGAACTGAGTAAAGAGGAAATTCCGCCTCCTCCGTATAACCCTTCTGCGCCCGGAGCAGAAGGTGTCTCTTTTAGTAGTCAGATGTGGAGAAATGCGGGAATTTTTCTAGCAAATCAAGCTTTCCCAGTTTTCCAGCCGCAGGAGGGGGGAAATCGTTATCATGAGCCTTTGGACTTTAAAACAGTTAAGCATCTCGCAGAGTCAGTTCGCACATATGGGTCATCAGCTGCTTTCACTATAGCAATAATAGAGAGTTTACATCGCTATGCCATGACCCCAGGAGACTGGCAAAATTTAGTTAGGGCCACCTTAAATCCTGGCCAATACTTGGATTGGAAAGCTTATTATATAGAATATGCCACTGAACAAGCTGCACGTAATCGAGCAGCAGGAAATCCAGCCTGGGATATAGACATGCTGATGGGCCAAGGACGATTTGCTAATCAACAGCTTGGGTATCCACAACAGGTATATGAACAAATCAACAGACTCGCTACCCAGGCCTGGAAGGCCCTCCCTAACAAAGGAGAGGTATCTGGTAACCTTACAAAGATTACCCAAGGATTGACTGAACCCTTTTCAGACTTCGTTGCCCGTCTAGTAGAGGCTGCGGGAAGAATTTTTGGGGATCCTGACGCGGCCATGCCGCTCATTAAACAATTGGTCTATGAGCAATGCACTAAAGAATGCAGACAGGCCATTACCCCTTACAAACATAAAGGCCTAGAGGTGTGGATGAAGGTGTGCAGGGAACTCGGAGGACCCTTAACCAATTCAGGACTTGCTGCAGCCATTATACAGGCCTCCGGACAACAAAGTAAAAATAGTACCAAAAATGGCAATTGTTTTTCCTGTGGAGCAACAGGACACTTAAAACGAGATTGTCCTAAGCGTAGGGCGTCCCAATCTCATCCTTCTCCTCCTGAGTATTGTCGTCGATGTAGAAAAGGAAGGCATCCTACCTCTGAGTGCCGTTCGGTTAAAGATATCGATGGCAACCCCTTGCCCTATAATGGAAAGCAATCATCAAATACTCAGACAAAAAATGGGAGGGCGGGCCCCCGTTCCCAGGGCCCACAAAAATATGGGAACCCTCAGGTGTACGGGGCCATGGAGACACAGCCACCTCAGTGGCCCAATCTACAGCCTCCGGGACAGTCCGGCGAGCCACTCCAGGTTCGGCAGGATTGGACCTCTGTGCCACCTCCAGGCTGGTATTAACGCCACAAATGGGAGTTCAAATTATTGAAACAGATTTTCAAGGTCCTTTGCCACCTAACTCTGTTGGCTTACTTTTTGGAAGGTCTTCCTCTACCATGAAAGGACTTGTAGTCCATCCGGGGGTTATAGATGAGGATTATACTGGAATTATCAAAGTGATGGTTTCAGCGCCCCGGGGTATCGTTGCCATCTCCCCTGGGGATAGAGTGGCACAGTTACTTTTGCTTCCCAGTCTACATGGTATGTTTCCTTCAGCAAAGGGACGACGCGGTAGTGGTGGGTTCGGTTCTTCAGGAAATGAGTTAATATCTCTTGCCTTTGATATGGGAACTCGTAACCTTGGACGTGGAAGGCAAGCAAATCCTAGGACTTTTAGATACTGGGGCAGATAAAAGTGTCATCGCCCGTAAAGACTGGTCATCTTCATGGCCCACTCAAAAGGCTGCCGGAGAATTTAGAGGTTTGGGTTATGCTAAAACCCCTGACCTCAGTGCTAGGGCTCTACATTGGAAAGATCAGGAGGGACATAAGGGGCAGTTTGAACCCTATGTGCTGGAGCTGCCAGTTTCCCTCTGGGGAAGAGATTTATTAGTGGACATGGGATATTCCTTACAAAATACATCTTATTTCCCCCAAGCCCATAATATTCTCCTTCGCCAGGGCTACCACCCTTCCTACGGGCTGGGAAAACACCTCCAGGGACGTAAAAGCCCAATTCCTACTAAAGAAAAGAGTGATCGCGGGGGACTGGGTTTTGTGCAGTAGCCACTGAGGAGGCAATTCCCATTACCTGGAAGACGGGAGATCCAGTATGGGTTCCTCAGTGGCCTCTCTCCCGTAAAAAGCTTGAAGCAACAAGGAAATTAGTACAAGAACAATTACAGTTAGGCCATATCCGGCCATCCACCTCTCCTTGGAATACCCCGATTTTTGTGATAAAGAAAAAATCTGGAAAATGGAGGCTATTACACGACCTCCGAGCCATAAATAGCCAAATGCAGATTATGGGGCCAGTTCAACGAGGGCTTCCACTCCTCTCTGCTATCCCGAAGGAGTGGCCACTTATCAGCATAGACATAAAAGATTGTTTTTTCTCCATCCCTTTAAATCCTGCGGATACTCCTCGTTTTGCTTTTACTGTTCCCTCTATTAATCAAGAGGAAATTGACAGTAGATATGAATGGGTGGTCCTCCCACAAGGAATGCCCAATAGCCCTACCCTCTGTCAATTATATGTAAATAGTGCTCTTGAGCCCGTAAAAACCAAATTTCCAGAAATTTGCTGTATTCATTATATGGATGACATTTTGTTGACCACAAAAAATCCCTCCATACTTGAGGAGGCTTATTGTCACCTTGTAAAGATTTTGGAAACTCATCAATTATTCATCGCCTCAGAAAAGGTACAAAGAGGAGAAAATATACACTTTCTTGGCAACATTGTTCTCCCCCATGCAGTCCTGCCTCAAAAATTAATCATCCGCACTAATCAATTAAAAACCCTCAATGATTTCCAAAAACTGTTGGGAGACATTAATTGGGTTCGACCCTTTTTACAAATTCCTAACCATGCCTTGAAACCTTTATATAATCTACTCGTAGGCAATCCTCAATTAGATTCTCCTCGCGTCCTTACCGATGAGGCCCGCAATGCGTTACAATTAGTAGAACAAGCACTTACGAAAGCGTCTCTCCGTCGCGTGACCCCTGGACAGCCATTATGGGCTTGTATCCTGGCCACTGAAAAACAGCCTACTAGTGTTCTTTGGCAACAAGGACCCCTTCTTTGGATTCACCCCAAAGTCTCCCCTCAAAAGGTAGTTGAATATTATCCCACCAGTGTAGCAAGCCTTGCCCTTAAAGCCATTCAGCAGTGCATCCAACATTTTGGCAGAACGCCTGATAAGTTGGTGGTACCGTACACTGCTCTGCAAGTACAAACGCTGGTAGCCACTATTGATGATTGGGCTATACTTATGTGCTCTTTCAGTGGTGAAATAGACAATCATCTTCCTAAATATCCATTGTTACATTTTGTTCTGGAACATCCTCTCATTTTCCCATTGGTCACTAAAAACAAACCTGTGGCTAATGCAATTAACATTTTTACTGATGGATCCAAAACTGGTGTGGGGGCCTACCTAATAGAGGGAAGCAATCCCGTTGTCATCCAATATTCACATACCTCTCCACAACTGGTTGAATTAAATATTGTTTTAGAAATTTTTAAGAGAGTTTCTTCTCCTTTCAATTTATTATCAGATTCACAATATGTGGTTAATCTGGTTAGATCGCTTGAATGCGCGGGTCAGCTCTCTTTACATACTCCTATTCATTCTATGGCCAGCCAAATCCAGATTTATATACATTTAAGAAAGACACCATTCTTTATCCAGCACGTTAGGGCACATACTGGATTACCTGGCCCTATTACATATGGAAATGATCTAGTAGATAAACTCACCAAGATACATATGATTTTTTCTCTTACTCAAATGCAACAGGCACAGGCATTTCACCGTCAATATCATGTAAATTCTAAAACATTACAACAGCGATTTAAAATCCCTCGACATCAGGCTCGGGAAATTGTAAAAACCTGTAATGCCTGTGCCCCTTTTTTATACCCCCCACATGTGGGCATTTGCCCACGAGGCTTGCTCCCTCTACATCTCTGGCAAATGGATGTAACTCACATATCTGAATTTGGAAAATTGAAATATATCCATGTTTCCATAGATACCGTCTCTGGAATTATTCATGCGTCTGCTCATGCCGGGGAAAAGGCACATGACGTTGTCAATCATTGCCTTGAGGCCTGGGCAGCATGGAATATGCCTAAAGAAATAAAAACTGATAATGGCCCGGCTTATACTTTCCAAAAATTCACATCCTTTTGTTCACAGATGGGAATAACTCTAAAGCATGGCCTTCCGTACAACCCTCAGGGACAGGGTATTGTGGAACGCGCCCATCGTACTCTTAAAGAATGCTTGATAAAACAAAAAGAGGGAATTGGAACCAATATGAAACCGAAGCAGCGCCTATCCTTATCCCTTTTTACTTTGAATTTTTTGCAATTAGATGTCAATGGCAAGACTGCTGCCGATCGTCATTTTGCCCCCTCGGGTACGAGCCAGGGTTTCGTGCGTTGGAAGGATGCCCTCACAGGGCAATGGAGGGGACCTGACCCAGTGCTCACATGGGCCAGAGGCTCTGTTTGTGTGTTTCCACAGGACGGCGCCGATCCTGTCTGGGTTCCAGAGCGGCTGACTCGTCTGGTGAAACAAAAGGATGATGAGCCATCAACTGATTCTTCTGGGGACCATGATACTGTGGATTCCAAGGATAGGAAGTGATCCACAATGGGGGCTTCTGACTGCTTTTCCTTTTCCATTGCCTTTGAGTCATTCTGCTCAAGTTTTTCCCCGCTTATTCACCACCTAAGCGCTCTCTTGATCACTTTTCCTTGATTCATAATCGTTCCCTGCTTGATGTTGGTCCCCCTCCTTGCATTAGCTTGTATAATTAAACTGCTGCTTGGCTATCTAGACCGAATGTTACCAATGGTATAGCTAATTTTACCTCCTTTTGAATAGAAGACTTTTGGCCCATTAATTTTTCTAACAAAATAAATTCTACCCGTCTTAGACCGTCAAGGCAGCCATATTGGGCCCCTCGCTGCCAAGGCTCTCGTTTTGACAAAACAATCTCTCCACCCTGAACTGGATGCCAATCTAGGCTTACACAGTGGACTACTAATCTTTTTACCTTTTCCCCTAAAATTGGCACAGGAGCAAATTCTACTTTTGCAGGTTATAATTTTACTTATCAGAGCCCGACCATGGCCTTTCATTCTAACCCATTTGATCTGTGGCTTCTTTGTGGGATAAATGGCAGTTGCACGGATTTAGCTCCCCTTGTCATGATTAATGGTGGTTCCCTGGGCCATACTAAAATAATATGGAACACCTCTGAGACGTTTGAGGATCACGCTTCCTTTAATCGCTCAGGCCTAAATATTACATTTGGTCCCACTCTAGTGTGTCTTGTTTCACCTTTCCTGTTTCTTATGTCTAATGGTACATTGCAAAATGATACCTTGTCTTGTTCCAATACTACTTGTTTATAATGATATTAAATCAAAGAGTTGATTTAATACAAGAACAAATTGATGTGCTATGGCGGTTGGCACAGCTTGGCTGTGAGTGGCATTCCACGGCTCTGTGTCTAACCGGAATTCCCTATGATAACGCGTCTATTGCCGCTAATCTTTCTCGCGAGCTTTCTGCATATCTTACAGATAACTGGTCATCGAAATTTGACAATTTGACAAAACAGTTGCGGTTGGAGATCATCAAAACCAATACTACTCAAGTTGACCCGGTGATGGCCCGCACCTTGATGTCCTGGATCCAACAAGCAGCTCGTCATTTAAAAGAGTGGGCTGGACTGGGTGCTCTTGGTCTCTGTCTGGTCTTACTGTGTATCTTATGTCTCTACTGTCTTAGAAAACTAATCCGTCAGCGCGCTACAGATCAAGTGCTCATAGCTCAGGCATTTGCAGCCATGGAGTTGGGACAATCCCCTCAAATATGGCTTACGGCGATGGGAAAGTCTTAATGACAGGATGCCAGCCAGGACTGCACTCGGGACCCCGGGAGGGTGCATCCCGAGGAGGGCATGCTCAACTGCATATGGGTTGCCACTGATTCTTGTCCCGTCCCTGGCAAAAGGTGGTGGGCCTAGAAGCCCCTTCCAAACATACAGGGGTTGAGTCCTCTGTCCTCTCCTGTCTGAAAAAACAAAAAAGGGGGAACTGTGACGGGCCCCGCCCATCAGCCAGTAAGTCCGAGAGCTAAGATGGTGCTGAGCGGAAATTCCCCAGAGCGCTTAGGTGGTAAACAACTTTCAGGAAGTGACGACAAGAGCATGAGATACACGGGAACACCGCATGCCATAGGGCAACAGCCAATGGACTGGCTGTGCCCATGAGTTGTACACGTGAACGGTCTGCTGATTGGCTGTTGGGCTCTATATAAGGGGAGGATTTCTGGGGAGAGGAGGAGAAGATCTACGGGAACTGTACAAGAAGCTGGGGTAATAAAACTGCTTGAGGAAGATCGTGTAAGAGTCGTCACTGCGACCGACAGTTAAATTAATCAGAGAGTCTTGTAAAGCTTATTTCCTAAAAAAGGAAAGCGAATGAATCAGTCCATGCACACAAGCAGTTAACTCTAAGAAGCTGATTCACACTTTTCTTGCCCTGGTTTATACACATATTTCCCAAAACTGTGTTAATTCAGTATATTATATCTCAGCACAAATTTGCTTGTATGACTAATTATAAAATGTAAATGTCATCAAGACTGAGGTTTAAAAAACATTGAATTTTCTTTCTCACACAGCACTTAAATTTCCATTTTGAACTGAGTTTTACTTGTGCTATTTCTGGTCACAAAGACCTAAGGAATGCCTTATATTGTAATTGAATATTCATGGGTATTTTAAGATACATACTCTTTCCTCCTACTGTTTTCTGAATACATTCTTTTGCAATTTCCTGATTACCTTAGTGGTTCCAAATTGATACTGAGTATGGTCTATCTCCAGGGAGTCAAGGAGATCTTCAGTTGCTTTTCTACTGCTCACAGATGTGTTCTTTGGAAAGGCCCCTGGGTTCAGAATGCAGAACCTAATTTAAAATGGGGCCAGAGGATCATAAGATTCACATGAAGATAAATGTGGTCAAAGGAAATGAAAGGAGATACAGATATCTATTTCTCCCACCAAAATGTTCAAGTTTCACAAACATCTTGGTAACAATAATGAGGAAAAAGGAATAAATAAGGAATAATACCGTCCATCCACAAACAAGTTTGTATTTTTCATAGAGCTTTAGAGATCAACCACATTTGATTGTCTGCTGCATTACGAAGGAAGAGATTTCAAGGAAAAAAATTAGAGGAAGGCAAGCATAGTTTCTCTATCTTATGGAGAAGGAAAACCAAAAGGCAGAGACATTAAATGTCTTTTCCCAAACGTCACCCAAATGATGAATTGGCAGAGAAGAGGCATGCCATTTAGTACCTAGTATGGTACTCTATCTACTCTTCTGTACTTTGCTCAAATTGGCTTGATGAGCTATAATTTATGCTTTTATAATTCAGGAAGGAGAAAGCAAGGATGCTTTTGCTACAGTATACTGTGTGGATGGCAGCTGCCATTACGTATAACATTTTAGAGATCCAGTGCAGGCTCTATATCTTTCCTCTGTGTATATTCCTTCTATGTGAGGAACTATTATCTGTAAACAGCATTTTAAGGATATTATAGCTATATAGATATCAGTTTTAAAGGGACATAATAAGGAAATGTTTCCATCATATATCTCACTACTACCAACATTGATTTATAGTTTGGAGAATATTAACCCAACATACAATGTGTGTCTAAACAGCTAGAAAGAGGGAAACAGAATGGACTATCTCAGGCTTCTTGGAAACTGGAATATATGCCTACCTTTGTTTAAAATCATCGTACAGCAGTCTATTTGGAAAACCTTCAGAGCATATCCGAATCCCTTCCAAGATGCCATTACAGCGCAGCTGTTGTAGAACCAAGGAAGGGTCCATTACACCTGAATAAGAGATCACATTAGGTCAGGGCCTCAAAATTATCACCCCAATTTTGTTCTCTCTGTTATCTCTGGGGTTAAAAAAAGTTTGAAATTGGTGTGTTCTCTATGGTACACTGTAGGAATTTACTGATTTCCTGCCTGATGGTACTCTCAGCACCCATAATACTATATAGGATTCTAAATATTCCTTTAATATGGAACAAATTCTGAGTGAGGAGTTAGATAAGATTTTATAAGTGAATATTCCTCTAAGATGAAAAGAAAGATTACATTCTTGCTAGAATGGATTTTCCATTGGCTGATGGCATATGCATTTGGAACTTGCCAATCAAACACCAACTAAAAAGGACAAGAATACAAAAGGAAACTGCCATCTCCAAGCAGACGATAAAGGAGACTACAGAAAAGGAGATGGAAGTAAAAGGTGAAGATGGGACAACCACAGCAATTTCACCTAGAAAGAACTTGGCAGCTGTGCATGGTGGCACACACCTAGAATCCCAGTACTTGGGAAACTGAGACAGGAGGCGTGTAGGTTTGAAACCAGACTCAGCAACTCCGCAAGATAGTTAGCATTGTAGTGAGACTCTGCTTCAAAATTTAAAAATAAGCCAGGCATGATGACACACATTTGTAATCCCAGTATGTAGAAGGCCAAAACAGGAAGATTGCAGGCTCAAGGCCAGCCTCAGTTACTTAGTGAGGTCATTTGTAATTTAGTAAGATCCTATTTCAAAATAAAGAATGAAAAATAGGGGTTGGGGGTATAGCTTGGAGGTAGAATTCCCCTGGGTTCAATCTTCAGTACCACACAATAAATAAATAAGTAAATAAGTAAATAAATAAATAAATAAATAAATAAACAAATAGGCAAACAAATAAACAATAAAAATAGTTCTGGGAATATCAATCACAGAATGCCTTGTACCAAAAGTAAACAACTTGGCCACATTCTGGCCTTCATTTTCCCTTTATTATGTTGATATTGCCTAAGTTTTATTCTATAACATAATCATTCTTTTCTCACTTCTTTATCCATCAAAAGAAGCCTATTAAAGCTGTCAGCTGCAATCTCTCATAAAAGCCTTTGAAAAACCATACAAGAAGCCACTGTATCTGGCTTTCACCAAATCTTCAGGAAGGAGCCAAGGAGCTCTCTTAACACAAAGGCCCACTATGACTGCCTATGTATAGGATCACAGAAATAAACTCCAGCCATATAGCTCTTTTCCAATCTCTCTCATGGATAGAAATAGATGTTTTATAATAAGAGGAAAGATAGACTCTTCGGATACCTTAATAGGAAACACATCCATTCCTTTGAAGTACAAATGAAGATTTGTTTTGATTAGATCATGAAAGTTTTCTTGAAAACCTGCTAGAATCAGAGATGACTTGATGGAAGGCAATACTAATAGGTAACAGAACTGCTCCAAAGTAGAACCATTTAATTAGAGTCCCTGCTAGATGGAAGCAGTGTCCCTACGTGCATTCAGAAATGTAGCTGATGGCTGAAGATGTAGCTCAGTAGTTGAGTGCCTTCCTAGCATACATGAGGTCCTTAGTTCCATTCTCATTGCCATGAACAAACAAACAGAAATATAGCTGTTAAAAAACCATGAGGCAAGCCGGGTGTGGTGGCACACGCTTGCAATCCCAGCGCTTGGGAGGCTGAGACGGGAGGATGGCACAGGTTTGAAGCCAGCCTCAGCTACTTAGTGAGGCTCTCAGAAACTTTGTGAGACCCTGTTTCAAAATAAAAAATATATAAAAATAGGTCCGGGAGTATAGCCTGGAGGTAGAAAAGCCCTGGGTTTCACCCCCAGTACCACACACACACACACACACACACACACACACACACACACACACACAAACTATGAGGCAAAATCATACAGCCATGAATGAACATGATGTATTTGCAATGAAAAATATTACCATTACAACATCACTGTTTGCAATCACACTTTCTCAAAATAGGCTACAGACTATCAAGATTGAAACCTTACGCATTTTAGGTTAATAAAAATGCAATGCAAATTATTACAGAACCTCTGTAACCAAAATCAGCAGCATCAGATTACATATTCAAAGGGTGTCCAATGTTCTGAAGATATAAATGCTTGCCACATATGCTCCTGTGAGGCTGAGAGCCTCTGACCAAAGCTTTATAGAGGATTGTAAGTCTAAAGAGAGTGCTGGGGATCTTCAAATACATGATGGAAAGGAAATGACCCATGTAATTAATATTAGTTAAAAACTTATTTTGAAAATTAAAAATAGAAAAAATAGACACCACCACTCACCTATCTGATCATTTTCCTACCACCATTAATTCATCAAAAAAGCAACTACTGCCCAGAAGTGCATAACTAAAGAAATGGTAATATTAGGGAATAAGAAGATATTAGTCTTGGGAAGACTATGGGAAGTTCTTGACAATTAGGAGTGGATTGAGGCTGAGGATGTTGCTGAGTGCTAGCGTACTTGCTTAGCATACAGAAACCTTGGGTTTGACCCCGAGAATCACTAAAAGAAGGAATGAGGGAGGGAAGAAAAGACTTAAAATAATTCAGACCAAATAGCATTCTTTATTATTCTAAATCCCCCTAATTGATTCTTCAGTCCCATTTTTATTATACTTTGTCTTTCTACACAATAGAATATAATATCACCCACATTTTCATATAAAATTCAAAAAGAAATTTAAATAGGTCTGTTAAGGATTCTGATATTACCCAGCTGAGGCTGCTTCACAAAATTTTTTCCATATATCTTCTTGAATCTCGGTTCAAAGGCAGCCTTTGGAAGGTTCCAAAGACCCTACATACTTATTTACTTACTTACTTACTTACTTACTTACTTACTTACTTACTTACTTATTTTAATTTTTCTTTCTGAAAAATATTCTTCTATAAAAGGAACCAGTAAATGGTTCTTAAAAGATCTTCTCCATAGCTGAAATAAAATGTGTACCTTGGTGTGAATTATAAAGAAATCCAGTTCTTACCTGGCATTTTGTTCACATTGGAATTTATACATCTCACAAAATGAGGAGCTGTTGATTTCAAAGTAGTCATTAATTTATTTAGGTTTTCCTAAAATGGAGACCATAATAAACACAAAATCATTTTGCAAGTCAATAAAAATCCTCAGAATGTTTTCAAATCTTTCAATTTCATCTAATACCCAACACACTCCAAAAGTAAAAGGATGAATACAACATTATTCTCTGCTTACCAAAGATACATTATTTCCTTGCTATGCATGTCAATATTACATGACATAGATCAATTGTGAATTATTTCTTCCTGTTTTGAACTTGGTAGCAATAACTTATGACTAAGCAATAAAACGGTTTGGGAAAAGAAATCATTTCTCAAATATTCTGTCTATAGAAACCTTTACTCTAGGTCAGATTCGTTGGACTTGGAATCTGAGATGAGGATTCTGGCTTAAGGGATTTATTTGGAGAGGGAGGGAATCAGGGTAGAGGAGAAAACTTAAAAGGCAACTGTGCTGACTGAGCTTTAGTTTGGGGTCTGCAAAGACCTGAGACACAAATGCACCAACTGCACCACAAACAGTACACGCTGAGCCTGCAAAGGGCAGGAGGTGGCTCCGCTTTTCACTGTCGCGGGCAGCTTCAGCAGTTGGGACCTGTTATCAGCCAATGTTCACAACAGCTGGAGATGGGAGCAGAGCTGACAAAGGCAACTTAGGTGGGGCACCACGGTGCTCTTCATTTAAAGCCCGTAATAATATCAAGAGAAGCACCAACCTCGCCAACCTGGCTAAATTCAGATACCTTACCCTAGACAAAGTTGTGAAATTTCAAATAAGTAATAATATATACAGATTGTGAAGACGGTAGTATAACAAAAATTACTTTATGCAGCGATGCAACCATTTGGAATGAAGCTCCTTTCTTGTGTTTTTTCTCCCCAACCTGTACAGCTTAAAAAGAAGAAAACATTTCAGAAATTCCTTTTTGTCACAGTGTCAGACATTATTAATACAAACATAAACTGATCAAAGTTCTAGTAACAATATTATAATATCTACCAACAGCTTAAAAATATGTCTCAATACACATGTAAAAAAAATCCCTGTATGGCACTTTTCCTTGAAATGATTACACAACTGTGCAAAGTTTGTTACTGAAGCATTATTTAATTATTGCAAAAAATTTATCAAAAATAAAATAATCAACAAAGTTAATTATTAGGATAATGACTAAAAGTATGAAGACATATGCATATAATTAAATACTCTAGCTTTTAAAATTATGAAGTGAATCCATATAATATAGAAAGATTTTTAGAACTTAAGAGGAATTTTGATCCTCAGTGTGTATATGTGTTTTTAAGAACAGTTGTATTATGGGTGACTATAAACATAAAAAACAACTTGGAAGACATAGATACCAAAATGTTAGCAGTTGCTATGTCTCTATATGGAAGCAAATATATATATATATATATATAGATAGATAGATAGATAGATAGATAGATAGATAGATATATGCCCAAGTACTGGTATTACAGGCATGCACCATATATATATATATATATATATATATATATATATATATATATAGTATATATATACATAATAATATATAATATGCAATGTATTATAATATATAATATATAATAATATATAATGATATATAATAATATAATGATATATAATGATATATAATAAATAAATAAAATAATAAAAAATAATATATAATAATATATATAATATATAATGTATATAATATATGTGTACCATATATATATTTTATATATGTGTGTGTATATATATGCACACACACACATATACACACATATATATACATACATATACATATATACACACATACATATATATATATACATATATATAGGGAATATGTTGATAATGACAAAAAGTAGGACATTCTGGACAACTCTTATAGCTGCAAAGAGCATAGCACACAGCCTAATGGGTTAAAAGACAATTTCCTCTCTGATCATCTGTCAAAACCATTCTTGATCTCTTATAATTAGAAAATTCCTGAACTGGGAGCCATGAGCTTATGAGACCACTCCCTACTGCACTTCTCAGAGGCACTTTAGATGCTACTAGAATCAGGCAAATTCTCTGCCATAACACTGGCCGAATGTGAAAAGCTTCCAATGCTCAGTCACCTCATGAAGCAGGGCCAAAGGATTTCAGCCATGCTCCTGATTTAAGTCATCCAGTGATGATGAATGGAGGAAGTCCTTTCGCCATTCCTGAGTTAATCAGGAGTCTCGGATCAGCCTGATAGTGCCAGGTGTTAACATAAAGCTGGGTGTAAGATGGTAGGAGGGTAAGAATGTTAAGAGTGAGAACAACTGCTCCCTTTAAAGAAAAGCTGGCACACTCTGTCCCACTATTGCCCTGAGGGAATCTGAAACCAGGCTGGCCACATTTTCTCTTTTTCCAGAATTTTCATTTCCAAAAGAAAAAGAGAAACCCAGAGATGCATGTATAACCTTTTGTTTTTTTAACCTGTGTGGACCAAATAAAACCCGATTGAAGGCTAGGTTTTTCTTGGAAGTTGCCAGTCTGTGACCTTTGCTGAAAGTGGTAAAGGGCTTCCCTCTGCGTTTAACATTGCTTCAGCTGTGAGGCTAGGGTTAGCCACTTGGGCTCAGCATCTTCACTGAATCCATTGTACAATGTATGGAACTGTTCATTGAATCATAGATATTGTGACCTATCCATTTCTCTTTTCTCTTTGTTTCTGGGAGACAGTGAGAGTAGAACAGACACTAGATTAGGAAATAGATGTCTTTCTTTCTACCTAATTTTTCCATTTAGTAGATTCACAAAATTGGAGCTAGTACTCTTAGCTCTTTTTTCCTATTTTCTGTAAGAGAGAGAGAGAGAGTGAGTCCTCCCTATATATATATATATATATCTATCTGAAAGGATCATTCAAGGAATAAGATCATGTACTTAAAGTATATTGTAAACTAGTACTCTTAGCTCTTCTTTCCTATTTTCTGTAAGAGAGAGAGAGAGAGAGAGAGAGAGAGTGAGTCCTCCCTATATATCTGAAAGGATCATTCAAGGAATAAGATAATGTACTTAAAGTATATTGTAAACTATAAACTATTAACCAAGGTTTATTGCCATTTGGTCAATAATTATTTATAGAATGTCTTCTAAAGAGGCATTGTAGCTGGGCATGGTGGTACATGCCTGTAATACCAGTACTTGGGCAGCTGAGAAAGGAGGATTGCAGGTTCGAGGTTAGCCTCAGTAATTTATCTTGGCTGTCAGCAAAACCTTATTTCAAAATAAAAAATAACATAAGGCTGAGGGTGTAGGTCAGAATTATAATAAATGCTCCTGGGTTCAATTCCTAGTAACACACACATACATACTGTACACACACACACACACACACACACACACACACACACACACACACAGAGGCATTGCTACAGGTTGTAGACTATAGTTGAACACATCACACATAGTCCCTGACCCCAAAATGTTCAAACCATGTAAAAATAGAGAGATGTGAGTTGTAACCAATTTGGCTGTCTCTATTTCATTTTCTGAGCATCATCATCTTTTTCTCTAGCTATAAATATAACCTGTTCATTTGATGTATTAGAGCATTCTGAACCATTTTTGGTCCAGAATGTTGCTCAAGTAAGAATCACAAAGCTAATTAAGATATGCAAAACTGTATTTCTTGTAATTTTTTCATTTGCCGTATATATTTGAGGCTTTTTATTCCTCTCAAATCATGCATCAAAACATGCTTGTTTTATCTTCTTTTTGTAGCTAGGTCTAGAAGAAGGTAACAATAGGCTAGATCTCTTCATACAGAGTAAACATTTTCCTTAAAATTAGCTAGTCTAAGGACAAAAAAAGCTAATAAGAGGGGACAACTCAGACCAGAGTAAGTAGAAACATATATCACAGGAAAGAAGCAAGAATTTTCATACAGACCAAGGCACTAGGGTTCCATTTTGAGGCTGGTAATTTAAGAAAAATTGACTCACCACTATCAGTACTGATGCAATTTTCAAAAAGACTTGCCAGGAGTCTGTTGGAAGCCTTCTGAAATACAGCCACCACTGTTTCATTAAGAAGGTCTTTGTTCTTTTCAAGCCAACCACTGATGCTGTAGTGTACCTTAGGAAAAACATTCATTTCAGTCAGAAAAAAAGAGAAATGTATAAATTAACATAGGAAATTGTAAGTTACTTGAGAAATCATTGCAAATTATGTTGATCCTTTAATTTTAAATCATGTTTATGTAATAGCACTGAATAATACTCCATTATGAAGACCACAGAAATTTTTAAACTTTACCATTTACATTATCAAAAGAAAGAGAGAATAGGAAGAAAAGTAGAAGGAACAGAAAGAGAAGTAACAGGAGACAACGGTACAAGGAAGAAAAGAGAGAAGCAAGGCAGAGAAGAAAGACTAAATGTTATTTCTAGTACAAACAATTCACATTTAGATAAAGTGACCCAACATTGACACATAGAAAACACTCAAAATGACATTAGAAATTTTAGTGATATTTTTGTGACTATTACTTATTTTTATACATCAATTGGTGCAGTGTATTCTCACATCATAATGTAGCTCATGGTGATAGTGACATCCGTGCACATATTACTTAGTAAGCTTCCCACCCCTTCCCTTCTCCATACAGGATTTTGAGATTGGCATTGGTATTCTCACATACATACACAATGTCAGTGAAACTGTTTGCTTCATTAATTCCTTTTCTCCCTTCTTTCCCTTACATCATCTCCCTCGCACCACTGGGGTTTCTCCTCCAGTGTCTAACATCCCTGTTGTATCCCGATTACTCCCTAGCTTCCACATATGAGAGAAAACATGACTTCACTTTCTGTGACTGACTAATCTCATTTAACATAATGTTCTCTAGGTCTATCCATTTTCCTGCAAATGACATAATTTTGTAAGTATCACAGTTAATATTCCAGGGTATCAACGCCAGGTATGGCGCACGCTTGTAATCCCCGGGCTTGGGAGGCGGAGACAGGAGGATCGTGCAGGTTCGAAGCCAGCCACGCTGGCTTAAGAGACCCTGTTTCCAAATAAAAATATAAAAAGTAGGTCTGGGATTATAGCCTGGAGGTAGAAGGGTTTCCAGAAACCCAGTACCACATATATATATTCTAGGGTATCAAAGAAGAAAATATATCTGTGTCAGTTGGCAGTCTAGTTTTAGGTTAAAGAGTTATTCTCTCCTTCATTACTTCTCTTTCTGTTCTAACAAGAATCACTGGCCAGAAGCAGAAAAATAGGGAACAAGATGCTCACAGACTCATGTGTAAATGAGAAGAGGCAGTGAGGGTCACTAGAAAGCTTCAGTGGCCAAAGTTTGGAGACAATTACTTCAACTCTTTCTTTATGTGAGAACAAAAAATTTTAAAAAACTCCAAAAAAGACAAGTTGAACTCACTCATTCACACAAAGTTGAGTTGAAAAAAAAGGGCAAATAATGGGGGGGGGGACACATGACTTTGACGGTATCCATGCCTTTCTGTAGAAGTCTGGCTTTGAGTTGGGTGACAGAGTCCATCTGGAGATTTCTGACCTCTGTGCACATGGGATGCTATTGTAGTATGGATGTTCCATTCCCTTAGGACTAAAAGGCTACTCTGCCTTTTTTATAGGACTGAGATGTATTTTGTTCACCTTTACATTTAACTTAAATATTATCTGAGGACTTTGGCTGAGTGCATTAAGAAAGTTTTATTCTTTTCAAGCCAACCACTAATATTATAAGACAGCTTTAGAAAGGCAAGCATTTCAATAAAAAAGGGAGATGTGTATAAATTAACACAGAAAATTATACATTACTCAAAAAGTATCACAAATTGTGTGTCTTTTAATTGTAAATTAGCTTGATGTAACAGTACAGAATAATACTTCAGAAGTCCACCATGCTACTCAAAAAGATTCTCAAGCTTTACCATTTACATTGTCAAAAGAAAGAGAGAAGAAGGAAGGAAATGAGAGAGGACAAAGACGTAATGGGAGAGAGAGACAAGGAAGAAAAGGGAGGGAAAGGGAAGTTTTAGGACTGACAGTCCCCATGTAACTTACCACTCCTGCATAATGAGCAAGTTCAAAGTGAGCTTCATATTTCTCTTTCTTATCAGGCTTCGGCTTCTGTAGATAAACTGACTTTCCAAAATGGTTATCAAAAAGTTTGCTTTTGAAAGTCATATCTGTAGCCTTAGGGAGCATACATTCCTCTTCAAGAATAGAAAGAAGGCCCATGGGCTATTGGAAAGACATGACAGCAGCATATATTTAAAAACACCAGGAAAAAGTGTTCCCAACAGGGGCTCAGTATAATTTCCCAAGAACCTACTGAGTTGACAAAGGAAAGAATATTTGTTGCATATAATTAGTCAATCATCTATTCAACAAATATTGATTAAATACCTACAATATCAGGAGCTGCTGATGGTTTTAAGCCCTATACTGTCCTTGGGGTGCTTACATTCTAGTGAAACAGACAGATACTAGGAAAATAAGCAAATAAATAACTAGAAAAAAATCTCAGTTTTATATAACTGCACTGAGGAAATCATGTTTGCCTGAAAGACAATACAGAAGGGGTTGGCTGGGTGGAATCTGTTTTAGATGGGGTGATCATGTAAAACTGCCCAAATGAGAAGAATACCCTAACCCAAAAGTGGTGATGCATGCTTGTAATCTCAGCATTTGGGAATCTGAGACAGGAGGATTGTGGTTCTCAGATAGCCTCAGGTACTTAGTGAGGCCTTTTGCAATTCAGTGAGACCCTGTTTCAAAATGATAAATAAAAAATAGAGCTGGAGGTGTAGCTTGGAAGTAGAATGTCCCCAGCATCACACACACACACACACACACACACACACACACACAAACTAATACCCTGACAAATATTCCAGAGTACAAGTATTCCAGGAAGAAAAATGAAGAGTTCAGAGGTCCTACTTATTATAGAAGCACACTTGGAAAGTTTGAGATCACATTAGAAGCAAATATTGACAAAACAAAGCTGGTCAGATAGAGATCATGGTATGAGGAAAAGTCTTAGAGTTAAGTGCAGCTGAATTCCAAACACCACATAAGCTGTGGCAAGATGTTTGGGAATAAATGCAATGAGAAGTCTTTTGAGACTTTTAAAATGAAGTGATAAAATTTGATTTATGCTTGAGAAGAACCATTGGTTTAGAACAAGAGTGGGAGAAGTAGATTGGAAGTAGGATAAGAGTGGGAGAAGTAGATTGAAAGTCATGAGCTAAGAATAGCTTTTAAATTTTAAAAGGACTATAAAAACATAAAAAGAATGTGTGTTAGAATACTGTTTTTGTGTGGTTGAATGCCTTATTTTTCTCATAAGCAATTTTTTTCCTAAAGGGCCATATGGCTTCTGTCATACCTTTGCATCCACTCAACTATTGTGGCACTGAAAGCAGATCATCTTATTATTATAAACAAATAAATGATGATGTTCCAATAAAAGTTAGTTACAAAAATGGACTGTGAGCTGGATATAGCCCACAAATAGATGGTTTTCTGGCCCCTTGTCTGGACTACTCATAGTTTTAGATCTTGTAGGAAGACATTAGGAATGAAATGTATGATGAAAATAGAGCTTTCAACTTCCTGATGGATAGAATGTGGAGCATAAGAAAAAGAGGATTTGAAGCCAGGCATGGTGGCACATGCTTGTAATTCCAGTACTTGGGAGGCTGAGACAGGAGGATCATGCAGGTTCAAAGCCAGCCTCAGCTACTTAGTGAGGCTCTCAGCAATTTAGTGAGACCCCATTTCCAAGTAAAATATAAAAATAGGTCTGAAAGTGTAGCTCAGAAGTAGAAAAACTTATGGGTTCCATCCCCAGTACCACAAAAAAAAAAAAAAGAAAGAAAGAAAAAGAGGATTTGAGCCCAAGCAACTGGGTAATGGATACTGTCATTAACAGTATATAGACATATATAGACAGGGAAACATACAGGCAGGAACAGGTTTGGGAGCAGGAGAAATCAAGGAATCTTATATTTACATGTATATTTTTTTATTTATAGATTCACTTTTCCACAAATAGTTTGGAAGTGTTTCCCATGATCAAAACACTGTACCTGACATTTTGGGTTATATTAGAATGAATAAGACATGAGCTTTGGTTCCAGAGTATCTAGTTGTGAAGACAAGACATCTAAGTTACATGTAGACAACAAAATAAAACAGAAGCACAGATAAAAATGTGAGTATTTAATGGTATAAAAAGTAAGGTAGACCACGATTCCTTTCTCCAACAACATAGATTTCATGATTTTCTACCTTGTACCTAAGAACCATAGCCCCCTTGTACTTAGGAGTACTAAGGTACCTAGCTCCTTGTACCCTAAGGACCATAGATGCTCAGGTTCAGAAGAGACATTGAAATCACAACCCAACCTGTCTAATAGATCCTTGAATTACCCTCCTTCTAAAGGGCAGTTTAGCTTATGTTTGAATATTTTTATTGAAAGAGAACACATCAATTCTGATTCAAAGCTCTAGACAGTTAATATATTAAAACAAAACTTGATTGTCATTTAGAATTCTTTGTTTTAAATTATTCCACTGGAGCCATATAAGTGGGTCTAATTCTTCTTCTATGTGGTAGCTCACCAGACATTTGCAAATGCTGTTTCTCATCCACCCTAGTCTATCACTTTAACTTGTGTACCAGGGTTTTCTTCCACTTTCATCTTTTCTCATCAACCTAGAACATGCATTTAACAGAAAGTGTATTAAACGACATTCCAGTAAGATCTCTTGAAGAGTTTTGGACACTTCTTTCATCCCAAGCATCTAAGTATGGAATAATGTAGACTGAGAAGTAAACTCTTCCAAGTGAAGACAATGTGTTCCCAGTGAAACCAGCTCTGATCTTGCTCCTGACATTAACCCTGTGAGTTTTTGGTAAACTGAGAAATGAGAAATGTAGAGAGGAAGAGGAAAAAGAGAATAAAAGAAAAAGGAAAAAAAGGAATCCCACACACTACACAGGTGATTCATTGGTGTGAGTTCTTAAAGGCTTGAACTCCATCTTGGAACCCTGTATTTTTTCCTTGAGATTTTTTAAATAATTGTTTTTTATTGGTGCATTGTAGTCATACATCTTAATGTGGTACAAGATGGTAGAGTCATACATACACACATCACTCATTTATCCCTTCCCCATTACCCATTCCATTTCCTCCCCCTCCCTCCTTCTTATGTTTGGCTTAGTGATTGACTTTGATATGTTTGTGAGTATATATCATGTATATTAGGGAATTTCCCTCTTAGCAAACTTTGTATTTTTCTACAAACCAACAGTTCTTAATTTGCAAAAAAATGTAAGGATCTGGAGAACATTATGTTAAGTGAGATTAGCCAGTGACAAAAAGTGAAGGTTCATGTCTTCTCTAACATGCACAAGAAAGGGAGTAATGGGGATGCCAGAGGAAGTCCAGATAATGGAGGCAAAATCTCAGTGGAGCCAGGGAGGTGCTCTATTGAAAGATGAGAAGGAAGACTGAAGTTCACTAATGAAAATTCTAGGAGACTTCCGGGAAGATGGCGACCGAGAAAAGTGAGGCTTAAGAGCCCCGCTAACAACAAATCTCCATTACCACAAAATCAGCGCCTTTCAAAGCCAGAAAACAACATCACCAGAGAAACAAAAAAAATCACCAGGCTCCAGAGAGAAAGCGGACTGAGAACAGAGCCACAGAGGAGATCCTCACGTCCGAGGACGCGGCTTCACGCCCGAGGACGCGACAGCAGCGCCATACTGCTGGCGGCACCGGCGAATTCACAGGACGGCCACAGCAAGCCGAGGGGAGCCGCTGCGGAACAGCCAGGTGGGATTTCTCGGCGCAGAGGGCATCTAAAGCTCCCAGTGGCTGAGCTCAGCACACGCTGCAGGGATTCAGAGTGGAAATCAAAACCAAGAAAAAAAAAAACGCCAGCCCCATAGCCGAGGGCGTAGCAGCGGCGCCATATTGCCACCGGCGGCAACAGCACCGAATTCACCGAATTCAGTACAGCTACATCTGCGTACTCAAGAACAGTGAGTCAAATTGTGGGCCACAGAGGAGAAATCCCAGTACTGTACTCACTGGGACTTGACCCAGTGGGAGAGGGGCGGTGGCAGTGATATCACACCATAGGAGAACGTGCAACCTGGCACCCCCCACAGTCTAAAGCAGCCTCTATCGACTCTCTGGGTCAGAGACTCTGTGATACAACCCAGTAAAGGAGTAGTGGGGTCTGAGATACTACTGACTCGAGATCCAGAGCACCTTAAGTGAAGTCATAGTGACCCAAGGGAAGAACCCAGAGAAGGCACAAACTTCCGAAATCATGGAAAAGAGGAATAATACTGGAGCTACGAATGCTCACAACCCCACAACATCAGAACCTAATAAAACAGAAAATCAGAGATTTCTAGAAGATCAAATCAGGAAAATAACTGTAGAAATAATAAAGGTGCTTCGAAAAGAACTCAGAGAGAGCCAAAAAGAGATAAAGGATGCAATTAATGAAGTAAAGGCCTCAATTCAAAGCACAAACAACCGATTAGAACACATGGAGAACAGAATCTCGCTCTTAGAAGATGATCATTCCAAAAATGAACGCATAGTTTCTAATCTAGGAAAAAATATCCGACAGCAGGAATCTGATATTGAAGAAATATGGGCCCATTTTAAGAGAGCTAACCTAAGAATAATTGGAATAGAGGAGGGAAAAGAAAGTGAAACCAAAGGGATCAACAATCTCTTCAAGGAAGTAATAGCAGAAAATTTTCCAGACATAGAGCAAGAGGTCGATACGCAGGTCCAGGAAACGTATAGAACTCCCTTTAGACAGGATCGGAGAAGAGGATCCCCACGCCACATAATTGTCAAAATGACCAATGTGGAAGCCAAGCAGAGAATCTTAAAGGCAACAAAAACAAAGGGCCAAGTGACATTCAGAGGCAAACCAATTAGAATCACTCCAGACTTCCCAAACCAAGTTATGAGAGCCAGAAGGGCTTGGAGTAACATATTCCCAATTTTGAAAGAAAACAACTTCCAGCCAAAAATTTCCTACCCAGCAAAACTTTCTATCAAATTAGATGGAGAAATAAGAAGCTTCCATGACAAACAGAAACTGAAGGAATTTATGTCTTCAAAACCAGCACTAGAGAAAATACTCAAAGAGATTAACTATAAAGAATAAATAGGTAACACACACCAGAACCAGAGAAACAAGAGTTTCCATCCAACAGACAATTAAGATTGGTTATCTGTGGAGATTCATTATTTATGTTAGTCTTTTACCTATCTCTAAAGGGTATTGTTTGCCTTTATTGTTGTTAATTTTTAGGATTTCTAGTTGGAATATTAATATACCTTCAGATATAGCATTTGGAAATATTTTATCCCATTCTATTAGTAACTGTTAACTCTGTTTACATTGTCTTTGGATATACAATATGTTTTTTATTTTTTAGGGAGTTTGTATACTCTTCTGTTGCCTATGCCATTGAAATCATAACCAAGAAATCACTGCCAATTTCAATGTTGTGAGGTTTTATGACCCAGATTTTCTCCTAAAAGTTTATAGTCTTAAGATTTATATTTAGGTCTATTATCTATTTTGAGTTAATATTTGTATATGGGATTAGGTAAGGGTCCAATTTTATTCTTTTCCATGTAATTATTATTTTTCAACAATATTTAGTTAAAAGATTATTATTCCCACCACCAAATGTTCGTGGAAACCTTGTCAAAAATAAATTGACAATATAGGGAAGAATTTAGCTCTAGGCTTTTATTTAACTCCAATGGTTTATATATCTGCCTTTAGAATAGTACTACACTGTTTCAATTATTGTAGCTTTATATGGTTTGAAATCAGAAAATATACATCTTCTAGCTTTGTTCTTTTTCAAGATCGTTGTGGGCACCTAGAGTCCATATTCCATATTAGGATAGATTTTTTTTCTGAAAAATAAATATATAAATATATGATAGTTTCACCTAAAAAATAGAAAAAATAGATTCTCTGGTAAGAAAGAAAGCAAAAAGAAATATTGAAATGTTATCTTTAAGTCATCAAAAGCTTGGTATCAGACAAATGAAACTGTTATGTGAGATTATCATTTTTAATTTTTGTAAATTGCTATAATACTAGATGTCAATCCCTAAGCCAAGCATGGGAGGGAGGGATAGGGAGAGAATGGGGTGGGGATCGGGTGGGGGCTAACTCGGTGATGTGTGCATGTATGTCTACAAAAGTATGTATCCCACTATGATGTATGAATACAGTGCACCAATAAAAATAAATAAATAAATAAAATAAAATAAAAAGACCATACCTCAAAAAAAAAGAAAGAAAATTCTACCATCAAATGTGTGTGCATATGTGAATATACCAACATCAATCTCAGCACTTTGTATTTAGAAGAGGTGAAATATGAGGGGAGGGCAATCAGTGCTGTGTGCATGTATATAACTATCAACATAATTTACATTATGATGTGAAACTATAATGCACCATTAAAAGCACAATATAAAAAAGAAAATAAAAATGTAAACATCTCGTAAAGTGGTGCCCATTAACCAGAGTGTTGAAGAAAAATCTCACAAAGGGTCGAAGTCCCCATCTCAAGCATGGCGACTCCCCACACATGAGCATCTCCACTCCCCTGGTCCCCAATAAAACCAACTTACCCTCTAGGATGAACGGAAGTTTTATGTGAAACAAGCGATTTCATATCTCAAAATGTAACAACTACAATACTAGAGAGGAAAATACAGTTCCTTCAAAGTCTTCTCTATCTCTTAAGTGCTCAGGAAATATAAAGTTTCATGGAGTTCTTGAGAAAATTAATTTCAAATAGGTTAGAGAATAAAGTAACTATTATCTGTCCCATAGCATTAATTGTCCTAAGTTACATGGTAAATGGTTTGAGTCAGCTACCTATGTCACTTTCCTCTCTTCCTCTCTGTCACTTTCTTACTACTTGCGTTTCTGCTCTCTTGGTTCAGGACTTCTTGATTTCTCACCCACACTGCTATTCCAGCTTCTTAACCCTAACCCTAACCCTAACCCTAACCGTAACCCAGTAGATTTGACACAAGCAGTGCTGACTTTTTCATTGCCCAGCTCAGACCCCACTTTGACTCCCACTGCCTCAAAATAAGGCATAAATTAATTAAATTTCTTCACAATCTAGCTCTCCTTTTTTATCCTTTAAATACTTTCTTATGCATATGCTACAATCCAACTAGTCTACCTGATATATCATAACATGTCCTTTGCTTTTCTCTCTCTATGCCTTTGGCCTTGCATGTCTCTGAATCAGAATTATCCCTATCTTCTTATCTTTACCTGCAAAAATTATATCCATTCCTGAAGGTTTAGTCTAAATGTTCTACCCTGCCATCCCAGGCCTTTCTATATTCCTACAGGCAGAGGTGAGCTCTGTTCTGATTTTTTGAGGGGGTAGAGAGGCTTTTCTTTGTGCCTATTATTGTATTTATACTGCACATAATAATTTAAAATGTATTTCTATGTTAATTAGACTTAAAAATATTTTATTTGACTGCATACCTCCTAAAGGTAGAAACTACTTATAACAAATGCTACATTTCTATAGCATTTAGTTTGAAGTTTTATACACAGTAGTGCACTATAATTAAGGACCAACATTATGTGTATATTGACTTCTGGGGAAAAGCATTCTCCCCTCCTACCCTTCTGTTCTAGCTTTGCTGAGGTTTCCCCTCCACTATCTGGAGTCTCTCTCATATTCCCAATACTCCCTAGTCTGGGCATATTAGAGAAAACATATGTCCCTTCTCTTTCTGTGTTTGGCTTATCTCACTTAACATAATGTTCTCCAGGTCTTCCCATGTTCTTGCGAATGACATGATTTTACACACAATAGAATTCTACTCAGCAATAAAGAACAAAATCTTACTATTAATTCTGAGTGACCTCCCACAGTTTCTGTTTATTTACATTTTTCTGAGTGCAACACCATGTGGACGTGCATGGTGTGGGGGTGTCTGTGTTCCTGAAAATGTAAGCATCTCATTAGTCCAGTGTTGGATGTCATGTGTTCCTCCATCCCTATAACCCTAGGCCAGGAATCCCTTCCTCTTCAATGGGGCAAAGTGGAAGCAATCAATAATGTAGTTGCTAAATAGATTCACTTGTTTAATGAAAAGAAGAAGAAAGAGGGAGAAGGAAGAGGAGGAAGAGGAAAAGGAGGAGGAGGAAGAAGAGGAGGTAGAAGAAGAAGAGGAGGAGGAGGAAGAGGAGGAGGAAGAAGAGGAGGAGGAGGAGGAGGAGGAGTGGAAGTCATCATCTTGGTTTTAAGACATCATTCCAATTATGCCAGAAATTTTTTTATTCCAGGATGATGCCTTGTAGGGTTTGCATTCCTCATAGTCCTTAGCACAGTGGGCCCAGAGGTGACTAAAGTGTAGGCCCCTAGCAAGTTTCTGCAAAGTGATTAATAATTGGCAGGTAAACACTGATATAGGCTCAGTCATGAACAAATTTGAGCTCTGGGACCTTGGCTGCTTTGTTGCGGTCAATATATAAACAGTAAAAGTTGACAGCAAGCAGAAAAAAAAGAAGAAGATATGGAGTTATATATTTATGTTTATTTAAAATATAATTAGGCCGGGTGTGGTAGAGCATGCTTGTAATCCCTACACTTGGGAGGCAGAGACAGGAAGATCGCGCTGGTTTGAAGCCAGCCTCGCTGGCTTAAGAGACCCTGTTTCCAAATAATATATATATATAATAGGTCTGGGAGTGTAGCCCGGAGGCAGAAGGGTTTTCGGGAATCCCAGTACCACCAAAAAAAAAAAGTAAAATAAAATAAAATTAGATATAATTTGAATTATTTATATTAAAATAGAAAAAATATCACCTAGAGAGTTCCTCTTGGTGACATATTTTAGAATTTTATTTGCATTATTTTATATCATTGATTACTGACATGGAAAATTTCTACTGTCTGATGGCACATCACTATATAGAAATTATCAAAAGTTATTCAGGCCAAGTCAGGCAAATGAGGCAAATAATGTAATCAAGGAAGTAATATAGTTTGGACTAAAAAATCTAGTAAGATGATTAAGTACTAAAGTGAATTTTTTCCTGAGGCTGCTATAATCTTACATTCTTATCCTAATCCTAATCCTAATCCAAGAAAGTTGAATTATTAGAAAAAGAATATAGCCTTTTAAAGTTACGACATTGAAAGAGTAAAAAGACTTTAACTGTATAATTTGGGGTATACTTGTTAAGAAATCAAAGAAATAATCTATCAATGCCTTATGTATAAACATAAACATATGGTCACATATTAATATATTAATATGTAAATTATTGACTCAAGTTCTTAATAAACTAGAATATTTCAAGTAATGAAGTATGAGTTAATCCTGTAATAGATTTGTTCACAGCATGTATATAAAACAAGATCACTGTAAGCTTGAAGACCAAATTAACAATTAAATTTGGTGTTAAAATATATTTTTGTAGCCGGGCGTGGTGGTGCACACTTGTAATACCAGCATTTGGGAGACTGAGACCGGTAGATCACAGTTCATGGACAGCCTCAGCTACTTAGTGAGGCCCTCTGCAACTTAGTGAGATCCTGTCTCAAAATAAAGAATTAAAAAAATAGGGCAGGGGGTGTAGCTCGGAGGTCGAATGCCCCTGGGCTCCATCCCCAGACCTGAATATATATATATGTATATATATATATACATATATATACATATATATATAGTTTTTGTGAAATTAAAAATATAAAACTTTAGCCAGTTGATACTTGTGCATGGTGAGAGGTAAGGATTTAGTTCCATCTTTCTACAAATGGATAGCCAGTTCTCCCAGCACCATTTGTTGAAAAAGCTGTCTTTTCTCCAGTGTACAAGTTTAGCCTCTTTGTCAAAGATTAATTGACTATAGGTGTGTGGATTTGTTTCTGTATCTTCTATTTTATTCCACTGGTCAGTCTGCCTGTTGTTGTGCCAATACCATGCTGGTTTTACTACTATTGCTCTATAGTATAATTTGAAGTCCAGGATTGTGATGCTTCCTGCCTGGTTTTTATTGCTGAGGATTTCTTTGGCTATTCGGGGTCTTTTCTTTCTCCATATAAAATTCATGACTGATTTTTCTAGGTCTATGAAGAATGTTCTATGAAGAATGTCTATGAAGAATGTTCTTGGTATTTTAATAGGAATTGCATTGAATCTATAGATCACTTTTGGCAGAATGTCCATTTTGATGATACTTATTCTGCCTACTCATGAGCAAGGGAGATCTTTCCATATTCCAAGGTCTTCTTCAGCTTCTTTCTTTAATGTTTTATAGTTTAAATTGTAGAGGTCTTTTACATCTTTGGTTAGGTTTATTTCTCGGTATTTTATTGGTTTTGAGGTTATAGTGAATGGAATTGTTTTCTTTATTTTTTCACTGTGGATTCATTGTTGGCATAAAGAAAAGCAATTGATTTCTTTAGATTGATTTTGTATCCTGATACTTTGCTGAATTGGTTAAACAGCTCCAGTATAAAGAACAAAACTATGTCATTCGCAAGAAGATGGAAAGACCTAGAGAACATTATGTTAAGTGAGATCAGCCAAGCACAGAAAGAGAAGAAACTTGTTTTCTCTAATATGCTCAAACTAGGGAGTATTAGAGATACCAGAGGGACTCCAGACAATGGAGGAGAAACCTCACCAAAGCTAGAATGGAAGGATAGGAGAGGAAGAAGGGTGAGGTTGATTAATGAAGGAGCTACATTAAAATTTGTGTAAAAATATAAATATAGCATGGTTAACCTGAACACTCATTGTTGGGAGGGGAGAGGGGAAGTGGGTGAAGGGTACCTACCCAGCATAGTCTGAATGTATGCTACTTTCAATATGTCCCACATAAAAATAAAAAATAAATAAATAAAAATCTTTAGCCAGGCTTGGTGGCACATGCTTGTAATCCCAGTACTTAGGAGACTGAGACAGGAGGGTCACAGGTTCAGAGTCAGCCTCAGCAAGTTAGCCGGGCTCTCAGCAATCTAGTGAGACCCTGTTTCTCAATAAGAAAAAAAAAAAAGGCTAGTGGTGTAGCTTGGAAGTAGAATGCCTCTGGGTTCAATCTCCAGTATAGACAGATAGATGATAGATAGATAGATAGATAGATAGATAGATAGATAGATAGATAGATATAGGGATATAGATATAGATATGTAGATATGTAGATATATATATGTAGATATGTCTTTGTATAAAAATTCCTTCTTATATACACAAAGTATGCATGCTATAAGACATTTTGTACATATTGATATGTTTTTGGCTTTAAGTTTATAAACTTCCCATGATTCATTCTGTTTCAAGGAAAATGTATAGATCATTAATATTAACTACAAGCTTTCTTTCTACATAGATCCAAGATCACCATAACAAATCTTTTCCAAACAGAGAATTTTTAAAGAAAGATTTCACTATTCATTTGCTTAACCTGAATTTCTTTTAAATTTTTCATAGTAAGCCAAAGACATGTTTTCCTCTTACCATTTGTTCTATTATTATTATTATTATTATTATTATTATTATTTCATCATATCAATAAAAATACAACAGGAAATTAAATCCATGTTACTGTATATACTCATAATAACTGAGGCTGGCACAAATGAGGTAAACAGCCGCTGGGTCAGCTAAAAATCAATAATATTCACAGACATATCACAATGTGAACCAACTCTATATCCCACCTTTCTATTTGAAAATATTATCTTGTCATAATTGGAGTAAGCAGCTATCACAGATGAGAATTGCCAGAAGTTGTCTTTCCCTCTAAGGACCTCCAGCTCTTTTGTTTCATTTCTACCCAGAAAACTAGTTTCACCATGTCACAAAACATTTACCAGATCATGGTTGATTCATTACCAATTTTAATCAGCTAACGATGGGTATATTGTCTCTTTTTTCTCCTCTGCCTATCTTCTTCCCAGGAAGTTCACTTTTTTTTAAAAACAAATAAAATCAATGTGATGTCCATTCTTGTCAGGAATACTAGTTATTTTAAAGGAAGATTTTAATGTAAAGCCTAATAAATAAAATTGATAGTGCAGTGATTGAAAAATCTGAGGCATACAGAGGACAACGAAAGGCCAGTCATTCTACATTTTTCTTGACAGGGTTATTGAGGATTAAATATGATATGTATCTAGAGAACATTAAGCAGGTCAAAGGCTTTGGCCTGCCCAGACTTGTCTCCAAAATTCATTGCAATTCCTGATTATCTAAGAAACAAAGAGCATGTGGCTGCTATATATTACCACGTTTGCTGATGTGGACAAAGCTACAGGAAAGTCCACACAGAACTCCTTCAGAAAGCCCCATTAATCTTTCCAAGAGCACAGGGAAAGATTTCATAGTACAAGGATATCACTGAATTCAGAAACCATGCACTGCAGCTAATTTACTAATAAGCATTAGTAAATTAATATCATGAAGTACTGTCACAAATTACTAATTAACTGGTACTTGTCCAATTAAATGAACAAACTACATCCTGCAAGCGAGTAGCCTTGAGGATTTATGGCAGTGGTGTGTTCGCATGCTAATTTGCCAAATTTCTCTAAGCATCTCTGGGTTCACTATTCACTTTACGTTAATCAGCCAGACCCAATAGTGTTCATATTTTCAGTTCTGTGTATGACCATTGTTTATCTTGACAAGTCTCCTCGCACATTAACAGTGGAGGCAATGAACAAGCTGAAAACGTATAGCCACAGTCTGCATTCTAGATGATGGAGTAGTGCAGCTGACGTGAATGTTTAGCTAGAATGCCACAGGTACTGCACACGAAGGCCATTAAGAGAAAATGTGCAGGACTTTCCTGTCCCATTTCCCATCTCATGACAGAGGCTGATTTCTGATATGGATCAAAATTGCAAGCAGAGGCAATTCTTCTTAAATGAAAATGGACAGAGAGAAAAACACATTACCTTCTCAATGAGGTCTATGCAGGCTTGCAAATCCAGACCAAAGTCAATGGACACCCAGTCAATGCCTTCTTTCCTGTATTCCTCTTGCTCCAGAATAAACATGTGCTGATTGAAAAACTGTTGTAATTTTTCATTGGTAAAATTAATGCAAAGTTGCTCAAGGCTGTTATGCTTCAAAGTTATGAATAGGTGAGAAGAAGATATAAAAATAGATGTTCAGTTGCAAGAACATATGTTAGAAAGAAAATTATAACCGCTATCATATGAGGGCAAATAGAACCAACCAGTAACAAATGCTCAGTTAAATTTTGTAGCTGTGCGTGGTGGCGCAGGCTTGTAATCCCAACACTTGCGGGGCAGAGACAGGATGATTGCGCAGGTTCAAAGCCAGCCGTGCTGGCTTAAGAGACCCTGTTTCCAAATAAATAAATATATAAAAATAGGTCTGGGAGTGTAGCCCAGAGAAGGATTTCCAGGAACCCCAGTACCACAAAAAATTTTTTTGTATTATTTAGATATACCTGAAAACTAAAGATTATTACAATAAAATAACATTTAATAGAATTTTAATTCAAAAATCACAAAAAAAATTTTTTTGCAGTACTGAGGATTGAACTGAGGGACATTCTACCTCCAAAATACACCCCAGCCCTATTTTTTATTCTTTATTTTGAAACAGGGTCTCACTGAGTTGCAAAGGGCCTCACTAAGTAGCTGAGGCTGTATCGAACCACAATCCTCCTGTCTCAACCTTCCAAATGCTGGGATCATAAGCGTGCACCACCACACCAGGCTATTAAAAAAAAAAAACTTTTATTCACCTTTATTTAAGACTCAAGAAATTGTTAACATTAGTCATAGTAATAATAATTATTATTGATGCTAATTGTAGCTCTTTCCCAACGAAGATCGCCTTTAAGGCTTGCACACGGTAATTCTTATCATGCTTTGACCGTATTTTCTCATGTCCAGGTGACATTTTTTTGTCTCCTTTTGAATATACACTGACTTCATTTTTACCATATATACTTACTTCAAGGATTTCAAAACCAGTGATGTCAAGAATGCCAATGAAGAACTGCTTTGACAGCTTAGAATCCAGGACTCGATTGATATGTGCCACCAGCCACTTAAACATCCTTTCATAAATGGACTTGGACAGGGCTCCAACAGCATAGATTACCTAGAAATCACATTGAAAACACTCCTTTATCTGACAGCAGTGCTCATCTTAATTCTGGGCTCTCTCCATCGACAAATATCTTCTACTCAGATCAGGATGTATTTATTGAACTTCTGTGGTTTTAGCATTTTTCCAGATGCAATGAGAGAGAAAAAAGATAGAGAAGAAAGAGAGAAAGAAAAAGAAAGAAAGAAAGAAAGAAAGAAAGAAAGAAAGAAAGAAAGAAAGAAAGAAAGAAGGCACCAAGAAGGGAGATACATGGAGGAAAAGAGAAGGGTAGAAGAATAATGAGCTGCCTGCTGCCGTTCCACCAGGTGAAAGAAATTATATTCCTATTAATAAAGGACTAAATATCTGGGGTAAGGGGTGGTAATGTGCTCTATAGCTTTGCTTTTCAAAGCCAAGAGCAGCAACATCAGTACTGCTGTGAGCTTGTGAAAGATGCAAACACTGACTCAGGCCCAGACCTGTTGAATCAAACTCTAATACTATTCCTAGCTGCTTCCTATGGTCAGAAACCCTCCTTGAGCAAACTTCAATCAGGCTCCTCTGAATGCACCTGTCTCCCATCTGCCTCGTCCAGTTGTTGCAAGAATCCTACTAAGTCACTTCAGGGAGAATCTTGCCACATTTGATTGCCATATTTGATTATGCTCCCCTGTGTCCCTCATTACATATGTAAATTTTTATCCTGCTTTTTAACACTAAACCTGTTAGGAAAGTTCTACAAGAACCCTCCTACTCTTGATGTTTTCTTTTAATAATTTCCCATCCACTGATAACTCCCCGTTTTGTTCTTGGCCTATAAATGAGTCGGAATAATTTTTTCTTAGCACTACACACAAAAAAATTTTGTGTGCTTGTGATACAGGGGATTGAACCCAGAGGTATTCTTCTGCCCATCTATTTTCGTTATAATGAATATATATAAAATTTTAATTATACATATTAATTTAAATAATTTTAAAATAATTTTTGAAGAAAAAAAGACTACTTTTTCTCGCAGGGGACTCCAGCCTTTGCAGGTCCCCTGGCCGAGCTTTTGCTCGAGGTCTGCATGAGATGCTGTAGCATTCTTCCCTTGAGATATACCTCCAGCCTGATTTTATCTATTTGGAAACAGAGTTTTGCTAGATTGATAAGAGTCTCACTACTTACTGAGGGTATCCTCAAACCTATGATCTTTCTGTCACAACCTCCCAAGTACAGGGATTATAGGCATATGCCACCATGCCCAGCCACAACAAACTTTGGTGGATTTTGTTGTTGTTTTTGTTGTTGTTGCTATACTGGGGATCAAACCCAGGAGCATTCTACCTCTAATCTATACCCCTAGTCCCAATTTTTATTCTTTATTTTTGAAACAGGGTCTCACTAAATTGTGGAGGCCCTCACTAAGTAGCTCAGGCTGGCCGCAAACCTGCAATCCTCCTGACTCAGTCTCTCAAGTACTGGGATTACAAGTATGCACCATCATGCTCAGCTCACAACAAAGTTTTAAAAGTACTGGTGCGGTAGATTTGAAATGTGTATTCCCTAGTCTCTGTTCTGTTGTTGATGCATACAATTGTGTAATCATTGGCAAGTGGTCTGCCTTCTATGGGATGGGGCACCTTTATCTTGAATAATGTTCTTGGTTCTTTGCAGCCCCTGCTTCTAACTCTTCACTGTTCTTTATGTGGCCCTCATCTCCCTGAAGGAAGAACTGGCCTTTCAAAGCATCATCCTGGTTCAGATTCCCCTGTTGTCAAAGGGAGGTGCCATGCCCCTTCCCTGGAAGGCTGTGGCAAAGGTTCTCAAGCAATCTACGGGGGTTAAATCTAGTTTCTGTACTTGGATGATACAGATCTTGTTTCCATAATGCAAAAGTGTTGCCTGCTGTACTAGCAGGCTTCTGACAGATTCCAAGTAGGAGTGAATTTCAGCTGAATACTTTCCAAGCCTAGAAACAGAATGTGCCCCAATGGGTAACATGCAAACAGGCCTATCAATGGGTAATATGCAAACAGGCCTATCTCTTTCTTCTTTCTACCCAGGAGAGAGCACAGAGTCAGCTGGTATCTGAATTCTCTCAGCTGGGTGGCATCTTTTTTTTTCTTTCTTTTTTTAGTGTCAAGAGAACACCATGCAAATAAAACACCAGAGAGATTTTCCTTCTCTGTTAACATCAAGGAAAGCACTCTGCCCACAGCAGGCAGCTTAAAGCTTTCAAAAGAACAAGTTCTTTTTACTTTGGGGCTGTTCTTGTTTTCTATTATGCATTATTGTCCTGAAGTAATAAAAGTCTTCTATGAAGTTATGTTTAAAAGAGCTAGGAAATGTATCTACTTAGTCTTGTAAAGTGGAGGTATAGGCTTATCCCCTGATCAAGTTCCACTCAATTTAGTCTACTTCAACATGTGTGGAGCACCTACAGGTGTCGGGGCACTGTGTTAGATGCTGAGGTCAAAAGATGAAATAAACATAGTTCATGCTTAGGTCACAGGGAAGACAACATTGTAAGAGGATTATTTCAGTAGAGTGAACTTCCTATTAAATATACTTTTATACACTTAGTAGAAGTAGAATTATTGGCTTACAGAGTATGCTAAGCTACAATGTTGATTTTGATTAATTGTTTAAATGTTTGAACATAGACATATTCCACACTTCGATGCAACAAGGAAAACAATTCAATAAAGTCAAAATTGACTGTCTTCTATTGCAAACATATATTTGTCTATCTCCTTTTCATACTTAATATATATGTACAGCAATGCAATGTTTAGTATCACCTGAATACCAGCTGTGTCCTTTAGAGTCTAGCTGTATTTCCTTAGCCTCCGTCTCCTCCACTGAGAAAACATTAGTGTTGCTCCCCTGCTTATCTCCAAGTATTTTAAGAATGGAAGGGGTAAATACCTGTGAATACTTTATACATATTACAGATGACGGCGGCAAGGCTATCACTTTACCATACCATTTCCTCTTTCTAGAAAGACTATTTCTCAGTCTCTCCACCACCCAGTAGTAAAGTGGATAATTTGACTAATTTTTACCAATGGAATATGAATGAAAGTGATAGTCTCCTCAACATCAACCAGTGAAGATGGCTCTGCCTCCTCCACAAATTATCTTTCTCTCCTTTCTGGTAACTTTTGAAAGACATATGTTCAAGATGATATAACTACAAAATGGACAAAGGATTTGCAATTTGTAGTCTCCTTAGTTTGAGTAAGAAATATTTTGTTGCCACTGAGATTTGGGTGTGTATGTATTACTACAGCAAGACTTATCCCATACTGACTAATACATATTAGCAGAGGTCAATTGTTTTTGAAATGTTCCTGCATATTTAAATAAAAACTTTGGTTCAGAAAAGAATCATTGGCTTCTCCATCTTGAGACTTAAATTCTGTGATTATGTGATACATGTGAGTTCTGACATCATCTCCATTCTTGTATCAGCTTCCTTTCTTTATGCCATCCACTGGACCAAATGAATAATTAACTGCTCACATCATTCAGATACAGCAGAATATGTGGATGGATAAATAACACAAAATATTAAGAATTCCCAAAAAGTGTTTGATGAGAAACTTCTGGAAATATAGACTTTGAAGAGTTGGTTGTCTTTTAGCTCTATTTCTAATACCATGGGATGTACGCAACTGAGAGAGAATGGTAATTAAATTTTTCTATGTCTTGTCCTCAATATTGTGTCACTAATTTTTGAATTGATGTAGTGATGCTTCTTCTCTTTTCCATATGTTTACACGAAAGCACGCTTTTTTAGTGTTTCTGAACACATGATTTACTTCATTTGCAATCAGGTGGTTGGAACACAACTTTTATTTCAAGGTTGTTGATAGACCACTTCTTTGAGGAAGCTTTCAATCAACTTGACTGGTTTGAACACATAAGGAGCATAGCACCTAATGCCTTGATTTGCTTGGTTGCAAGGACCTATACTCAAGATGAATTTTGTTTCAAAGCAGTATCCCAGTAATTTGGCTTGAGGTTTTTCCTCTCCTCCCTAATAGATGCACGAATTCTCATGCTTCAAACTTGCACAATTTTGTGTGGAACACAGCCCAGAAAAAAAATGAAAATTAGATTGAATAGTAATCTATCCTAGTGTGCTAAAGGAGGAAATATACTGATGTCATAATTTCTCTCCTAGGTGTTGGACTTTAATATATTCCTTTACCACAATTTAAAAAGATTCAATAAAATTTTTCTTAATTAATTTTCAAAATATAAATATATAATCATATTGCCTCACACCCCTGGGTGTATTTACTGCATAAAGGCAAAGCCTCAATATTAGCAGTTCTTAGAGCATTTGTTATTCGATTATTATAACATTCTCCTACATAACCTTCCATCTCTCATAGCTCTTCTTAATTTCCTGACTCTTCAAACACTAATTTTAACATCTGCTTTGAAATCTTTTCTCAACTAATGTGTCACCATATATCTGTTACACTAAATAATTCTACATGTCAAATAGGGAGGGGATGCCAGTTTACCAATTTTATTCATATCAGATATCAATAGCTATAAAAGTTTCTTGGCTGAAAAAACAAAATGTTGATCACAATAAGTGTCTGGTTTGCCTGCATCTGCAAAAGACTCATTGCCTTAGGAAAAACTGTCAAAACATACATTTCAGAATAGAAAGGCTCTTAGTTGAAGAGCAGTTACTGTGTTTTATATCATAAGTAAAAAAAAAACATTTGGAATACTCTTTAAAACAGCTCTCTTTTGCTTTTTTATAGAAGCTCATGTTGCAGACATTCTCAGTGATTGAAAAATATATAAGCACAGGCTGTATACAGTTATTACAAGATTAAAGAATTATAGTGCCCTCAAAATAACCCCTTACCTGCTCCACATTTTGATTTCTGGTAACATATTCATTACCAACTTTGATTCTAGGCTGGATCAAGCCCTTCACCAGCTCAGAGGAGTCAATGCCCATGAGGGAAGCAGCTTTATCAGCACCTGGTTATAAGAAAGGAAGGATGAGAAGGAGGGAGGGAAAGAGTGATGGAAGGAGGAAAACAATATAAAAACTCATTCCATTATGGCCAGAGGACTGAAAGATGAAATGCTTAGATCAACGTAGCAAGATAGATTATAGTTTCAAAATAAATTGCCTGAATCTGAAAAGGGTTAGGGTTGTTTTTTTGCAGATGCAACTTCAAAGTGCATTGAAATGCCATTCTATATCCACTAAAATGTCTATAATTTTTTAAAAAATAGACAATAACAGGTGTGGGTGAAGACGTGGAAAACCTGGAACCCGCATGTATGGCATGGCTACTATAGGAAGCAATTTGGCAGTTATTCAGAAGCTAAACAGTTCCTGTAGGACTCAACAATTTCACTCTTAAGTATATACTCAGAAGAAATAAAAACATATATTTACACAAAAAGTTGTATACAATGTTCCTAGCAGCACTATTTGTCTCTGTTAAAAAATGAAAAGGTCCATCAATGTTTTATTTATTGCTAAATAAACAAACTGTGATATATTAATGCAATGTAATGTATTTGGCCAAAGAAAGAAATGGAGTAATTATATATGTTACAACATGGCTGAAAATTTGAAAACTTTACCCTGAGTGAAAGAAAAACACATATTTTAGAATTTAACTTGTATAAACTGTCCAGAATGAGAAAGTTCACAGAGACAAAAAGTAATTTATGTTTGTAAGGGCTTGAACAGAAAAGAGAATGGGGCATAGTTACCAATTGGTACGGGATTCCTTTAGAGAAGATTAAATATTCTGATGTTAGATAGTGGAGATGGTTACACATTTTGTGAATATACATAAAGACATGGAACTGTGTACTTCCAAAGGTTAATTTTTAAAGTATTTGATTTATAACTTAATTTTAAAAAAATGTTTATTCATAGTTGTCCTCATTTTAAAAAGAATTATTTATCTGAAAGACATGGAAAATCCCATCTTTATTATTTGCACTCTCCCCTTCTACATATACATTTTTTTCAATAAAACAGAAATTTGGGTAGTGGAATTTGATCACTTAAGACAACCACCAATGGACAGCAGTCAAAATACTTGCTTATCCCTTATCAAAAATTCTTTACTCCACAGTGCCCTCTGCTGTCCAACAGGAACACATACACTCCACAAACTAGTTTTAAGAAAAAAATGTTCTAAGGAAAAGTAGAGAGAAGTAAGTATGGTCAGAATAAAACATAAATAGGCCTATATCCCATTAGGAGTTTAAAATGGCAATCACAAAATATAATGCCGTAGGTAAAAAATTATAAACATATTATTTTAAACTGTTGATTATTTCAATTACAAAACAAAATGAATATTCCACTAATCTGAAACCTCTCTGCTATGTCTTTCTTTTTTTTCTTTTTCTTTTTTTTATTTTTTTTTATTTTTAATTGGTGCACTGTATTCATACATCATAGTGGGATACATACTTTTGTAGACATACATGCACACCTTGCCCAGTCAGCCCCCACCCGATCCCCACCCCATTCTCTCCCTATCCCTCCCTCCCATGCTTGGCTTAGTGATTGACATCCAGTATTATAGCAATTTATCAAAAATTAAAAATAATAATCTCACATAACAGTTTCATTTGTCTGATACCAAGCTTTTGATGACTTAAAGATAACATTTCAATATTTCTTTTTGCTTTCTTTCTTACCAGAGAATCTATTTTTTCTATTTTTTAGGTGAAACTATCATATATTTATATATTTATTTTTCAGAAAAAAAATCTATCCTAATATGGAATATGGACTCTAGGTACCCACAACGATCTTGAAAAAGAACAAAGCTAGAAGATGTATATTTTCTGATTTCAAACCATATAAAGCTACAATAATTGAAACAGTGTAGTACTATTCTAAAGGCAGATATATAAACCATTGGAGTTAAATACAAGCCTAGAGCTAAATTCTTCCCTATATTGTCAAGTTATTTTTGACAAGGTTTCCACGAACATTTGGTGGAGGAAATAATAATCTTTTAACTAAATATTGTTGAAAAATAATAATTACATGGAAAAGAATAAAATTGGACCCTTACCTAATCCCATATACAAATATTAACTCAAAATAGATAAAAGACCTAAATATAAATCTTAAGACTATAAACTTTTAGGAGAAAATCTGGGTCATAAAACCTCACAAGATTGAAATTGGCAGTGATTTCTTGGTTATGATTTCAATGGCACAGGCAACAGAAGAGTATACAAACTCCCTAAAAAATAAAAAACATATTGTATATCCAAAGACAATGTAAACAGAGTTAACAGTTACTAATAGAATGGGATAAAATATTTCCAAATGCTATATCTGAAGGTATATTAATATTCCAACTAGAAATCCTAAAAATTAACAACAATAAAGGCAAACAATACCATTTAGAGATAGGTAAAAGACTAACATAAATAATGAATCTCCACAGATAACCAATCTTAATTGTCTGTTGGATGGAAACTCTTGTTTCTCTGGTTCTGGTGTGTGTTACCTATTTATTCTTTATAGTTAATCTCTTTGAGTATTTTCTCTAGTGCTGGTTTTGAAGACATAAATTCCTTCAGTTTCTGTTTGTCATGGAAGCTTCTTATTTCTCCATCTAATTTGATAGAAAGTTTTGCTGGGTAGGAAATTTTTGGCTGGAAGTTGTTTTCTTTCAAAATTGGGAATATGTTACTCCAAGCCCTTCTGGCTCTCATAACTTGGTTTGGGAAGTCTGGAGTGATTCTAATTGGTTTGCCTCTGAATGTCACTTGGCCCTTTGTTTTTGTTGCCTTTAAGATTCTCTGCTTGGCTTCCACATTGGTCATTTTGACAATTATGTGGCGTGGGGATCCTCTTCTCCGATCCTGTCTAAAGGGAGTTCTATACGTTTCCTGGACCTGCGTATCGACCTCTTGCTCCATGTCTGGAAAATTTTCTGCTATTACTTCCTTGAAGAGATTGTTGATCCCTTTGGTTTCACTTTCTTTTCCCTCCTCTATTCCAATTATTCTTAGGTTAGCTCTCTTAAAATGGGCCCATATTTCTTCAATATCAGATTCCTGCTGTCGGATATTTTTTTCTAGATCAGAAACTATGCGTTCATTTTTGGATTGCTCATCTTCTAAGAGTGAGATTCTGTTCTCCATGTGTTCTAATCGGTTGTTTGTGCTTTGAATTGAGGCCTTTACTTCATTAATTGCATCCTTTATCTCTTTTTGGCTCTCTCTGACTTCTTTTCGAAGCACCTCTATTATTTCTACAGTTATTTTCCTGATTTGATCTTCTAGAAATCTCTGATTTTCTGTTTTATCAGGTTCTGATGTTGTGGGGTTGTGAGCATTCATTGCTCCAGTATTATTCCTCTTTCCCATGATTTCGGGAGTTTGTGCCTTCTCTGGGTTCTTCCCTTGGGTCACTATGACTTCACTTAAGGTGCTCTGGATCACGAGTCAGTAGTATCTCAGACCCCACTACTCCTTTACTGGGTTGTATCACAGAGTCTCCGACCCAGAGAGTCGATAGAGGCTGCTTTAGACTGTGGGGGGTGCCAGGTTGCACGTTCTCCTATGGTGTGATATCACTGCCACCGCCCCTCTCCCACTGGGTCAAGTTCCAGTGAGTACAGTACTGGGATTTCTCCACTGTGGCCCGCAATTTGACTCACTGTTCTTGAATACGCAGATGTAGCTGTACTGAATTTTGTGAATTCGGTGCTGTTGCCGCCGGTGGCAATATGGCGCCGCTGCTACGCCCTCGGCTATGGGGCTGGCGTTTTTTTTTTTCTTGGTTTTGATTTCCACTCTGAATCCCTGCAGCGTGTGCTGAGCTCAGCCACTGGGAGCTTTAGATGCCCTCTGCGCCGAGAACTCTCGCCTGGCTGTTCCGCAGCGGCTCCCCTCGGCTTGCTGTGGCCGTCCCGTAAATTCGCTGGTGCCGCCGGCAGTATGGCACTGCTGCCGCGTCCTCGGGCATGAAGCCATGTCCTCGGACGTGAGGATCTCCTCTGTGGCTCTGTTCTCAGTCCGCTTTCTCTCTGGAGCCTGGTGATTTCTTTTGTTTCTCTGGTGATGTTGTTTTCTGGCTTTGAAAGGAGCTGATTTTGTAGTAATGGAGATTTGTTGTTAGCAGGGCTCTTAAGCCCCGCTTTTCTCGGTCGCCATCTTCCCGGAAGTCTTTTTTTTTTTTTTGGTGGTACTGGGGGTGGAACCCAGAGGCTTTCTACCTCCGGGATATACTCCCAGACCTTTTTTTATGGAAACAGGGTCTCACTAAGTTGCTGAAAGCCTCACTAAGTAGCTTCGAACCTGTGCGATCCTCCTGTCTCAGCCTCCCAAGCGCGGGGATTACAAGGGTGTGCTACCACACCCGACTTTGTCCTTCATTTTAAATGAATTCTGAAATACAGTAGTATAACTGATGTAATAATTCTGTAGATTTTTTACAAAAGAAGATGATACAATCTTTCTTCACACACACACACACACACACACACACACACACACACTCCACACTCACAAGTACAACATTTTCTGAACAATAATTGCAGAGGAAATAAAGTAAAAGAAATTAGAAAATTAAATAGCATTTGTATTAGCAATACCAATTTCCTTTTAGTGGGCCTTTAAATTTCCACAGAGGCTCAAAAAGTTTTAAATGTTTAAATTGCTTAATAACTAAAATCAATATGTATTGTACATACATTTCTATAAGCTACCTACCTACTTTATGTTAATTAATTTCCAGTGGTAATTGGCTTGGGTACTTGGTTGCTTATGAAACCTTTCAAAATGCATAGCTTGTTTGAGAAAATAAATGGAAAATAGAAAATGAAATAAACTTGCTCATCATATGATGAGCTGATCCTGCTAAGAGTACCAGGTTTGAAGACAAACACCTAACTACTTCAAGATGATAACTCAATGGGTCAGAATTATGGGTACTCAGCACTAGAGGAGATTTAGAGTACTTCTAACCTATGTGAAACTATTTAACAGAGAAAGAGAAAAGCAACATGCCTGGTCATTCTAAGTGGAGACAAATAGTAACAAAGGGTGTAAAATATCAGCAACTCCAGTGTGTCTGTTCAAAAGAAACAAGAGCTTGGTTTTCAATTCTTTGAAAGCATTCAGATGGATAATAAAAGTAATAACAGTCTAAAGAATATAGTTCCCTATATCAAGAGACTTCATACATCTCTTTTCAAGTATTAAGGACAGAACTTTTTCTTTTTTTGTGGTAGTAGGGATAAAACCCAGGGGCATTCTACCTCTGAGCTACACTTGCAGCCCTATATTTTATTATTTTGAAACAGGGTCTCACTGAGTTGCAAAGGGCCTCACTAAGTAGCTGAAGCTGGCCGTGAACCCGGATTCTCCTGTCTCAGTCTCTCAAATTCTGGGATTATAAAAGTGTACCACCACACCCAGCTCAGAAATTTAAGTTTATTTTTATCCACAAACAAAGAAAACCCAAATTCTCTGAACAGTGTCTTGTCTTAAGCTTTAACAGAAGTAGCACCCAACTGTTACAGGATAGTTTCTCACCAACTCTAGAGAGCAGAGTATCTAAAGATAGTACTCATGTGCCTTGGATTCATCCCAGAAGTTCATACTATATATTACATAGGTACTCTGTATTTGAGGGGCATAATGCAATAGTAGTCATGACTGGTCAAAAAAATAATTATTTAATTTGTACCAAATGTTTACAACTGTACAACAGAAATGAAAACCTATGAATGAAAACCTTTATTCAACCCATGAATAAAGGTCCATCTGACCTTTATAAAATCCTACTGTAAACATAGCAATGTCTGAAAAAACATTTTCATTGTGTTCCCATGGCGACTTTATGAGAATCCTACCAATAAGGATCAATTCCCCAGTTTTTAACTAGCCAGTATGATCTTACCTACCCAGGATGTAGGTAAGATCAAATGTTAATCTGTAAAATGGAGAGTTAATAAAGGATCTAAAAACAAAGCTTACCAAAATAGGTTATGATATAAACCTCTCTAGGTTTATCATTTTACTCAGGCAATTCTGATACCCAAAAAAGTTTTAGAACAAAGTCCTTATTACAAGAGGTCTTCAACCTTATCTGCATTCTGCGACCACCTGACAAATTATAAAAACAAATGCTGATGCCTGCTTTTCATTCCCAGAAATCGGTATGGGGGGGGGGGCTGATTAGGGCCTGAATTTCAGAGATTTAAAAGTTTCTCAGATGATTCTGAGTGTGCAGCCAAGTTTACAAACTCTCTTCTAGAGAATGGTAGCCAGAGTTGGTAGATACATTGAGAAGTCGAGAAAATGGAGAGAATAAAGTACAACTTCACCTGAAAGCAAAAATGCAGCAGAGAAATTTAAAATATGTATATATATATATTTCCAACTTTATAATTCTACCCCAGGGGAGACCTTTCTGCAAATAACCAGATATAAAGGAGAGAAACAACCTATTTTATTAAAAATAGGTCAATCTGAAGAGTGGTTAGGAGGAACATTAAGTCTTTCATGGAGGGTTAATGATCTCTGAGTTGTTCACATTCATAAATTTATTGAACAAAGTTTACTGAGCGTTTGCAACATGCAAAACCTGGTGCTAGATACTGTAGCAAGAACATAAAAGGGTAAGACAATATTCCCCAGGATCAAGGAGGTTATTATCCACGAGAACAAATAAAGCACAGGCATAAATCGCATGCCAGTGAAACAACTACACAAGAGACATAGAAATCAAGTGTCATGGTAATACACAATGTGGAAAGACCCCTCCTAGAAGGCATGACCAGGGAAGGTTCCAAAAAGAAGCAACAGTTGATCTGAGACTGAAGAGATGAGAAAATGTGCTGGAAAATAATTTCCAAGACAGAAAAAAGCATGACTTAAAGCTACATAGCAATAAGTTCAAGGTATGATAAAAGAGAAGGTCAAATTGGACCATGATAAACTGAGAAAATCCAGTGATTTCTGGTTGTGTAAGACACCTGAAGCCACTTCAAGATATTAGTTAAATAATGGAGGAAATGTTAAAGGAACTTTGAGCAGCTAAATGGCAAATTTAGAGTTATATTTCAGGATAAGTGCACAAGACAGACCAGTGTGAGAACAGTTTAAAATAAAGAGACTGTGGGTGTATTCATTCGAGTCACCCCTCCATGCCAGTCTGGCATGGAACTGTACCTATCCTCTGTATTTCTATCTTTTAATAAACTTCTTTGAATCTTCAAAAAATAAATAAAAATAAAGAGACTGTGAACCTATTGCAGGATGCCAAAGTGCAAGATGTTGATAGTCTGAACAAGTACAGAAAAAGGAAATAAGAGAGACCAAGAAGCATGAATAACACATTTCCCATCCATGAGGTATAGACAAAGCAGTATTCTAAATATAAACAGAAAGCCAATAGAAAGATAACACTTGGAGGAGAATATGATGTCCTGAGTTAAGCCATCCAGAGTTTAGTATACTAGAGAATATGCAGTAGAAACTTATAATTGTGCAGTTGGAAGTCAAAAAAGAGGTAAAAGCTAGGAGGCCCCTTTAGGTTTAGGTACATTCCCCCTTCCACTCACTTCTTTATCTGTCCGGCTCCTTCATTCCTTTCTCAATGATGTAGTCTGAAAATTTACCAAAGCTTACTATATTAAGATCCCTTAGAAATCAATAAGAAAAATTCAGCATCTTAATTTTTTAATATTTTTTGGTGGTACTGGGGTTCCTAGAAACCCTTCTACCTCCAGGCTACACTCCCAGACCTATTTTTATATACTTTTTTTTTAAATTTGGAAACAGGGTCTCTTAAGCCAGCGAGGCTGGCTTTGAACCTGCGCGATCCGCCTGTCTTCTGCCTCCCAAGCGTGGGGATTACAAGCGTGCGCCATCACGCCCGGCTTAGCATCTTAATTTTTAAATGTGTTAAAGACAGAAATATAATATCATAAAGAAATAATACAAATAGATAATATAAAAATTACAGTTAAATATAAAACAAAAAAGGTTTTACCATAGAAAAAGGTTTTACCATAGAAAAATTAGAGCTACCAATAATGAGAAGCTAATAAAAAACATCACTTTTTGTGATGCTGTTAGAAATTTGATGAAGCTGCCGGGTGTGGTGGCACATGCTTGTAATCCCAGCATTCAGGAGGCGGAGACCAGAGGACCACAGTTCACAGACAGCCTCAGCTACTTAGCTGAGCAACTCAGTGAGAACCTGTTTAAAAAAATAGAAAGACTAAAAAATAGGGCTGGAAGTGTAGCTCTGAAGCAGAATGCCCCTGGGTTCTATCCCCAGTACAGCCAGAAAGAAAGAAAGAAAGAAAGAAAGAAAGAAAGAAAGAAAGAAAGAAAGAAGTTTGTTGAAACATATGACAATTTTTGAAAGAAACTTACTTCTGGAAGTTTATCCTAAGAAATTATATATATATATATATATATATATATATATATATATATATATGTAATAATGTAATATGTGCCCTATATATTATATATCATATTATGTTATAATAAATATCTTTTATTTACCAAAAATTTGTTAATAATAGTAAGAATATAGAATAAGATATTTGTTGCATCCATACCACTGAATACTTTTTAATCATTTAAATTATATTGCAGAAAAGATTAAATAAACACATAAATTAATTAAAAGATCCAGTAGAAAGCAACATGTAGTGATCATGTATTTATTTATTTATTTATTTATTTATTTATTTATGCGGGTCTGGAGATTAAACCCAGGGGCATTTGACCTCTGAGCCACCCCCCCATCCTATTTTTTTATTCTTTATTTTGAAACAGGGTGTAAGTTGCAGAGGGCCTCACTAAGTAGCTGAGGCTGTCTGTGAACCGCAGTCCTCCAATCTCAGCCTCCCGAATGGTGCCAAGCTGTTTTTATTTTAAAAAGCTACAAGTGCATATTCAAACAGAAAAAGACATGAGCAATATGTCCGTCCTATGGCATACAGTGAGTAGATGTCTCTGAGTAGGTGAGATTCATTTAATAAATAATTATCTATTATTATGTGCCAAAAGTATTTTAAAAAACTGGGGATCTATTAGTAATAAATTAGGTCCCTGCTCTAAGGAGCTTACATCTGGTGGGAATTGATGAGGGAGGAAGTGCATAGTTAGTGAATAAACACAGCTGTGTAAATCATAAGGAAAGGTATTCTTAGGGGAGTATGTTCGAAAGGTGGTGGTGATAACCAGGTGTGGTGTAGGGCACTTATAATCCCAGTACTTAAGAGGCTGAGACAGGAGGATCACATTTTGTGGCCAGCCTCAGCAACTTACTGAGGCCCTCCACAACTTAGTGAGATCCTGTTTCAAAATAAAGAATAAAAATTAGGTCTGGGGATGAACTTGGAGGTAGAATGCCCCTGGGTTCAATCTCCAGTACAATAAAAAAAAAAAAAAAAGAAAGGAAGGAAGGAAGGAAGGAAGGAAGGAAGGAAGGAAGGTAGGTGGTGGTCAGAGAAAGCCTTCCTGGTGAGGTAATATCCAAGAAGCCACCTTTATAAAGCGAGGGAACAGGCCAACAGGAGACCTAGGAAAAGAATTCCAGGTAGAAACAGCAGTTAGAGAAAAAGTCCTGCAACAGCTGTGCTCACATGCTCTCTAGTGAGCTGGCGCGGCACACACCTGCAATCCTAGTACTTGGGAGCAGGAAGATTGCAGGGTTGAGGACAGCTTCAGCAATGTAGCAATACTCTATACAACCTACAGAGACCCTGTTTCAAAACAAAAACTAGTAAAAGGGCAAGAGGTATAGCACAAAAGTAAAATACACCTGAGTTCAGTCTCCAGTTCCACACACACAAAAAAAGAGCCAAGTGGTAGGTGGAGCTGAGTGTAGAGTGTGAGAGAAGAGGAACGAACTGAAAATGAGCTTGAGAGAGATGTGGAGAGTATCACAGAGGATGAAGAGGCCAGTAGGAGAAATGGGGTTATATTTAGGGTGAGAGGAGCCACTGTTGGGTGCAGAGCAGAGGAGGAACATGGACTGATTTGCACCAAAAATAGATGCTGACTCCTGTGTACAGAAGAACCTACTACAGGCAGGGATGGAGGCAGGAAGACCAGTAACGAGGCTGTTGTCACAACGTGGCAATAAAGCGTGGCTCAGGCTGGTGTTGGCAGTGGACATGGTCATGGAGTGAAGTTGAGAGATTTTGATACATTGCAAAGGTAAAAACAGTAAGACAGGAGTAGAGGATGGCTCTAAAATTCAAGTCTGGGCCCCTGAGAAATCCAGCTGATACTAAGAATACTGAGAAATGAAGAGCTGGCAGCAAGGGTGGTGTGGGATAAAGAATTTGTCCATGTAAATATATATATGGAATAGAGATGGTCACCTAAGAAATGAGTTTAGAAATTGAAAAGGTCCAAGGGCTGTGCCTTGTAGCCTACAGCAGGTAGAAAAAGAAAAAGTGAGGACATCTGGCAGATAATCCAAGAAGGATTCACCAGGGAGATTGGACTAGATCACAGACTTTATTTCCTTATCATTGTCTTCTGATTTATTAATACATATGCCTTGCTTTTATAATAAGAACAAATTTCAAAAAGCTTTTTGGCTCAGGGCATAATGGCACATGCCAATGATCCTATTACTTGGAAAGCTGAGGCAAGGAAATCACTTGAGCCCATTAGTTTGAGACCAGCAAGGGCAACACAGAGAGATTACATCTTATAAATAAGCAAACAAGAAAACAAAGAACAGCAAAAAAAAAAAAAGAACTCTTAAGCCTGACATGGTTGCACACCTTTAATTCCAGTACTTGGGAGACTGAGACAAGAGGATCGCAGGTTCAAAGCCAGCAAATTTAAAAATGAAAAATCAAAAGAGCCAGGAGTGCTTCTCAATGATAGGATGCCCTGGGTTCAATCTACCCAGTACAAGGAGAGGGAGAGGGAGAGGAAGAGGGGGAGGAAGGGGGGGAGAAGAGAGAGGAGGAGGAGGAGGAGGAGGAGGAGGAGGAGGAAGAGGAGAAAGATTACATGATCTTCATGCTTCTTTTAACCTCCTGACCACTCTATCTACAAACAACACCACCACAACAACCCTATTACTCTCTATGCTTTTACTCTTCTTTGTTTTCTTTTTATTATTATCTCTTGATACTTATTTCTCAATTTAGGTATTCATTTTCTATGTCCCACATTTGACAAATCAGGAATAGTATTTTGTTCACAGATGCATTCCTATGAGCAAGAATAATCTCTGGGACAACATAGACTCAAAAATTATTTGTTGATCAACCAAAGCACAAACAACCCAATACAAAATGAAGAAAAAACTTGAATATACATTTTTTGGGAGAAGATACACAAATTGCCAATAAGCACACAGAAAGATGCTCAGGATCACTAATTAGTAAGGAAATGCAAATAAAAACCATAATAAAATATTTTATACCAATTAAGATGACTATTATAAAAAACAATTAAACAAGTGTTGGCACAAATGTGAAGAAATTTGAATATGGTGTATTGCTGGTGGCAATGTAAAATGACATAACCATTGAGGAAAACTGTTTGATATCTCCTCAAAAATCTAACATAGCATTATTATTTAATCTAGTAATTCCATTTTTGCATATATGCACAAAAGAACTAAGAGCAGGTACTGAAATACACATTTGAATACTAGTACTTGTAGCAGAAATATTCACAAAAGCCCAAAAGTGGAAGCCACCCAATGATCCATCAAACAATTAACAGATAAGTAAAATGTGGTATATAAGTACACTGGAATATTAGTCTTAAAAACAAATGAGCTGGACGTGGTGGTGCACGCTTGTAATCCCCACACTTGGGAGGCGGAGACAGGAGGATCACGCTGGTTCAAAGCCGGCCTCACTGACTTAAGAGACCCTGTTTCGAAATAAAAAATATAAAATAGGTCTGGGAGTGTAGCCCGGAGGTAGAAGGGTTTCCAGGAACCCCAGTGCCACCAAAAAAAAAAAAAAAAAAAAAAAGAAATTTTGATACCAGCTGCAACATGATGAACCTTGGAAGATGTTATGCTAAGTGAAATAGGCCAGATACAAAAGGACAAATATTATAAAATTTTACTTATGTGAGGTAGCTACAGTATTCAAATTCAGTCAGAAATTAGAACAGTTAGTTGCTAGAGGCTGAGGGAAGCGAATGAGAGTCTGTGTAATTCATACAGTTTCCATCTGGGATAACGAAAAAATTATAAAAATAGAATGTAGTTAATGCTACTGAGCTATATTTTTAACAGTGGTTAAAATGATAAATTGAGAGAGAAGTATCACTGGTTTGAGACCAGTCATCAACTTAGCAATACCCTATTTCAAAATTCAAATAAATAAAAAGGGATGAGAGTGTAGCTCAGGGGCAGAATACATGGGTTCGATTCCCAATATCCAAAAAAATACATAAAATTTTAACAAAAAAATCCATAAAAATACATAAAAATACATAAAATTTTAACAATGACTTGTGTGTACATGTATATCACTATCACTGATTTATATTTTGATGTGAGACTATAATGTACCAATAAAACTATTTTAAAGAAATTATTTGTTGAAAACTTTGAAAAGGGTTCTCCCTTTTTCTTTCTGTTGCAAGGAATTTTAATATTAAACTCAATAGCTATAGTATCTATGCTTCCTTCTAATAATTGTGGTTTTCTACAAATAGCAATTTGAGACAGATTATTGATTTTAATATACGTCAAATATTTTCAGTAACCTGACAAGTCTATAGAATTTTAAAATGTGAAAACCAAGAGATAATGATACCTATGATTTTCCCTCTGTGGATTTAGGTACTTTGCCTTTGGAATTTTAAGGGAGTCTGTTCACATCTCTTTTATGTCACTTAATACTTTTATGGTAATTTGTGCCCATCTCTGTTTTCCTATAGCCTATAAGAAATTCACAGGAATCATCCATTATTAACTGAGGAATGATTCTTCTTCTTCTATGATAGGAATATACTATATCAGAATGGTGGTAAAGAGAATAATTTTTAGGAACAGCAATTGAGGGAGATGATATTATTTTCAACATTTTTCAAAACCCCAAAAGTAAGGTCATATGCAAAAAAAAAAAAAAAAGGAATGGGCCTGGGATGTGGGATTTGAGTAGAAACATAAGCTATGTCTTCAAAAGTAATTCTTACTTTCTGTGCCATCTGCTTCCAGTTGTTCTTCTCTGGGGTTCTGTTTAAATTTCATGTTTCCAATGTGCATGATGGCTGCAGTGAGTCTATAACATCCATACTTTTCATCGGGAAGAAAGCCCAACTTGTCCATGGCTTGCTGTATGTAAAAAGAGAATGAGATGGTCACGTCTTCTTTTCCCAAATACCTGCATAAAGCACCTCATCCCACTGTATCACCTCCCCACACTGGGCTGCAGGCTGGCAAAGGAGGAGAGCACCACAGACCTCTGCTGTGACCTCAACGCCTTGCAAATAGGCCCTGTGGGTACTTGCACACCAGCAGTCTGCCCATCTTTCTAAAAGAGGCTTAGAAGCCACAGGTAGTGACACAGGGTTGTAATCCCAGTATTTGGGAGGCTGAGACAAGGAGGCTCACATTTTCTCAGCCAGCCTCAGCAGCCTTCTGAGGCCATTCACAACTTAGTAAGACTCTGTTTCAAAATAAAAAATAGAGTAGGACTGGGAGTATAGCTTGAAGGTACGATGCCCCTGAGTTCAATCCCAGTACCACACTACCACACACACAGCAAAAGAGCCTTAGGAAGGCACAAGGCTTGGCTTGTTTAGCTTCCAGTAAATTTAGAGATTTCCTTCAACACCTTGCTCCTCTCTTCTCCCAGCAACAGATCACTACCGACTATACAAGGTCAATTATTCTGCCTTTTGTGGTTCTGGCAGCAAGCACTGTGTGTGCTGGATTGCTGTTTCTGGGATCCCATATGTTCTCCAGGTTTTATTCAAGAGCTGGCTCATTTCACAGACTGACAAAAGAAAGTGTTCAAGAAAAGCCACCTCACCACAAAATTGTATCCTAAGAAACTACTATACATGGTAAGATATGCATTCTCACACATTCCAGGAGGTAGAAAAATAGGTACAAGATTGCTAATGGTTATTCTAAAATGTGTAACTGAAAGAAATTCATATTCCTAAACTAGTGTTTTTACTTCTAGAAATCTAACATAAAATGAATCTGATATGCAGAAAAAGTGTTTACCTACAACCAGCATTGAGGAGAGAACAAAAGTCTTAAAAACTAATGATAGGAGATAGCTCCATACTCAATAAGACAAATACGTAATCAAATATTGAGTATTCATTTAAATATTTATGAAGCATTTTTTATTCTGTATAATTAAAACAGGGTTTCATTGAGTTGCAAAGAGGGTGTCCATGAACCGCCATCCTCCAGTCTCCGCCTTCCGAATGCTGGAATTACAAGCATGTGCCACCATGCCAGGCTGTTATGAAGCATTTTTCATGATATTTGCATATAAGATAAAATTGAAAAAAAAATTTAAACCAAATAAAATATGCAGTATGGTTATAAACTTGTTAGAAAACAAAAACAATATTATAGCCATACAAAAGAAACCCTAAATAAATGAAAAAAAAACAGAATGAACACCATAGAATATAAACACCAAATAAAAGAAGTGTTTATCATTGAGTTGAAATTTGTTTCTAACTTTCTATAGTGTCAAAGTTATTCCCCTGACAACCTGTAGATTTAATCAGTATACTTTGGGCAAAAGCAGAAAGAAAGAGTAAGATCACTTGGCCGGGTCCCTGAAGAAGAATGTAGTACTAAAATTCTCTAACTTCTCATGGTCATCAGTGGAGTTTGCCCTGACAGCGAGTGAACTTACTTCTGTGGCCAGCGACTCTTCAGCATCGTCCAAGCTCTCCACAGCAACTGCTCCACAGGAACAAATGTGAAAGTCAGAGGCATCTGCAGACACCAGGAGCATGTCTACATTGGGAAAGCCATTCATTAAACAACTTAGAGAAACCCAGGAAGCAGAAGAAAATTATTGGCCAGTATTCACAGTTTGTTCTTACAGCTTATAACATACTCATAAACAAGCCACAATAAAAACTCATGTTCTAGACCCAAATCTCTGCACTCAATTTTTGCTCTCTATTAACTTTTCAATCATATGTTAATGCCTCCCTAGAAAGCACCAGGCCAGCCAAATCCAAAAAACAAACTCAACTGCAGCAGCATAAGGCAGTGTGGGAAGAAAAAAAAAAAAAAACACAAGATAATGTGTGTTGGCAAAACTTTGAAAACAGGAATCTGGCCTAGATTCCTAGCAGAGGGCCAGAGGGAGGGCTGAGCTTCAAGGGCTAGGAAGCAGCAGACCTGGGGTCAGCACCCAGGGAGCAGCAGCAGTGCCGCCTGTCACTTCACATCCTCACTCTTAGGAGGCTGAGTCTATCTTTCTAGGGATCCATAAATCAGCAACTGTGTTCAACACTGAGCCACTGATGTGTCAAGCACGCCTGACATGATTCACTTCATCAGGACACATAACGCAGGCCAAGGCCAAGGCCGGCTGTCAGCCCCACATCACCAGCCCACTCGGCAGAGTCAGCTTAACCTCTTACTGCCCAACGCTTGTGCCTGGTGAAGGCTTTTGGTTTTAGTTTTGTTTTGTTTTGTTTAAGCTGGTCTTATTTTTTTAATATTTTTTAAAAATTACATGTGTGTATGTTTATGCTCACTAAAGTGAATACATGCTATCTTGAACCCCAAATCTCAAAATAAAAGATATTGGGCTATAGGAATATTCATGCAATTCTATTTAGAAAGAAGCCAAATATCAATTAGCAGTTGAATGGGTTAAATGTGTAATGTTATATTCATGTGATGTTCTTTTATTCTTCATATAAAGACATGCTATAACATGGGAGAATTTCAAAATAATTATGCTCAGAGAAATCAGACCAAAAGAATATATACTGTATGATTCTGCATCATAAAATTCTGGCCTATGCAGCCTAGTCTATAGTGATGGAAAGTACAATAGCAGTCAGCTAGGGAAGAAGGATGGGAAGGAAGAGCAACCAGTATAAGGGGCCAGAGGAAGGCCCTCTGGAACTCAGTGAGACCCTGTTTCCAAATAAAGAATAAAAAATAGGGCTGGAGATGTAGTTCAGAGGTAGAATACACCGGGTTCCATTCCCAATACTGAAAACAAAAAGACCCCAAGAAACTTTTTAGTGCTTATGTGCATTATTATGATTGTGGTGATAGTTGCCAACACTTAGCAACTGTACACGTCAAACATGTGGCGTTCATTTTAATTAATAAAATAATATTATTATTAAAGATAATAATAGTAATAATTCAATGAAGCTGGGGTTTTTGTGGGGGGGTACTGGGGATGGAACCCAGAGGTATTCTACCTGTGAGCTACACCCCCAGTCCTATTTTTTATTCTTTATTTTGAAACAGGGTCTCACTGAGTTGCAGAGGACCTAAGTAGCTGCGGCTGTCTGCGAACCATGATTCTCCAGTCTCAGCCTCCCAAATGTTGGGATTACAAGAGTGTGCCACCACACCCGGCTGAGAAAGCTGTTTTATAACACTTATTTTTTAAAAAGAAATTAAACTAGTACAAAGGAAGTCAAGCAATGGCAAATACAACACATTTTTCTTATTTGTTTGTTTGTTTGCTTGCTTGTTTGTTTATTGTGGTACTGGGGATTGAACCCAATGGTATTGTACCATTTGTACCACTGAGCTACACCCAGCTATATTTTTCTTTTTCTTTTTTTTTTTATCCGTGTTCTGCTGGCCTCAAACCTATAATCCTTCTGTCTCAGCCTCATATGCTTAGGATTATAGGTGTGCACCACCATGTATATACTGTATAGAGGCTGGTCCTGGGGCAACACGTCACCTCATGTCCTCAGCTCCTTCGGTGAGCAGCCACAGTCTCTGTTGTGATTCTTCATACTCAGTTCTTTTGTAGCACAAACAAATGCTTACAGGTTACGAGATCTGGATGCAATTATCATATTGCTAAGATGCGTCCTCATATATCAATCCTTGGGATGCTCCCAAAGTATTCTTTTGTAAACACTGATGAAGAGTACCCCATTCTTTCTGAAAATGTTTCCCAGAATGACAGTGGGTGCTGAAAACAAGTGGAATGATAATACCCAGCGCTGGCCACCAGATGTCAGCAACTGCTCAGTAATCACTCTAAGCAGCTCCCCAAAACAATGAGATAAATGTGTTCAGGACAAACATGGATTTCCCAGAGGAGTTCAAAGGCTTCAGCTGGTTTTATGTATTAGTAACCACTGATGCTTTAAAAAGTCTTGAGGTCACAAATGGTTCTTACTTTAGACCCTGTGTATCAGGTGCCCTGCACAGCATGGAAATTCAGGTTGAGACTTTTAAATTTGACAAGGCTACTGAAGAAAGGCAACAACTTGGCAGAGCTTTGCCCAACTGTCAAGGGCAATTAGGAGTTGGATACCAAGTAATCAAAAGACTACAAGCTTTATAGTATTCTTAATCTAAACATATTGGACTGGAGGAATAGTTCCCTTCAGTTTGCTAGCCTGCATCTGAGACCTCAGCCCACATCCACTCCTGTGGATCCATTAATGTCTTCAGTGGGTAACTCTAATGCCTCAGAATCAGCTTGTCATTCTCCCCTTCCAGCAACTTCTACAGCACTTAAAATCTAAATCCTCTCTACCATGTTTTGCAAGATGCTGTATGATCTGGCTCCTGCTGATTTCCTCTATATTACTGCTCTCTCCATTCTATAACCCACAATGGCCATTTCCTATTCCAAAAATAAACAAATGTATTTCTGCCTCAGGGCCTTGGTATTCACCATTCTCTAGGAATTTTATCCTGAAAGTCTTTGCCTACTTGCTACTTTACTCATTTAGTTGTCTGAAAAAATATTGCTTTCTGAGAGAAAAATTGCCTGACCATGCTATCTAAAATATAACCATCCATAACCCTACAAAATCCATTATTTCTACCCCCCCACCCTACTTAATTTTTCTTTTTAGACCTACCACAAATCTGACATTATGTATTTCTTTATTCCTTCGTTGCCTGTCTTCCATTTTGGAATGTAATTACATGAGAACAAGGACTTGTTGGTTATCACTATCCTCCATGCCTAAATAGCAGTTTCAGTGGCACACATAGCAATCCTACAATAAATGTTTGTTTAAAGAATGTCAGAAATTCATTCTTGTACCCCCCCAAATTTGCTTCTTTTCATTTCTTTTTATGGCATGATAATTATCCTAATCAAATTATATAACTTGGTGTTTTTGAGTGATAATTCTTCCGTGTTCCTATATTTAGTCATTGCCAGGATCCACCTACTCCACCATGGACCTGGTCTCTTTCCTCCATTCTCACAGACACCACCTTGAGCAACTGTCTTGTCATCTCACTGTGTTTGTTGCAATAGCTTTCTTCTAATATTTTCTTCTGCATGCCCTCCTGCCCATCACACCAGCTTAGTCATCCTCAACACTGCTCTCAACTGGATGGGTGACATTTATTACCCACCAATCCCTAAAACCCAGAGATAATACACATCTCCAGCTTCCTGAGTGCAGAAACTATCAGCATACAGTCTCCACTGCTCCCCCATGCAAATCCTTTCCTCCAGTCAGCCTGGACTCTGCGCCTGCTCTAGATTTGCCTTTTACTGGCCTTGTCTGCATTAATCCCTCTTCCAGACATATCCTCCACTCTTGACTCTTATCAAAACTCCTTTTCCCTTCTTCTTTTCCCCACTGGGATCCCTTTCTCTGTGAAATTCTCACTGACCACCGAACACACTGGTGATGTCTCCCAGATCTTTGTTCTTGTCTAAACCACCCATGTGGCTCTAATTATTTAAGGCTTCAAAATGTCTACCACTTTTACGTGAGCGTGCGCACACACGCAAGCACAGAACACACACACACACACACAGAGTAATAGGCATCCTGCCCTCCTCGAAGCATTCTTCTTTCATTACTATTAAACTGAAAAAGGTGTCACCATGTACTCTCTACCTCATATAGAATTATAGAGCATCGGTTCTATAATTGCTTTAGTTCTCTAAGATACAAGATGAATAAACTGAGGTTTTAAAAGGCTGAGAGCCAAGCTCAATGGCTCATGCCTATAATCCCAGCTTTTCAGGAAGCTGAAGAAGGAGGATCTCAAGTTTGAGACCAACCTGGGCAATTTAGCAAGATCCTGTCTCAAAAATAAATAAAAGCTAAGAGACCTCCTAAAATAACACTTTAGAGCCCTTGCCCCCTCAGATCCAGACTCTTTTTTTTTTTTTTTGGTGAGTCTGGGGATGGAACCCGGGGACATTCGACCTCCGACTACACCCTCTGCCCTATTTTTTTCTCTTTATTTTGAAACAAGGTCTCACTAAGTTGCAGAGGGCCTCACTAAGTAGCTGAGGCTGTCCGCGAACCGCGATCCTCGGGTCCCATCCCCCCAAATGCTGGGATTAAGGGTGAGCCACCATGCCCGGCAGATGCAGAGAATCTTACACTTACCATGGAGTTCTTTTTTGCCAGACAGGATTTGATAGAATATGTGATAATTCCTCTCTCCAGGCTGCTGGTAAATCACCCGGGATTTTTCAAGCAGATCTGGGTGGGTGGAAGTGGACAGAGATGCATACTTAGATGTTCCTGCAAACTTAGAAGGAAAGTGCTCAGGTGGTGCAATGGCTACTTACAGATCTCGATGTCTGCAGATGACAGCATGCCTCTGGCCTCAAAGTACATCCTCATGAATTTCCCCTAGGTGGACACAGACCACAGCCCAAACAATCAAAATGGCTTCATTTCATGTATACAACCCTCAAAGTGACTACACTTCCAAAAGATTAAAAATCATGCAACATGAATTTGAGAAGAGATGGCACCAGTTAATATTTAGAGGGAGCTAGAATGATTGCCAGGACTCACAGAGGTCCTGACTTCTCTCCCAAATTGGCTTGTCACTACCTGTGTATTGTGCGAACTGTGAAATCTCTCTGGCCTTCAGTATTCTTACCTAAAGCTGGGGAATATAATATCTGCTCAGCATACTCCTTCATTCATGTATTTGACGTTCACTTAGCATCTGCTATGATCTAAGAAGTCTGGTAGTGCTGGAGGTACCACATAAGAAAAATAGGCATGCTGCCTACTCCTACGATGTCTATATTCTAGAGGGCGACTGGTTTCTGTTAACCCAGCTGTGCTGCAGCTCATCAGGTAAGAGAAAAGGGGGCATTACACAGAGTTTGAGAAGTAGACAAGCACCATACTGTGTACACCGTATGAAACACAGGCAAAAGGCTTTATTTATTTCATATATACTCAGGAGTCACTGGGAGGTTTTAAGCAGAGAAATTATGTGACCTGATTCATATTTCAAACACACCTTGGCATTCTTTCTTTGTGAAAGCCACGAGGCAGCATGTAGAGGGGCAGGAAGGCTGTGCAGAGCTGGCAGTGCCCAGGATAGAGTGCCAGAGACAGCTGAACAGGTTGTGTTCCACAGCTGGAGGCTGAGGTGAGGATGACAGAGCCGGGCAGAGGCAGCCTGGAAGAGGTCAGCCCGCACCAGGAAGGCACCAGGGCAGGACGCTGCCTGGCAGGGGTAGAAGAGGGCTGCATGCAGGGAACTCGAGCTAGGAGGTTAAATAATGTAGGACAGTGGGCACTACACACACAAGTTAATGCACACATGTATATGTATATATGTGCCTGTCTCTTATACACACATACTTAAACACACATACATGGAATTAATTAAAAGAATTTAAGCTGGATTTCTTGTTTTTGAACCCCCTTTTCTCTCCTTCATCCTTCCTGACTTTTATTTATCCATCTTTCTTTTTATTTTGTCTCTTTACTTCCTTCAAGCCTTTCAGCTTTGTTTAATCTTGTTCTCTTTCCATTGCACTTTCCTTATCTTTCTTTCTTTTTCATTTCTTTTTAAAATTTGTTTCCTTTTATTTTTCTTTATTTTAATTTTTCCTTTTCCTCTCCTTCTCTTCCTCCCTTCCTTTTCTACTCTTACTTATTTTTAGCTTTCTATCTCCCATATTTCCATAGAAAATCCCTTAGCACTCTAACAAATCCCAAATATAGCAGTTGTTTTATAGAGCAGTATTAGCACCTGCCATGACCAGCCAAATGTTAAAAGCAGAGCAAATGTTGACAGAGAAGCTTTGGAAGGAAGCTAAGCATATCAGCAAGATGCCATTATTCAATTTTGCCCAGAGACTCAAACAGGAAGCCTTCTACAAATTTCCTTGAAAATTATACAGTGACTCTGCTTCTCATTCTTGGCATAAAATAATTTGTGAAACTAAATTTTGAAGTCTAAATTCTGTCCCTGTCATAGGACTTCTGTTATCAAAATCTACTTTAAAAAACTTTTCTAAATCAAAAAAGAAAAGTTGAAAATAGTAAAGCCATAGGAAATAGTATAAAAATAATCATAGTAAGAATTATGAAGTGCCTACTAAGTTGACTGGTAGGTAATACGACTACAGAAAATTATGAAGACAGTATTTCAAATTGTAAAATATAATATAATTTACTATAATATGAGGGTAAGCATCCCTACTGGGAGAGAAAAGAAATGTAAAACTATCAAGAAATACTGTCTTTCTGAAATTAACTAAATAGAAACTTCTCAGACATATTTAAATGTTTCAATGTCTTAGCCATAAGGCCTACTTAATTTTTAAGGTATCTAACAATATTATAAACTTTAATCTAAAAGACCTTCTTTGATGTTCTAGAATTTTTTCATACCTATGTCCTCAGTTTTTAATTGTTTAAATATTAAAAGTTGATACTATGCTAAATCATTTTACTTACAAAACGAGAGGAATTGTCATTTCTCAGGGTTTTAGCATTTCCAAATGCTTCCAAGATAGGATTCACTTGTGTGATTTGATCTCCTAAAGTCTCCTGAGAGGCATACCAGAGAAATACAACTTAATAAGTTGTTACCAGAATTCCATAATATGGCAAACCCTCCATCTCCAGGTCCATACCCATTCTTGCTTTAACAACCAAAAGCTAAGAGCTCCAATCCAAACTTGATCATAGAATATTATTTTGGAATTGGAATTCAGAAAAGCAGATGAACAGCAGAGGCTGACTTATATATGATATTTCTATGAGTACATATGGGAACTCACTGTTTTGTAATACTTTCTTTTAGTTACCATTGGCCTTAGTGGGGATATCAGTCACTTACCAGAACAAATGAAAATATGAAAGTCTATTTCCAGAAAAACTTAATTTCACCTCTTCTTACACTGCTAACCTCCTCTTCCCACCTAGTCCTCACACCTAAAAATTCATCCTAGGGTAATAGAGCAGACTTTTGCCATTAATAAGTTATATTTTAGCTGGGCGTGGTGGCGCACGCTTGTAACTTTAGCATTCAGGAGGCTGAGACAGGAGGATCGCGGTTCACAGACAGCCTCAGCTACTTAGTGAGGTCCTCTGCAACTCAGTGAGACCTGGTTTCAAAATAAAGAATAAAAAATAGGGCAGGGGGTGTAGCTCAGAGGTCGAATACCCCTGGGTTCCATCCCCAGACCCACAAAAATAAAAAAAAAAGTTATATTTTTTGTTTTCTATTGTTCCTAAGTAATGTAAGGTTCACACCAAGAGGTGACAGGTAATAGTATTGATCTTGAATTTGAATCCTTCATATTCAGCAGATGGGCCAAAATAGGTCATTTACACAAAGTGAGACTGAATCACCAGCCAGCAGATACATTACACCATGGCCTTACTGTTTTTCATTTGGTTGGTTGGTTGTTGGTTGTTGTTTTTTGGTTTTTGTTTTTCTTTTGTGGGTGTGCGGTACTGGGGATAAAACCCAAGGGAATTCTACCTCTGAATAAAATACCACTTCTATCCCTACTTTTTTTTAACAGGATCTCATTAAGTTGCTGCTGGCTGTGAACCTGCAATCCTCCTATCTGGAATCCTCCTTATTGTTTTCTACTCATCCTCAAAGACCCACTTTATGGAAATAATTATAGCATATGATATTTGAGAGTATGTATTATTACAAATATATCCCTTCTACTTAACATGCCTTTAAAAATCAATCAAGTTTAGGAATATGGGAAATTGTAAAAGAAAGTTTCTATAGCTTAAAATTTTAATCAAATGGCTATTTTGATATATTTATTGCTTATCAAAATAGCAGGCAGCCTCAGGATCAAACTAAAAATACAAAATAATGTTTGACATTGAAATATGATAGGTTTAGCAGCTCAATAATTCACTCAACATTACCTAATTTTTTTTTTCACCCCAACTTTCATGACCAAGTCATCTGCAAATTATCATGAAAGCCCACTAACCTGTTGTATATAGCTATACAGAAGAAGATAAAAATTATCACAGATAAAAATTAGAGAAAGTAAATTTTTCAAAACATGGGAAAAGATTAAAGTTGAGGGAATGAGCATCAGGTGTTTGGGATTTGATACAGGTGCAGATATATAGGAATCTAACATCACATTGTAGCTAAAGAGATTCCGAAGTACCAAAAGTGGTCATTCAAGGCACTTATATTCCTATCCTTAAAGTCAGACAGTATGGATTTTGAGGGTATAACTATCAGAGAGGCCAAGAAACAAGCAGGAAAATGCCCTAAATTTAAGCAGATCTATAATTATGTAATTTATATTTTCTATTATTGATTTGGAGAACTTGATCTCTCAAGGAGTAAAGAAAGATAGACAACAGTAATTTTCTAGACTCTTCAAACTGGTCTGCGGTTCTTTCCATCCCCTTACTTTACATAACTGGTCATGGCAGAGCCTCCATGATCCAGTAGAGAGGGCAGCCTCACCTTTCCTGCCATAAATTTTTAACACTTACCGACTTTTTCCTGGATTCACTCATGGATGCAATGGTGGCAAAATACTGGATAATATATTTGGTGTTCACAGTCTTTCCAGCACCAGATTCTCCTCTGTGATTTGAGATTCAGTGACATAGTTAACTGGTTATGTTCATCAGTGCGATAAAAGTTAAGTAATTCTCATCAGATCCAACCTTCTCTCAGACAAAAAGTCCACCAATCCTTTCATCCAGCAATTGTGCTTTAGGCTTTTCCTTTATCTTTGATGACCAGCTAACTTTGTAATGTGGGAATAACCAGTGGCAAATTCATAGACAGGCTTACCACCTGAAGTATCATAGGACAAAGAGCTTCCTACATATCTATGCAACTTCAGAACTCAGCCTATCTACCTGCAAAGTGCTAAACTCTTAACTTCCCCTCTAGTGCTAAGATTTCAAGTCTCTATGTCTCTTTGGGGATAGCAGAATCCAATGGAGAGCCCAACACACTAGGTGGCATCATCATTGTACAAGAAGGCCAAGGACTTGAGCTCTTCTCAGCCTCTTGGGTCTCAGTCGCCTGATAACATGGCTTGCCCTGCCAGTTTTATTTCCATAAAAAATTAACATATAACAAAATACCGCTGAGGTTTTTTCCTTCATTCTTCGCCTTGGGGATTGAACCTAGGAGCATTCTAATCTTAAACTACACCACCAGGCTTTTTTTTGTTGGGGGGGGGGATACTGGGGATGGAACACAAGATATTCTACCTGTGAGCTACACCCCCAGCCCTACTTTTTATTCTTTATTTTCAAACAGGGTCTCACTGAGTTGCAAAGGGCCTCACTAAGTAGCTGAGGCTGTCTGCAAACTGTGATCCTCCTGTCTCAGCCTCCCAAATGCTGGGATTACAAGTGTGTGCCACCACGCCTGGCTCTACCAGCCCATTTTAATATTTTTTGTTTGTTTGTTTTGAAACCAGGTCTCATCAGGTTTCTGAGGGCCTCACTACACTGCTACAGCTTTCCTAGATCCTGAAATCTTCCTGTCTCAGCTTCTCAAGTATTGGGATTACAGGACGAACCACCATGCCCATCACTTGCTCTCTCTTCTTATCCCTCTAAACATCACCATCTTTTAGATCTCACCAATTACTGTACCTTGACCTGCCTCAGTCTGGCTAATTACAACAGCATGTTCTCTGTTCCATGCTTATATCCAGTGGTGTTTCAGCCAGTTCAGAGATCTGTGAAAGCAATCATCTGGGAGCATGGAGGTCTTTTCACTAAGAAGGTGCTCCAGCCCACCTTGTACACTGTGATTTCTAAAGGCCACTTTAAATGACGGAGGCAGACTACCTGACACCACATTTGGAGTAACCAGTGACTAAAGCCTTATGACAATTTGCTAAGTATCTTATTTTTGCCTGGAATGTAATCTGCATTTAAAAAAACAACAATTCAAAGTTGTCAAGTCTAAGCTTTAGTTTCAGTGAAACGTATGTGTCTGTTTCCATCAAAACTTAGTGCAAGCCAAAAGGAAAAAAGCCAAACACTTACGTAAATAGGATAGATTGGTTCTCTCGTCCTGCAAAGAGAAAAGAAAAATAACAGAATATTCTTATACTAGAGGCTTAGGTATTTTCAGAAACTTATTCACAATGTCCTTGGCCACAGTGTGTTTGTTTACTGTGGTACTGAGGCTTGAATCCAGGGAGATCTATGACTCAGCTACATCCCAGCACTTTTTATATTTTATTTTGGTACAGGGTCTTACTAAATTGCTGAGGCTGGTCTCGAACTGGCAATCTTCCTGTCTTAGACACCCAAGTACTGGGATTACAGGTATATGCCACCATGCTCAGCTTCTTTGACTTCTTTGAAGCAAGACACAAGGAAAAGTATTTGCTTCATTTACCATTAGTTTAAAATGATCACTTAAATAGTACAGAAGAAAATAGAATTTTTTCTATGTACACAAATGATAAGAATATATAAATTGTAGACCTTTTCCCTTACTCTAAATACAAATGATAAGCACCTAATGGTGCACATTTTTGCCATTTTAAGCCTTTTAGAATTATGTAATAATAGCTATAGAATAACTTATTTGTGTCAGATGGTAGAGCAGATGCTTTATATAATAAAAACTGACATTTACAAGGACCTTAGTCTGGACCAAACACAAACCTTAGCACTTAAATGCATTATTTCACTTTGAATTGCAAGCTAATTGTCCCAGTAGCCCTAGGAGGTTCATACTAATTTGCTCACATTTTATCCAGAAGGAAACAGGCTTTTACAGATTTGATACATAAAGGCCATGCTCTGCTCACAATGCTTAATTGTCACGTGGTGACACAGAAAAATTGAAGATCAGATAGTTCTACTTTTCCTTTTGTAGGGCAGCTACTTACTGTGAAGCATATCCTGAAAGGCATTGTTGGCAACAGCAAAGATGTGAGGGGGAGCCTCTGAGTGCCTCTTCCCTTTGTAGGCAGCCATGACTTCTTTCTGATACACTGGAAGCCACTTGTAAGGGTTTATGACCACACAGAAGAGACCTGCATATGTCTGAGGGAGGATCATTACAAATTTCAGAAAACAGATTAGACACACTTTCAGGTTTGTCGATTCTTCCTGTCAGGAAGCATTTGTTTGAATACTTACTTAAAAGTGCAGAGGTTTTAGATTCATATAAAGAAAAGACTTTTAACAGAAAGAGACAGAAGCAGGTTAGACTAGTATCAGGACCTGGTATTACCTCTCTCCTTGGAAATCTACTATCTACTAACACAACTGACATTTACAGCTTTCAAAGACAGAACACTAATAAGCAGACTGCAGGGATTTTTTAAAGCCAGCCATCAGACATTTAAGTCCAGAAAGGAATCTGTGCCCCAGCAAGATTAGGTACCTGCTTTCAGGGCACTGAGAGGGAATAAATAGCTCCTGTCCATCAGTTAGCCACAGAAGTCATTGAATTGTGACTCCTCAAAAAAGATATGTTTATATCCTAATCCCCAGAAACTGCAAATGTGACCTTGTTTAGAAAAAGCACCTTTACAGATATAAACAAGCTAAAGGCCTGAAGATAATATCTCACTGGGTCTTAAATTTAATGAGTGGGGTCTTTTCAGGAGACACACAGAGGTGACATAAAGATGGAGGCAGATGAAAGTGATGAGGCTACAAGGAATGCTAATAGCTCCAAGAAGTCAAAAGACAGGTAAGGATTCTCCTGTATGGAGTCCAGTGGAAATGCAACCATACTAATAGGATTTGAATTTGAACATCTGGCCCCCAGAACTGTAGGACAATGAATATCTATTATTTGGGGGGGGTAGTATGGGGGATGGAACCTAGAGGATTTCTACCTCCGGGCTACACTCCCAGACCTATTTTATATTTTATTTGGAAACAGGGTCTCTTAAACCAGCTGAGACTGGCTTCAAACCTGCATAATCCTCCTGTCTCAGCCTCCCAAGCACGGGGATTACAAGCGTGCACCACCACACCTGGCTTGAATATCTATTGTTTTAAGCCACTCAGTTTGTAGTAGCTTTGTTATAGAATCCTAGAGAGGCTAATACGATCACTTGGCAAATCAGAGAACCAACCAAGGAGGGAACTGATGGCATGTCATGGTTCTCATGGCAGTAGATTCCAGCTGCCATTATCATAGCCTAATCTCAGTGCTGCTTCTGATGCATAGATTTGTGGCATACAAAAGAAACTTAGAAACCAACTATCACCAATTTAATGATGGTGAGAAAAATCCTCCTGGTCATTCAACATTAATTCAGTGACAGGCACTGAACTTTGTATTTTATCTACATTCTTTTATTAAATCTTCCAAGTTAGCATGGAGAGCTAATATTAATAAGTATTAATAAGTATTAATATCCCACTTTATAAGACAGTGAATTCAAGAAGTCAAGGCTCTGCAAGACAGAGAAGGTATAAGAGAGGAAAACCCTGTCCTCACCTGGGACCGCATGAACTGCTTTCTCAACAAGATGGAAGAGGTATTGGAAGAGCAACAACTCTATCCTCTCCTCATTTCTTGCTATGCTGCCCTCTAGGCAGAAGTGTCTCCTACAGTGTCAGGACAGGTTTAGATGCTGCTTTTGGACATCAACACAAGAGACAGCAGGTGAGCTTACATAGGAACATAAGTTCTGATTCATGTTTATTAACCCACTGTCTAGACCCTGGTCTGACCTTAAGAGTGTTCATTTTACTACCACTGGGCCTATAAACAGAGCATTTTGTATTTTTATTAACTTATTCATTAAACAAGCATGTACTGCACACCTGGTAGGCAAATTTTAAAGCACAGCAGGAACTTGGCATGTCTTCAGGGGGCTCACAGTCTAGTGATCAAGAGTAGGCATAAACTTTCTGATGATCACAGTGAAAATTGCTACCATCAACAGATAAACACCTCAGGGACTCAGCTCATTTCTCTCCCTAATTCCCTGAAAAAGATCACCATCTAAGACACTCAATTACTGCTTTTAGGAGTGTTGAGCATATGCTTATCTATTTCCACACAGTCAGGCATATGTGTTCATATGTGTATGTGCATGAATACAAGCATGCCCCACTTTACCTATTCACAACTATATCAAAAATGAAATACATACTTTCCACTTGGAAAATTTTTTGAAAAGAAAACTCTTAACTAATAAGTAACAGAGTTGGTTTTTGGACACTGTTCTATCAGGTTCCAAGTCTTGGTTTATTAATTTAGCATGACTACCTATGGAAAGGGACCTGAATGCTGACAAAACAAAATTGAAAAAATGCTCAGATAAGTCTCTCCCCAGTAAGTGTTCCTTAAGGACAGTTTCTATTTGAGTATGCTGCAATTAAATGTGATGCATCACCTGGGAGAGGTTAGAACATCGTTAGTGTGCGTGCCAGTGTATTTTACCAGTAAAGCAGATATACACACATAGATCATCCAGCGGTCATAGCGCCTCCGCAGGACGTACAGCACAGATGCTTCATTGAGGTGAGTCAGCACTGCCACATCTTCAATCAGTTCAAACATTGCAGGATTCATCTGCTGGATTTTGTCCTCCTTGATAATCAGACTCTTCAGAAAGAAGACAAATATAAAATATATTTTTCTATTTCTTCTGTGCTTATTTACTTTTAACATTCTCTAGAAAGAATTCAGTGTAAAAAAATATATACATGCATATTTAGGCCTTCTTGAAGGATAAGGCCAGAAGAAATTAAAACAAACTTCATGGAAGAAATTGAGAATCCTCTCCCTCGCTAGGCATAGTGGTACACTTCTGTAATCCCAGTACTTGGGAGGCTGAGATGAAAGGATCATAGGTTATAAGCCAGCCTCAGCCACTTAGCAAGACTCTGTTTTAAAATAAAAGATTAAAAGGGCTGGAGATATAACTTGAAAGTAGAATGTCCTTAAGGTTCAATCCCCATGAATCCCCCCCAAAAAATCTTCTGACTTTGAAGAAAAGTACATTTTTCTATTATTTTACATCTTACAATGCCCTAATCTTATGGCTCTTTGCTGACCCTGAGGAGCTCTGAGAATATAAAAAATGCATTACACATGATATGGCCCTCTATTGATCCTCCACATCTGTTAGAAGTTTAGAAGAAGGAATTTTGTGTGTGTGTGTGTGTGTGTGTGTGTGTGTGTGTGTGTGTGTGTGGTACTGGGGTTCCTGGAAACCCTTCTACCTCCGGGCTACACTCCCAGACCTAATATATATATATATTTTTTTTAATTTATTTTTTGGAAACAGGGTCTCTTAAACCAGCAAGGCTGGCTTCGAACCTGTGTGATCCTCCTGTGTCTGCCTCCCAAGTGCGGGGATTACAAGCGTGTGCTTGTAAGAAGAAATTTGGAAGACCATATCAAGGATGTAAACCTCATCCAGAAATAATTCAAGACCTGACCTCTTTCTTTAATCTTTACCAACTACTCTAACTCATAATTATTTCCCCTCTGTCCAGTCTTACCATATATACAACTTATACTACCTTGGCCTTGGCCTTAATAACTTCAGTGAATTTTCTTTGGGGGCGGGTGGAACTGGGGATCCTACTCCAAGCTACACCTCTGGCTCTATTTTTTTCTCTTTATTTTGAAATGGGGTCTCACTAAGTTGCAGAGGGCTTCACTAAGTAGCTGAAGCTGGCCACAAACCTACGATCCTCCTGTCTCAGCCTCCCACGTACTGGGATTACAACCACCTTGCACCACCACGCCCAGCTTCTGTGAATGGTTTGTTGTTGTTGTTGTTTGTTTGTTTGTTTGTTTGTTTTGGTGGTGGTACTAGGGTTCCTGGAAACCCTTCTACTTACGGGCTACACTCCCAGACCTATTTTTTATATATATTTTTATATGGAAACAGGGTCTCTTAAGCCAGCACGGCTGGCTTCAGACCTGCACGATCCTCCTGTCTCCGCTTCCCAAGCGCAGGGATTATATGCGTGCCCACCACTTTAATAACTGACTATGTTAAGCTCTTTCCAAGATAGATTATAAGTGCCTCAAGAAAGAGCTTAGATGTGTCTTCTATAATTACTAAAGCACCTATTACAATGCCAGGGACATGGTAGGTACTTAGTGAATAAATAGTGTGTGGGGGAAGGTGTCACAGATAGGGATTTGAGCCTAAAGCCTCCTGTATGTTAGGCAAGTGTTCTACATACCAATTTTTAAATATGTTAATTAATTAATTAATTTAGTACTAGAGATTGAACCTAAGGGCATTCTACCTCCAAGATACATCCCCCAGCCCTTTTTATTTTTGTATTTTTAAAACAAGTTCTCCCTAGGTTATTGAGAATCTCACTACTTACTGAGGCCATCCTCAAACTGTCAATCCTCCCATCTCAGCCTCCCAAGTAGTGGGATTACAGTACTCCCCTAAAGTTCCTGGGATTCCAGATGTGTACATTATAATATTAATATCTTGATTAAGCCTGGTGTGGTAATCCCTGTATTTGGGAGATAGGAGAATTGCAGGTTCACAGCCAGCCTTAGCTACTTAGTGAGTTAGTGAGGCCTTCTGCAACTTAGTATGACCCTGTTTCAAAATAATGACTAAGGCCAGGAGTGGTGGTGCACACTTGTAATCCCCGCGCTTGGGAGGCAGAGACAGGAGGATCGCACAGCCAGCAGCGCTGACTTAAAAGATCCTGTTTCCAAATAAAAATATAAAAAATAGGTCTGGGAGTGTATCCTGGAGGTAGAAGGACTTCCAGGAACCCCAGTAACACCAAAAAAATAAAAGAATAAAAATTGGGGCTGAGGGTATAGCTTGGATGCTTTGGATTCAATCCCCAGTACAGAAAAAATAAAAATCTTGATTAATATGAGTACATAGCTACTATCAAACAATCGTTTTAGGTTCTTCTCAAAGGTGTCTTAATACCCTCTCTATAAGGCCTTTCCTTGATTAGATATTGGAAGCAAGTAATTTTCCCCAGGTAACCCCAGTTGATGATGACTTCATCTTATCAAAGCTCTCACACTCTTCATAGCCTTGAACCAATTTCTACCCACAGGATCCTTTGACAATGCTCCCAAAGTAATCCCTTCTCTTTGATTGTTTTTAATTTTCATATTTCAAGGGCTGCTTCTCTTCTGCCTTTACACACATGTAAAACATAATCAGATCCCTACACCTTCAAAACCTCCCGTTAGCCCTGATTCTTTTATTTTTTATTTATTTATTTATTTATTTATTTTTTTATTTTTTTATTTTTTTGGTGGTACTGGAGATGGAACCCAGAGGCTTTTTACCTCCAGGCTACACTCCCAGGCCTATTTTATATTTTATTTAGAAACAGGGTCTCACTAGGTTGCTAAGAGCCTCACTAAGTAGCTGAGGCTGGCTTTGAACCTGTGCAATCCTCCTGTCTCAGCCTCCCAAGCGCGAGGATTACAAGCATGCGCCACCATGCCCGGAAACCTGATTCTATTTTCTATCTTCTGTCCTTACCAGCTTTCTTCAATGCATAGTACTTTATACTCACTGGTTTTACTTCCTTTAATAATGTTACAAACATCAAAGGGAATTGGAAGTGCAGTCACTTCTAACATGGGAATGAGGAAGCCCGGGACAAGGCTGGAGAAATATTACCTTCATGACATAGTGTCCTTTAAGACCCCCTTTAGACTCCTCTTTCTAGAGGCATTAATAGCATACATGTTCTCATTATTTCCTTTTTAAAATTATAGTGTAACCACATTACATTCACAGATCACCTTAAATATTGTTGAAGAGACAAAGGGTTTAGTCAATTTTCTCAAAAGAGTAAGATTCTCATCTGGAGGTCTAATAAAACTGTGTTGGACACCATCAAAAAACTGAAGACAGACTGGGAAAAATATCTGCATAAGATTTATCTGATACAAAACTTAATATAGAATGCTAAGAAAAAAAAAAAAAAGAAAAAAAGAACTCTTCCAGCTTGCTATGGTTTGGATGTGGTTTCAGCATGTTCCCCAGTGGCTCACACATTGGAAACTGTCTTCTGTGATGGTGTTGGAAGGTGATGTGGAATGGTTAAGAGGTGGGGCCTAGTTAGAGGTATTTAGATCATAGAGGGTATCACAATCAGAAGGGGTTATGTATTGGATTTCAAATATTGTCCAAAGTCACATGTGTTGCAGGTTTGGTTCTTAATGCAACAATGTTCAGAGATTGGGTTTAGGAGAAGGATTAATCCTGATAGCTGAATGGACTCCTAGCAGATGGTGGAAACTGCAGGTGGTGGGGAGAAATTTGAGGAAGTGGGTCACTAGGGGCAGACCCTGGAAAAACATTTTTGTCCTACCCTGGAAAAACATTTTTTGTACTGGTCTCCTCCTCCTCCTTTTACTCCTCCTCCTCCTCCTCCTCCTCCTCCTCCTCCTCCTCCTCCTTCTTCTTCTTCTTCTTCTTCTTCTTCTTCTTCTTCTCTCTCTCTCTCTCTCTCTCTCTCTCTCTCTCTCTCTCTATCTCTATCTCTATCTCTCTCTCTCCTGCCCAGCTGCCATGAGCTGAGCAGCTTCCTCTACCACACTTCCGCCATGATGCTCTGTCTTACCACAGGCCCAAAGAAATGAATCTGTCCTCTGATTAAAAAGAGAACACATTTGTTCCCCAAATCAAATAGATATTCCCTTACCTTTCCATCTCTTGTCTCAATAAGTATTTTTCCATCATCTTCACTCCCTTTAACCTCAGCCTCAATGTATGCATTTTCCTCATCATGAACCCAACATTTCTTTTTCCCTGTAGAGAAAAAATTGAAATACAACCATATTACTTATAGAAATACTTATTGAGCACTTTCATACTGACCTATCTGATTTTATTTCTTTTCTTTTTTGTGTGTGTGGTACTGGGGGTGGAACCCAAAGGCTTTTCTACCTCCAGGCTATACTTCCAAACCTATTTTTGTACTTTATTTGGAATCAGGATCTCACTAAGTTGTTGAGAGCCTCACTTAGTAACTGAGGCTGGCTTCGAACCTGTGCGATCCTCCTGTCTCAGCCTCCCAAACGCTGGGATTACAAGCATGTGCCACCATGCCCGGCTCCTGATTTCATTTCTAATGAATCACTTGTTGACTTGGAGTCATCAACATGGGAAATAGAAAGTTATATAAAATTATAAATGCTTGCCCTAAAGATACAGCCACATAATGATTGTGATTTTATAGAAACAAGAAATGTCTCAGCAAGCAGAGCTTGATAGCACCATGGGTCACTGTGTTACAAGAATATTACCCACCAACACCTGCCAAAAACTTACCCACTTCTCCCAGCACCATCACTTCCTTCTACTCATAACCCCAGGCCCTCAGGTATTGCCCTGGTCCTTACCTTTTACCAGATCTCCTCCAAAACTCTCACTCAGAGATGGGCGTGGTGGCACATACTTGTAATCCCAACATTTGGGAGGCTGAGACAGAGGGTTGCAGTTCATGGACAGCCTCAGCTACTTAATGAGACCCTTTGCAATTCAGTGAGACCCTGTTTTAAAATAAAGAATAAAAAGTAGGGCTGGGGTGCAGTTCAGCGGTAGAATGACCGTGGGTTCTATCCCCAGTTCCACAAAAAATAATCTCTCATTCAGAAAGGTCTCACTATAACCAAGTAAAAAATTATGTCAATTGTGCTGTCTTCCAGGATTTTTTTTAGATATTTTTAATCTTTGAATGAAAGTATGAGGATGGCATATTAGAATTGGAGAGGAGGTTGAGGAGAGAGAATATTGGTTATTTTGTCATATAATAAAACTGATGTATACTACCCTCATATGTTTCTTTTCTCTCTTCTTCCACCCCTATGGGATTTTGAGTCAGAAATTTTATGAATACCTGAGGCAGCTCCCTGACTCACTTAACCACTTCTCAAATTCTCCTCTACCTAAAGCAGACATCCAGTGAAGATGAATAAAAAATACAATTTTAAAAAGCAATGAGTCTCAGCAGATCACAGAAGTTTCCAGATCATAGCTCCTCAGACAGGGCGAGGGTAGAGAATTTGGCCAGAGGGGGAAGTCCTAATCCATGGCTAAGAAAGACACAGTGAAAACCCCACTTGTTGTGAGCATACAATATATGTCAAAAATGTTGTGATTATATGAAATATATGTCAGGCTATAGGTATAGTGTAGGGACAGATGGACTGGCCAGATTTGCAAAGAAAATGGGACAGAAGAAGGATGTAACTGACATGCTCAAGACAAATTAATGGACACACACCTCAGACACACATCTGCAGTTTGGGACAACTGGAAAACAAGATAAGGATGAAATAATGGACATACATCCTGGACATATGTCCATAGGATGAAACAGCTGGGAAAGCAAGATAATGGTAGAAGCAATGAGCCTATGTAATCAGTGACACCAATTTAGGGTTTATATAACCTAGCAAATGGACAGACTGGTGGCTCTGACCCAACTGGCTCCAAGAGGCTGAATGTTAGTCTGGCTCGGGGCACTGCCCTGGCAACTGCTAGGTGATTCCTATAGATGACAGTCGGGCTCATTCCCGTCTGACTCCCTGGACATCGAGCATCTGCACCTCGACATCAACAATGGCTGTGACAGCGATCCTGAACCTAGGTTACTCATGCAGACCTGTTTGCCTCAGATAACCAAATGCTATCTGGCCAGTGGCTTAGTTAGAGAAGTATGGGAGTGATACGAGCATTGTAAAATAAACTGAGTGTTCATGAAAGACATTAAGTGTGACCCATCATTCTCGCCACTGTGTCAATAAGACTCATAATACCATTGCAACCATAATACTAATGGGCAAAGCCAACTCAGTCACCACCATCATCACTAACATAAGAGTCACAAAGCTAGAGAGCCCTCACTGCTACCAGGCAGCTTGTCCTCACCAAATGCCCCAGGCCACTAGGTCTGGGGAAGGAGTGTGTGCAAAGAAAACAGTGAGTTTGGGCACCTTTAGCCACCGCCTCCACCATACTTGTCTCAGCAAAGAATTTTGCTGCTCACTACTTTCTTGCTACCATACAATCTACAAGAAGCTGCCTTCTCTGTTTCCTGATTGCAAACAATTTGCCATTAAAACTGCTTGGTAAAAAGATTTTAAATTCCCATCTAATTCATTGTTCACTGGCTTTCTACATGTTTGTGTCTTAAATACTGATTTGGCTTTGTAGTTTTTACTTTGGTCCCTTTTTAAGAACACCAATTTTACTTTGTGTTGTGTCTACAAAAAAATGCTTGCTTTTGAAAAAGCACCCATGTAGGATACATCTTTGTATATGTGCTTAAAGTAAATGCTATGCATTTCAAAGCAAGTATTATCAATTGAAAATTACCTTAATATCTCTATCTCTCTCTCTCTTTCTCTCTCTCTCTCTCTCTCTCTCTCTCTCTCTCTCTCTCTCTCTCTCTCTCTCTCTCTCTCCTCTTAAAAATAGCCTGAGAAGAGAAATAAAGAAATTTGCTCATAGTACCATAGTCACATGGCTAATTAGAGGTAGTCATTAGAATAATGACTATAGAAATCACCTGCCTCCTTAATTGGTGCTCCTCCATTATAGCATGCATCGGTTACCAAATGCTTAGCTTTTCTTTCTCCAACTTTTCTCTCAAGGAGCATGTTCATGACCTGCCACATGATGAGCTCTTATTTCATTACCTCTAGCAACAGTGGCAGAAAAGAATTTTTGGAAATACTTCCCTATTTGAGGCTCAGTTCCTGATAGGGATGTTTATAAAAATGAAGTTTATAAAATCAGTCAACTGCTAATTCCTTATGTTCATGAATAATGCAGAGCTGGAAATACTGATAGCAATGTATTTTAGTCAGGAAACCTGAATCTTAGTAGAGGCTTTGCTAGCAATGAAATATAAAGCAGTCATCTTATCTCTTTGGGCCTTGGTTTTCTCACCTGTAAAGTGAGAAGGTTATTGCCTATATTATTTCAGCCAAGTAGCAGGACACAAAATCAATTTACAAAATTCAGTATCTTTTCTATATGCCAATCATGAATCCACTACAGGTGAAATCTGTAAAACAGTTCCATTTGCTATAACCTCAAAAACAATAAAACAGCTAAAAATAAATCTAACTAAGGAGGTAAAATGCCTCTATGATGAGAATTATAAAACACTAAAGAAAGAGATTGAAGATCTACTTAGGTGGAAAGATCTCCTGTGCTCTTGGATAGGCAGAATAAATATTATCAAAATGGCCATTCTACCAAAAGTATTATACAGAGTCAATGCAATCCCTATTAAAGTACCAATGCCATTCTTTACAGAGCTAGAAAAAAAATCAGTCTTTAAAAATCAGTCCTAAATTTCACATGTAAAAACAAAAAAACTAAGCCGAGCATGTTGGCACACGCTTGTAATCCCCGCGCTTGGGAGGCTGAGACAGGAGGATCGCACGGGTTCGAAGCCAGCCTCAGCTACTTAGTGAGGCTTTCAGCAACTTAGTGAGACCTTGTTTCCAAATATAATATTAAAAAGGTCTGGGAGTATAGCCCGGAGGTAGAAAGCCTCTGGGTTCCACCCCCAGTACCACCAAAAAAAAAAAAAAAAAAGCTATAATAGCCAAAATAATTCTTATCAATAAGAACCATGCAGGAGGCATAAAAATACCTGAATTTCAATAATGTTAAAGAGCTACAGTAGTATAAACAGCATGGTTGGCACAAAATAGACACATAGACCAATGGAACAGAAGATACAGAAACAAATCCACACACTTACGGCCAATTGATTTTTTTACAGAGTTGCCAAAAACATACATTGGAGAAAAGACAGCCTTTTGAAAAAATTGTGTTGGTAAAACTGATCATCCATTTGTAGAAAAATAGAATTAAACCCCAACCTCACACCCAGCACAAAAGTTAACTTAAAATGGATCAAAGACCTGGAAATAGAATCAGAGACTGAAATCAATAGAAGAGTGTATAGGACCAACACTCCAACATATAGGAACAGGTAGAAATTTCCTCAGTAAGATTCCCAAGACTCAGAAAATCAAAAACCAGAATAAGTGGGACAGCATCAAATTAAAAAGTTTATGTTCAGAGAAGAAAACCATCAAGAGCTTAAAGAAAGAGCCTACAGAGTGGGAGAAGTTCTTCATCAGATATTCCTTGGATACAGAACTAATATCCAGAATATACAAAGAACTTAAAAGACTTAACACTAAAAAAAAAATCAAGAAATGGGCAATTGAACCAAATAGACACTTAACAAAAAAAGAAATACAAATTGTCAGTAAATATATGAAAAAATGCTTAACATAATTAGCAATCAGGGAGATGCAAACCATCTAACCCCAATTAGAATGGCAATCATAAGAATACAAATAACAAATACTAGTAAGGATGTGGAGAAATAGGAGCTCTTGAATATGAGAGGCACTCACTTATATTTACTCCGGAAAGAAGCGGCTTTACACCAAGTGCCATACTAACTTCCAGAAAGTACTTTCAGTCCAAATACAGAAATGTCTTCTACACTGTTAGTGGGATTGCAAATTAATACAGCTGCTATGGAGAACAATGTGGAGATTTCTCAAAAAATTAGAATGGATCCACCATATTATCTAGCTATACCACTCCTGAATATTTTTTCCAAAAGGAATGAAATCAGATATTATAGTGATATATGTATGTTATAGCAGCACAATCACAATAACCAAATTATGGAACCAACCTAGGTGTCGATAAACAGATGAATGGTTTACAAAATTATGAGATATACACACAGTAGAATTCTATTCAGCAATAAAGAACAAAATTATGTCATTTGCAGGAAATTGGATATACCTGGAGATCATTTATGTTAAGTGAGATCAGCCAGTCACAGAAAGTGAAGGGTAATATGTTTTTTCTCATATATGGAAGCTAGGGGGTAAACAGGATACCAGTAATACTGTAGATAATGAAGGAGAAATTTCAGTGGAGCGATGAAAGGGGCCTGGGTAGGATGGTAGGATGTTGATGGAAAGAAGGGAGATCATCCCTTCCATTGATGTTATGTACAGATGTGAAATTATCAATGCCAATCTTAATATAATGTATGGAAAGGGGAGGGAGTAGGGAGGGACCTGGAGGAAAGTTCACCAAGTGCTGTGTACATGTATGTCTCTATCACTCTGAACTACATTATGATGTGAGACTACAAAACGCCATATATATATATATATATATATATATATATATATATGTGTGTGTGTATATATGTATAATCTTGAAGAACTTGAAAATAAATATATAAATTTTTTAAAACCATCCACAATCAAACAACTCAGAAGTAACTGCTATTAACCTCTATGAAGAGTTGCTTCTAAATCTCTTTTATGGACCATTGAAAAAATCAGGGTAATATTGTATTTAGTTTTGTAGTTATGTAACTCTTTACCTCTCCTAATATAAAATTATTTATATTTTATTTTGAAATCAAATTTGATTTTCTTCTTTTATTTATTGATTGATTGCTATACTGGGGATTGAGCCCAGAGGTGTTCTACCACTGAGTTACTTCGCCAGCTCTTTTCATTTTTAATTTAAGACAGGGTCTCACTAAGTTGCCCAGGCTGACTTTGAACATGTGGGCTTCCTTCCTCAGTAGCTGGAATTACACGTGTGAACTATCACACTTGCCTTGCCTTGGTGTTTCTTTTTTTCTCTCAAAATACCAGGGTGTCTTCTCTGACAGTAATTCTAGTTTTGTTTCCTGGACATCATTATAATGCTTTTTTTTTTTTTTTTTTTTTTTTTGCAGGTCTGGGGATGGAATCCAGGGGCATTGGACCTCCAAGCTACATCCCCTGCCCTATGTTTTATTCTTTGTTTTGAAACCGGGAATCACTGAGTTGCAGAGGGCCTCACTAAGTAGCTGAGGCTGTCCACGAACTGTGATCCTCTGGTCTCAGCCTCCCGAATGCCACCACGCCCGGCTCATTATGATGCTTTATGTTTGCTTTTCATGTTTATAGCCTCATTTCATTATCACAGCAATGGAGGAAGATTCTATATCTAGAGATGGTCCAGGACAGGGGATGTAGACCCATTATCACACTGTTTTCCATTTGCCCTGAGTTTAAAACAGCAAATGCCATTGTCTCTAGCCCAGGGGGATGAACAACATTTGATGATTTTCATGTTTGCTACCAGTGCATTTCTGTGAAGAAATTGTCTGTTAAAAATAATTTAAAATTCTGTCAATTGGTGGCTTAAGTAATTATTTATAGTGCTGAATCTACTAAATCAATTATCCAATTATCCCTAATGCTTGAACCTGATTTTGACTTTCTCCCTGGTACCATTCGCATCCTGTCTTTAATTACCTAACTACCTGTGATAAGCCTCAGCATGACCAGCATGATCTTAGGGATTGTTCTGTTATTGTATCTGATTCGATGGATTACAATTAGCTACTCTCAAATTCAATCACAGTAATTAATTCCAACGACTGGAAACCGGGAACTGATCCAGGACTGGATGGTCTGTGATAGAAATATAATGTCCTACACAACTCACATGAATTATAATAATTGGTCATATTAAAGTTCAATGTTGACAAATCCTGAGTACTAGAACATCATTTTTATTTGTTTGTTTGTTTGTTTGTTGCAGTACTAGGGATTAAACCCAGGGTCATTCTACCTTTGAGCTATCCCCCCATCCCTATTTCTTATTCTTTTTTTTTTTTTTTTTTTTTGGTGGCACTGGGGTTCCTGGAAGCCCTTCTACCTCCAGGCTACACTACCAGACCTATTTTTACATTTTTATTTGGAAACAGGGTCTCCTAAGCCAGCGCACGTGGCTGGCTTCGAAACTGCGTGATCCTCCTGTCTCTGCCTCCCAAGCACAGGGATTACAAGTGTGCGCCACCACGCCCGGGTTTTATTCTTTATTTTGAAACCAGATCTCACTGAGTTGCAAAGGGCCAAACTAAGTAGCTGAGGCTGTCTGCAAACCACAGTCCCCCTGTCTTAGCCTCCTGAATGCTGGGATTACAAGCACATAGGTAACCTGGTGCTAGATCATTCTGCGAACCGGATTTCTTATTCTTCAATTACCTGAAATTTAGAGGATGGCCATGCAGTCCAGATATTCAAAGAGAGAGTAGAGGAAAATAAATAACATTTATTTAGATAATTTTAATGTAGAGTTTGGCCATTTCCTTGAAGCTAAATCTTCATTAACCTTTGCCCCTGCCTGTAAGTACCCAGAAATTATGAATCACAACAAACAAGCCTCCTACGTATCATTTTAAGCTATACCCCAGTCCTATTTTGTTTTTTTAATTTTGAAACAGGGTCTCCCTGAGTCGCTGAGGCCTTCACTAAGACACTGGCCTTGAACCTGTGATCCTCCTACATCAGCCTCCAAAGTACTGGAATTACAGTACCAACATTACTGTGCCACCATGCCAGGATCCTCTGACATTTCTTTTCTTTAGTGTTGGCCCAGTGACCCCGCTGGGTTAGGAGATCACCAGAGGGCCAAGTTCTATCATGAAGACATTCTGAAGAGGGACAGAGTCCAATCTTCATTTTCTAGCCTTCCCATAGTCTTCTCCTTTCTTCTTTATGATGTACAAACCCCACTCATAGTCTATGTCACAGTTCACTCTTGACTAAGGTGGATAACTAAGTTATTAAAATAGCTGGTAATTACAATGACTAGTTATTCACTGATAAATAATGAAGATTTCTGATATGGATTTATTTGTGACCACTCCTGGGTCATATATATTGTAGCAGTGTCTCCTGGAAAATAATACCTGTCATAGGGCCAAGTAAGTAGAGCCTGGGCCACCGCTTCCCTGCCATCCTCCTCCATCCCTAGAGTGGGCACTCAAGTTTCTCCATTGCTTAGAATCAGAGGCTCGTGGAGTCTGCTTGCACTCCAAGCAAATAAGTTGGTCTCCAGAATTGATGATCCCTCTCAGCCCATCAAATATCTCAGCTTCCACCTTGAAGTAGTAAAATGAAGCAAAGCCAGCAGCCTCCGCAAGTCTTACCATCAGGGGCCACGGCAGGTAGCAGAAGCAGGTCAGTCTTGCTTCTTCTAAGGAAGGCTGCAGCTTCTCCCAGCTCTGAAAGATCCATCCTTCTTTAAATCCACTGGAAAGGAGTAAACCTAATAGTGAGCTGAACGTATTCACTCTGTAAAATAGAAGAATGGGAAACAAAAAAGCAGAAATGAGGCACAGGCTCTCAAATGAAAAACCATTCACTATACACAGACCAAAGAGCATTCGATTCTTTTAACTACCTGACCCCCTTCTTTCTCTCTGCCACATCTTAAGTTCATTAAAAAAAAAAAACTGAACTCAAGAACATCTGACTCTAACAAAGCTGAGTTATCTGTTCGACATGGAAGTCACAATATTTAGGGCCTATAGACCTTTCGGGGACCTGTGGAAAATGTTTTACTTACTCTTAAGATAAATAAAAATAGAACTATAATATTAATGATAGATAATTATAAGCCCAACATAGATTACATTTGCCTTTACATCGACACAATTATAAAATATCTTTTTTAATATTTCATGTGGAGAAAGGGCCCCGAAGGGAAAAAATAGTGCCTGCCTAGGAGGACTAGTGAGAGTCCCAGTGCACCCACAGAGTTCTGACCTTGGCAGATACTAGAATGGGCCAGAGTGAGAAACATCAAGCTGTGGATACTTGCTCCCTCGGCAGGAATGATTCCCTCCTTATAATCTCATGTCCACATTCAATTAAACTCCAGATTCCATACTTATATAATTATTGAATTATTATACACTTTAATCTAGCACAGTTAGAGTAACCGCTAAGCCCATACTTTTTAAGAAGTCCCTGGCACCATCCACAGGCATAAACCACAAGCAGCTATGTCTAGAATTTGACATGGCTTTCCTGGCCCAGCTAATTAGACTGAATTTGACTACCTGATCCAAACAGGAACAGAGTGTATCCTAGAATAGGGATTTGGACTTAGAGGCCCAACAAAGAACAAACTCTGTTCAAACGGGGACAAAGTACCTCCCAGAAGAGAAATTTGGACTTAGAGGCTCTTTGGTTGAATGGGGTGATGCAAACTTGAGGGATGAGGCTGGCATCATGGCACGATCACATGGTGTCACATTTTGACCAAACAGCCAAAGCATCAGTAGAGAGTCCCAAGAATGACTCAAGGGAGTCACAAGAATGAGGATAAATAGTCATAAGAGACCAAAATAAGGGAGAAGGAGAGGGAGAGGGAAAAGATAGGAAGAGAGAAAGGGAAAGGGAGAGGGAGAGGGAGACCTGGTAAGAGTACCTGCTGAGACTTATATTCAGTCTCCACTCAATAACCTGCCAATCAACTCCCATTTAACCCCTAATGTGAAATGAACTAGAGTAAGTTTATATTATTTGCCATCAAAATATATTTTAGACATCATGTCCCATGTCTAAATACTTTCATGTCTCATACTTTCTCTCTCATATGATATGAAGATTGCACATGAAAGTCAGCACATTAGTGCATCGTAAAATTTCAATCAATGCTAACTACTCTTATTACTATTCAATGAGCAAACGTGTACAGTCTTTGATTGCTGTGCTAAATCTGTAGGAGGCCAGCTTTGCTTTCTAAATTGCTTAGTGAATTTGAGATATTCCAAACCATAATAGAGGACAGTAACATGGGGAAGTGTCTTAGTCTGCTTTCTGTTGTTATAACTGAATACCACAGCCTTGATAATTTGTAAAGGAAGAAGGTTTATTTAGCTCAGGGTTGAAGGGTGGAAATTCCAGGAGCATGGTGCCAGCATCCGCTACATCTGTGAGGACCTTCTTTCTGGATCCTGAAACAGCATAGGGCATCTGATTTCAAAACAAAGTGTACCAAAGAGAATTTATTTTTTAACAAATCAACTCCCCAACAGCTTATTAACCCATGAAACCATGAGTGGATTAACCCATACTTGAAAGAGAAGTTCTCATCAGTCAATTGCCTCTGAAAGATCCTATCTCCAAATACCATTAACATAGGAATTTGGAAATTAAGTTTCTAACACATCTCCAAGAAATTACATCCAAACTATAGCAGAAAATAAGGGAAATTCACAAAAGGAAGCTGTAGCTTGGAAGATGGTAGTGAGACAAAGGAATCATCTTGAATGGAAATCTCTCCAGAGTGGTTAAGCTTACTCTAGTCCTCTCACGGTTGGCCACAGTAAAACTATCACTCAGCAGGCTTGTCTCTTTTGATCTTTTGATCATGGAGAGAGGGGTGCAGGATTTTATAAGACTTGGCATCATTTTAGTGCTCTAACTGTAAGCAGAAAGTCAGTGGATGCCTGTTAAGTAAATTGTTTCATTATAATTGATTAGATTCCTTTGAGTTCTTCATCAAGGTATGTTATTAAGTGTGTTAACTTTTAAAGATTTCTACTGCTGGAAAACTATGATGTACATAATAAGAAAGATATTGATATTCCTTGAGTAAAAAACACCAAGCATCTCTCTCCCCCTTTTTTCGGGGGGAAGGTACTGGAGATTCAACCCAAGAGCACTCTACTTCTGACCTTCATACCACCCAGATCCATGTGTGTGTGTGTGTGTGTGTGTGTGTGTGTGTGTGTGTGTGTGTGTGTGTGTGTGTGTTGCTGGGTTTTTACCTCTGGCTTACACTCCTAGACCTATTTTATATTTTATTTGGAAACAAGGTCTCACTAAGTTGCTGAGAGCCTCACTAAGTAGCTGAGACTGGCTTCAAACTTGTGTAATCCTCCTATCTCAGCCTCCCAAGTACTGACATTACAAGCATGCACCAATTTATTTATTTTTATTTTGAAGCAGGGTCTTGCTAAGTTGCTGAGGTTCTAGCTAAGTCACTAAAACTAGCCTCAAATTTGACATCCTCCTGTTTCAGGCTCCCAAGTACTGGGATTACAGGTGTATGCCGCCAAACCTGGTTAACATTAAGCATTATTATTATTATTAATTATTATTATTATTATTATTATTATTATTAAATTATTTACTGTACTGGGAATAGAACCCAGGAGCATTCTATCTCTGATCTATACCCCCAGCCCTATTTTTTACTCTTTATTTTGAAACAGGGTCTCGCTGACTTGCAGAGGGCCTCACTAAGTAGCTGAGGCTGTCTGCAAACCGCAATCCTCCTGTCTCAGCCTCCCAAATCCTGGGATTACAAGCGTGCGCCACCATGCCTGGCAACATTAAACATCTTTAAACAAAGCTCTTTCAACATTAAAATCAGAGATAAAGTGCCTGAAAATGAGAATGGATTTATTCAGATGTCAACAGAAAAAGGAGAGAATTATCAAGCACTTATATAATCTCAAGCAAGCTGCAACATGTGTCTTAAGGCAGTAAATGCAATACATTTGAATTGCAAGGGACAGCAAATGCCACAAATATGAGAAAATAAACA